>NC_064410.1:51925000-52242500 GCF_023375975.1 Astyanax mexicanus | reverse complement strand
GCTGACAATGTATACTAAACAGGATATTTATGATCTTCATATAGATACAGTATATCTAAGTACATTATGGTGAAGATGTTGTACAAATAATTGATTCCGATGTGACATAAACACACAAAAAATAACACGTATTTATAATTGAGAAGAAAGTAGCTGAGATCTTGTGATCTAGTTGGAAGAACTAAGTTTAGTTCCAGATTTCTCCTGGACATCCCCAGCCAGTGTCCCAGTGAATGTGTTCAGTTCCATCAGCAGCTCACCTGATTAAACATCATTCAGCTTTGATTTATCAAACCCGGAGTTGATATAGTGATAATTGCAAATTATACTAGACTCTATGATGGAGACGTATTAATAAACACAGTTACTTTGTAAATTCATGTCTTTTGTATGAGTGTTATTTGTATTTATTGTGATATTAGTGGTAATTTACAGGTGCCTAAACTATTCCATATCTCATGAGTTAATAAAAATACTATTTTTATTTTTAATATTTAACCTTAACTTTAACTTCTAGACTTTTCACTTTTATACAGCCTTTTGATCTATTCTCAGATAATATTGCTTGTTTTGAAACTTATTTAATGAAATACACAAATAATAAATTAATAATGAGATAAATATCCAAATGTGATTCATTTCAGTATCATTATATTACAACAGTTTGAAGTTTGAATAGAGTAACAATTATATTGTTACAGTAATTTTATAATTTTATTTTCTAATGTAAATTACTAGAGAAAAGAATAACATTAGTACCAAATGTGAGGATTTGTCAAAAGTCCCTGGACTAGTTTGCAAAAGTATGTTATTTACGGTTGCCAAAACTATTCAATTTCTCATGAAATATTATTAATGATATATTTTTAAATATTTAACTTAGACTTTAACTTCTAGACTTTTCACATCTATCCAGCCTTTTGATCTATTATCAGATAATATAGCTTGTTTCAAAATGTATTTCTTGAAATACACAAATAATAAAACAATAATGAGATAAATATCCAAATGTGATTCATTTCAGTATAAATTACATTACAATAGTTTGAAGTTTGAATAGAGTAACAATTATATTCTTACAATAATTTATTTTTTTTTCTGATGTAAATTACAAGAGAAAAGAATAACATTAGTTCCAAATGTGAGAATTGGTCAAAAGTCCTTGGACTAGTTTGCAAAAGTATGTTATTGACGGGTGCCAAAACTATTTCTTGAAATACACAAATAATAAAATAATAATGAGATAAATATCCAAACGTGATTCATTTCATTTTAAATTATATTACAGTAAGTTTGAAGAGAGTAACAATTATATTCTTACAATAATTTCATACATTTATTCTAATGTACATTACTAGAGGAAAGCATAATATTAATATTAAATGTGAGAATTGGTCAAAAGTCCTTGGACTAGTTTGCAAAAGTATGTTTTGCATATTTCAGTGAGAAATGTTTCCTATATATTGTCACTGTTCTAAGAAAAAAGTAATCAATTTTACTTTAGTACCTTATTTAAACACAGTAGCCTGTGCTTCACTATATTTCTGTATTTCATGATGATCTGCGATAAAATCTTTCACATTGAAACTCACTTTTACTAAAAGTTAAAAGAGATTTTTTCTTTACCTGTAAAGATCTTTGAGTTTTTCTTATGACATGATATATAATATTGATTTTAAATACTATTTTCAAGAATATAGTGAAGATAATGTTTGTCCAGGACTGAGAAAGACAGATTACAATCATCAGAACATTAAAACAAGAGCAAAGCTACTTTTTAAATGGTCAACTGCACAATTATAAAACCCTCTTATCAGGTCTTACCAGCTCTCGTCTCAGCCAGGCCAGAGCACTCTCGATGTCCAGTCGTCCGGTCTGGTCACAGCCCACGTTCTCTGGCCTGCAGAGGTTCTCTGCTGCTGGACGCTCTCTGAACATCACTGCTGCTTTGGGGTCTTCGAAGGAAGCTTCCTTACAGGAGAAATCTCGGAGTCTGGTCAGCACCACTTCCATTCTGTCTGGGATGTTTTTTTTTTTACTTCTGAAGATGTGTTATCTGCAGTGCTTTATCTCAGCTGTAATGAGGACAGCTTTGTCTCCCAAGCTCTATGTTTCTATTTTTGTTCCTTTGACAGCTCTACCTGCGCCTACGCCTGCTAAGAGAAGTGAGAGAAACTGAGCTGTTAGTGGTGGTTCCCAGTCTCCTCTGGGAGGGATATAGTGGCGGACCCTCTGTCTCTTCTAGCTACAACTTATTGGGAGTAGCATTGTGTGTGTTAGTGTGTGAGAGTGACGCAGACGCAGGGACGTCAGCTCTTGTCTATTGTGTGACCTGCTGACGTTTGTGTTTACCTTGAACCATGGCGGTCCCTCCCTCGTTGAGAGTGGACATGTGGACATGGAGTTGCCATGGTTTTGTGAGCAGTGGAGCTCAGGACAACTGGGCAGGCTGAGGAATGTCCTTGGCACTGGCTGAAGACACAGCAAGCAACAAAAGAGCTAAGATGGAGTGGGACTTCTTCTTTACATCTGTTGAAAGATGGTCTGATTCCGCACACAAAAACATATACAGACACAGACACTGGAAATGAAACTTACACAAAGAAGAACTGTGACTCAATCTGGGATCAAGCTATTCAGAAGTGGATGAGGTAGTCCTGCTGTGTAGATCAACGAGATTGGGTGTAGTGATACAGATTTCTTGACATTTTTTATGTTCAATTTTGAGGTTAAAAGTCGATTTTCTCCAGTTCGAATCCTGTTCATGTAGCTTGCCAACGGCTACCAGAGCCCTTAGAGAGCACAATTGGCATTGATCACTCTCTTGGTGGGTATACGGTGATCTCTCCCCTCATCACTCCAAAGGCGCACTCCGTGACGCATCTGTGAGCTGATGTATTGGAATCGAGGCGCTGTGCTTTCCTCCGAGTGCACTCTGATGCTATTCGGCAATGCTGCATCAGGTGGTGGCTGACTTCACATGTATCGGAGGAGGCATTTGCTAGTCTTTACCCTCCTGGTGTTGGGGTATCACTAATGATAGGGGGAGTCCTAATGAGAGGGTTGGGTAATTGGTCTTGCAAATAGGGGGAAATGGGAAATAAATTAGAAATAAAAATGATAAAAAAGTCGATTTTTGCTTCACTTTTTGTTGTAGTGTCCAGATAGTGAATAGCTTTATTAATGCAAGCATTGACAAAACACACCTTGGATTGCTGCAAGTTAGGTTTTAGGCAGATATGTAAATGATTACAGGTGTGGTCTTTTTAGACACAAGCTGTATAAAAGGCTCTCCAAGGCTACTTTTGGGTAGTGTACCTCCTGGTGAGAGCTTGCTGACTGCTACTGAAAATATGCCTATATAATGCACTCACAGAAATCTTGAGCAGGTAACAGACTACATAAAATTGTGCCTTATTATGCTAAGAGAAGCAGGACAGTTGTTTTAAAGAATGGCCTCCATCGTTGCTACGCCATCCATCAGCCAACCACAATTGCCTTCATTTAAAGTAGTGTCAAGAAAGAGAAACCTAGGTTCTTTTATGGATCTGATAATGGTTAGGTTTAAGTATGAAGGCCTTGTGTTGAGCTTTTCATTGCTGTCTTTATTTTGTCACTGGCAGTGGTATCCATGAAAGAATGGAAATTAGAAACCAACAGAAATCTCTGATTCACTTTTTCAAACACCACCATAACTTCACATCTGTGCTAGATAGATAGATAGATAGATAGATAGATAGATAGATAGATAGATAGATAGATAGATAGATAGATAGATAGATAGATAGATAGATAGATAGATGATTTAGGCTACAGATTTAGGAATTTTGGTAGTACTGAATACTATCAGTGCACTTAATCTACACCTAAACATAACCTACTACACCTCAACCTAGACCTAAACGTACCCTAACATAAACATAACCCAACCTTTACTCTAACACTAAGTATATTAGAATATAAATTCTTACAATTTCTGCCTTCTTCCCTTTTGAAGAAGCGCCATAACAGAGAAAAGAAACATGAATGTAACTGTAGTGACATTGTTTTTTTATTTTTTTCTTGAAATAAATGGAAGATATGCTGTGTGTATTTAACAAAATAGTGTCAGCAGTAGACAGGGGATTTGTGAATTATAAAGTATGTACATTCGAAATACTGTATCTTCATACAAAATCTATTGGGGTCTACTTAAGTCCTATATGTATGAATATTATGAGATTTTATTACTACTGATCTGTTTCTATTAATTCTTTATTACATAATTATTTCTGTGGTAAAATGTACTTTTAAAGAAAACATTACACTGATTAAAATATAATATGTCAAAATTAAATGTTTTTCAACCAGGTCTGGATAAACAATAGAAAAGTAAGTAGGCCACTTATTGCATTAAGAAACCACTTTTCTGTCAGTATTTCTAGATTTAGGAATAGACTTTACACATATTTTAGTGATAACGACTCCTATGATAAATGTCAAATATACTTTTTCTTATATTTGTGTAATAACCAGCAATTAGAAGTTTTCAAGTAATAGGTCTTACAGGTTTTGGGTCAACCGACTGCATCACCCTGTATCTGCTTGGTGTTATAGCAATCCATTTAAATGAATGACAGTTTTAAGCACAGGACAAAAATAGCCACACCACATGTCGAGCTAAATTTAAACCTGAATTATTCAACCATTCAATTCAGTCCAACAAAGATCTCACAACTTCTCTGACGTCACCAGAAGACTTCAAGACTCCCTGAAAGGGTGATTTATTGGAGTCTGCTGATTCTCAGCCAATAGCTACCCCACTGACCCTGCATTAATGCCCCTAAAGAGGAATACTCAGACCACTGGCAACACAACAGAACAACTCTACATGCAGTCTGGTTTATTTGTTGCTGTTAGCTCTTAAAACCCTCCTGTTTTGTTCACTTTATTTCTGGTCAAAAATAACTGCCTATATAAAGCTCTGGAATAAAATAAGAGACCACTTAAAAAAGATGAGTTTCTTTGATTTTACCAAATTGAAAACCTCTGGAATATAATCAGAGGAAGATGGATGATCACAAGCCATCAAACCAAGCTGAACTGGTGGAGGAGAGCATGCCAAGATTCATGAAAAATGTGATTACAAACCAGGGTTATTCCACCAAATATTGATTTCTGAATTCCTAAGTTTATAGAATAAGACAACAATGTATATTTAAAATGGAGTAAATTTATTTTACTCAAACATATATCTGTAAATAGAAAAATCAGAGAAACTGAAGTGGTCTCAATTTTTTTCCAGAGCTGTATGTATACCGTGTTAATTTCTTAATGTACAAAAATGTAATATTATAATGAGTCAGTTATTTTTGAAGAGGAATAAAGTTAACCAAACAGGTGGGTTTTAAAAGCGAACAGCAAAGTATATATTTATCACAATAGCGTTTGTTGTAATTAATGCAGGCAACTGTGAAACAGGAGATTTTTCCCCTCTATTTCATATAACATTTTTAGTTATTTTTACTAGTAAAAATATTTAGATGAAACAGATTGTGCTATTTATTACAGATTGTTTTGTGTCAGAGTTTGCGTTTTATTTTGGCACAGACGTTTTGTATTGCAGTCATGAATGCTTCACGGGTTATCAGATTAAATAAATATAATTTAAATTTTAAAGGACAAAACTGTGAATTTACCAGGAACACAACATAAGGGTTAATTACCTAATCTGTAACTACTGCATCATATTAAAGGGCAAGAGCTGTCCCTCATCATCTACAGTAAATCTATATCTGTAGTTATCAGTTTAAAAAAACGTAAAAGGAAAAAAAATCCCATCTAAACCCCTTTACCTCCCCCTTGTGGTGATGGGGAACATCTACACTGTTTTAAAGGGTCACACACCTTAACAAATGAACTCTACTGTAAAAGTTCAGAGCTGAATGTAATATATCACATCTAGTACCAAGCAGGATCACTGCAACAAGTGCATGCATGGCATGATTAGGCTGATTCCCCCTGATATTAAACATACAACACATTTATATTTAAATTTCTGCAGACCTAAAACGTCTCTCCTACTCTACAGCATGCCCTAACCTATGTCTATAAATTGATATTGTATATATTTATATTGTACGAGCCCCACACCCCTTATTTTTTCTGACTCACTGCATCACAGAACTGTAAGTTTGTGTGTTACTGAAAAAAAGAAAATAAAACACTATATCTCAGTGCTTCAGCATTTGCTGCGATACTTGATGTTATACTTTTTTGTTTACTAAAGTAAAGAGGTACAAATGAATATAAAGAAAGATAACTTTTATTTAAATTTTAGATATATCTTTAACAAATTCACCAAAACTTTTACTTATATTATTACTATCCTCTTCATGTACACTTCTGTTGTCAGTACTTCTGTCAGTACTGTTTTAGTTGTTGCAGTTAGTCACTTTTGTTATTGCTGTAATTCCTTGGCAATATTGTACTCATTACAGTCATGCTAATTATGCTACTAAATATAATTCTTGAATCAGTAGATGTAGATCCTTATCTGATCACATTAAAAAGAACTGAACCACCTACTACAACAGACAGCTGTTTATTTGATATCACATATTAATAGAAAATATGATGCTCACAGAACAGGGATTGGATATGGATTCTTTTAAATTCAGTCTATCACACCGCAGCATTTGTACAGATATAGAGAACACAGGTTATGTCTGAGCACTAGAGGAATTTGGGTTAGTGCTGAGAGTCAGACCAGCAGGTTTTGGTTTCCTGTGCCTGCTCCTTTTCCTTTTCCCCCCTTCTGTCCTTTTGGGCTGCTGTGGCATTGGCTTCTTTTTCTTTTTCAGGCAGCTCAGAGGGTTGGGGTTGCCAGATTTCCTCTTGCGTTTTTTGCCTTGCTGCTCCTCCCCATCTTTGCTGAGGCCCTGCTCAGCTTTCAGGTTCAGGATGCTCTGCTGCTCGGTCGGGCTCACCAGCTCACCCAGCTGTGCCGCCTCCACATGCTTCACTGAACACGCCGAGGGCTTCTCCAACACCATGGTGTTTTGGATAATGTAGATCAGAGGCACTCCAGGAGTCTCCATCACGCCTTTCGTCAGCTCTCTGTCCTACAAATTAAAGCAGAAAAGATAAATATTACATTTATGTCATGTAGATTCAGCTAAAGCTTGGTGAAACACGCATGGTGTTATTTGTGACTGCTTTAATTATCAGGACAGGTTCAGGCTTTCAGAGATTATTATTATCACTTAAAACTTGAAAATGACTCAGCTTGCATCATCTTGCATTATTTAGAATATACATAAAGCAAAATACTTTTAATTTAATACACAAATTCTAATTTCCTTCTTCCCCTCCTTTCCTCCTCTATTCCACTATCCTTTTGCCTCATTTAGGCCCTGCTTTAAAATGCCTTTTTGCCTTGAAATTCTATGTCCTCCATTGCTAAATGTACATCATTGTTTGTGAGTGTCCGCAAAATGTAATGTAATAAAATGCTATAATTATAAAAAAACAAATCAAATTTTGTAGCATGAATCACTTCAGCATTATTTTGCTACTGCAGTAAACAGCCAGAGCTGAGAATTATGTTTTAATATTAATATTATATTATATTAATCTCTTAACGGCTGCTTGTTATTTCAGGCTTCGGCTTCTCACTGCTATGTAAAAAAAATTCACCTTGTTTGCATTCATTTTCAAGTAATTACTAAATAATGAAACTTACAAGATACCAATTTGAAGAATTTAAGATTAAACATGTCTTTATTTAATCTTTTACTTTGTTTAAGGAATATCTATAATGCCAGGGGGTTAAACCTCATATGCTTATAGGGCTGGTGCCACTGCCGTTTTATTATTTTAACAACAAGTAGCACACCTGATTCCACTTGTTTAATCAGTTGGTCTTCAGACAGCTGATCACATGTGCTTCTGCTTGATTTGAATGGAAAGCTTCAGCCACACCGATTCTTTGAGAATAGAACTGGTGACTACTGCTGTAATGAAAACACAATAGTTTAAATAATATGAATTACCTGTGTGGCAATAAAGAAGTGATGGGGATTTGTCTTCTCGATCATTGACAGCAGACACTGGGACGCAGGGACAGGCTCCTTGCTGTGTTTACATTTCCGTATTTGATATCTCTGCAAGATGAGTTTGGCGCCGTAAAGATCTTCTGAAAGGCTATCAAGTTCCTTCAGTGCACAGCTGTATAAGAAAGAGAATAAGTACATATTGAATTTGTATTCTTATAAAGATCACAGATGCTTAAGGTCTTAAGGTCTTTTTTTTAAAAAAATAATGCCTTAAATGGCATGTCTCCACCATACATTTCTGACCTTCTGCGTCCATATTCAACCCAAAGAGTCCTAAGATCCTTAAATTAGCTGCTCCTGGAGATGCCGCATTCTAAACTGAAGTCAAAGGGTGACAGAGCTTTTTCTGTTGCAGTTCCCAAACTGTGGAATAGTTTGTCTGTTTTTATTAGGGCATCTCCCACCATTATAGTTTTTATTTATTATTCTAATTTTTCCCATTTTCTCCCCAATTTACACGGTCAATTACCCAACCCACTCATTAGGACTGCCCCTATCACTAGTAATGCCCCAACACACCAGGAGGGTGAAGACTAACACATGCTTCCTCCGATACATGTGAAGCCACCCACCGCTTCTTTTCGAGCTGCTGCTGATGCAGCATTGCCGAGCAGCCAGCGCGCTTGGAGGAAAGCGCAGCGACTCAGCTCTGTTTTTAATTCTAATCTAAAAACATACTTGCACTCAAAGGCCTTTCAGTGTTTTTAGTAAGTTCTATTGAGTTATCTGTAAGTCCGGCATTAAACTGAATCTTGTTTGCCGACACAAACTCAGACTAATCAACGTATTTGCTGTTTAGTCTTATACATTTAATTGTTTGTACTTCTGTATTGTACAGCAATTTGGTTGTCCCTTGTGTTTTTTTTTTTAATGTGCTCTAGAAATAAATTTGACTTGACTTGACTTTATTGTCATTTACATCACATGTGGTACATGGGGTGAAACGAAATTGTATTTCCATGGTCCTGTAACACCCAAAATAGCAATTGATAAAACAGATAAATATAAAGATAAAATAAAATATAATGAAATAGATAAATACACAAAATATAAAGGAGAGTAGGAAAGTAGCTGCAACATGAAGTCCTGAAATAATGAAAAAACACAGAATTTAAGGTCTAATCCTTCAAGAAAGTAAGGATGAATACCTTGTCGTGCAGAGCTGAACTTCTCCCATGAAGTACTTTGGTATCTGCTCTCTGATCTGTATCTTATTCTTCAGAGCTGCCTGACAGAAAGTTCCATCCACTAAAATCTGAAAAGGCTCCCGAAAATTGAAGTTATATTTATAAAAACTCAGAGTTTTCTTCGCCTGTTTCTGCCGCTTTATCTTCATTGTAGCGAGGCTGCTGCTGGAGTTAACGCTGAAAATGCCCTGAGAGACTCAATATGAGTGTAAATATAATAATAATCTGATATAAACTGGTTAATCTGCTCCGCTGTGCTCCTTCTACACACACACATCTAGCGTGCTGCTTCTGCAGCGCCCGCCCTACACCGCTCCGTGCGGAAACACGGAACCACAGCTCCCCATACAGAACAGCACACCAGCTACTACAGGCGCGAACCAAAACACCAGCCGCGTGTCTGACTCTCTACCGGCTGAATAAATGTGTTAAATATATAAATGAGTAATGAGTAATCCTGTATTAGTATCCGGGGGTTCTGTACTCTGTGTTCAGGATCTGCTCTCAGTAGGACCGCTTGTTCCTGAGAGTTTCCGCCGGTCCGGTTCCGGCGTTGCACTCCTCGTGCTGGTAAACATGGCGCTGAGCAGAGAGCCCGCTGCTGCTGCTGCTGCTGCGAACAGCCTGGATTCAGCCGTTAAACAGATCCAGATAGAGGGGCTGGTGAGTCTCAGCTCTCCCCCAGAGCTACAGCAGCGGGGGGACCACCGACCCACCGAGAGTCAGCCGGTTTAATACCGGAGAGAGAGTCTATACAGAGAGCCGGAGACTCAGAGAGAGATTAACAGGCTTATGAGAGAGAGAGAGAGAGAGAGAGAGAGAGAGAGAGAGAGAGAGAGAGATAGAAAGAGATAGAAAATGAGAGGCAGAGAAGTAGACAGACATAACCCATGAATAGATAAATAGAAAGATAGACTGTCAAATAAACAATGAGAAAGAAAAACAGCAAGAGTGACATAGAAGATGGGTATAAATGATGGAGACAGAAAAAGACATATTTATGAAGAGAGACATGTTCAATCGGATAAAGAATGTTAGAGAGACAGAGTCAGCCAGCCAGAAAACACAAGAAACGGACAGATGTGTAGATAGAGAGATAAACAAAGATAAAGAGAGAGACGATTAGTCATAAATAACAGTAGAAGAGATATGTGAGACAGACAGATAAAGGGAGACATAAACAGACAGATAAAGAATGAGAGAGACAGACAGACAGTGAGTGACAGTCAGGAAATGTATGAAAGAGAATAGAGATAGAAGACAAAGGGATAAATAGACAGACATATGTAGGTAAATCGAGAGATGGACTGAAAAACAATGAGAGAGACAGTGACAGTAAATCTTAGAAAGGGTGACACAAAGAGAGAGAACAAGAGTTAGAGATAGAAGATGGAAGACAGATAGATAGGGACAGGAAAGGATGAGAGTTAGAGATGGAAATAAGAGATAGATAGAGAGACAGAGGGAAAGAGAACAAATAAGTGATTGGAAGAAACAGCCAGACAGATAGATAAAGAGAGACATAGTCACATAAATAATTAGAGAGACAAACAGAAGAGGAGAGATAGCTAATAAGACAGATAGAGAACAAGCGAGGGAAGGCATACAGATAGAGAAAGAACAAGAGACAGACCAATACAGAGTGTAATAAGTAGTGAGAGCAAAGCTTAAAAAAGAGAGACAGATTAACAGAGAAATAGCCAGACAGACAGAAAAGAGAGTGAAGAAAAAGCAAGGCATACCACAACGATTCAGTATCAGATCAAACAGACTGTTGAACCCCTAAAATATGTTAAAATAACACACACCTGTTTCTAGTATAGTATAGTATAGTATAGTATAGTATAGTATAGTATTGTACAGTATGTGGTTTTGAATGCATCCTAAATGTCAGTGCTTCATCCTGCCTATGAGATACACTATGCAGGTCATACAGAATGGTGCACTCTTTGGGTATATTATAAGAAGCAATAGTGTCAGGGCTGTACCTTACATTGCTTTACACATTCCTCTCAAAATAGACTTGAAATAACAATAACAGGCACCAAGCAATATAAAAAAAAACAATGTAATGTATTTTTTCTCTGAATATGTAATCATGTGATATTTGTCTGTTCAAGTTAATAAAATCAGTTCTCCCCTATTTCCTCTGTTACTCTACACTAAAATAATTTCACTTCAATTTTTTTAATGAGTGGCTCTAATGACTGTGTAGTTACACATTAACAATCTATGTTATAACAATGCAACTGTTTGTGAAATACATATTGCTGCAGAATATGTTATTAATCTTCCAATAATTAAATGTGAATATGAATATTTGGTATTCAAACACAATCACATCCCTAACTTCACACCACACAATAACTGTTGCAGAAATGTATATTTGTATACATGTGGAAATTCACACACACATGCCCTACTAAAATCAAAATGTCAAAATTGATGCTGACACGTGTAATAATATAAAACTGTACATCTGTAATTAATTTGTAACAATGCGTACTTCATCAGTACTTCATCACATTATTATTATTATATGAATTGTTAATGTGTATTTACACAGATAGTTATTATAAATAGGGACCAGAATGTCTCATTAATCGTATTTTAAATTGTACAATACACAACAGAATCCTCACACAGGACTGGATTAGAAAGTAAACATCCATTTTATCCAATATGCATGTGAGCCAAGTCTCTAAGTAATGTGTAATAGACTATTATATACATGTAAATAACTCAACACAGTCATTAATGTCTAAATAACTGGCAACACAAGTGAGTATACCTAGAAGTGATCATGTTCAATTTAATAAAAAAAGTATATATTTAAATTCAGCATGATTACATTAGGGAATAGGTTATTTTTATTATTTGCTCAAACATATTCTTGAAAATTATTATATTGCATGGTTTAGGATGAGACAGAATAAAACTCAGTAAGCCTTACGTGTACATTTACCCACTTTTCAAAGATTCCCTTAAGCTTAAAAGGCCCATTGGGTGAAGAACAGATGAAATAGATGTATAATGTTTGTAGTTCTTCATCAAAGATCTCTTCTTTGTGAAAAACACAAGGTTCTAGACATCTGTGGTTTTGGTACAGTTAAAATGGAGTTTATTCTGACTTTCCCCTTATCTATAGTTACTGTCTGAAGGCTTTATAAGCAGTTTTTACTGCATCAGATGGGGCTTTTGAGGGAACCTTCAGTCAGAACTTCAGACTCTCAGGCACTGTCTGTGTGTTTACTTTCATGCTCAAGGAGCACATTTTGTTTTAGGCTGTTGCTTTAGAGGTGCTGTGAGTGAAGTTGCCATTGCAGAGATCATTGATTTCCAATAGATGCCTCTCCTCAGTCTTCAGCACAGGGTGCCTTCCTGCCTGGAGATGTTTGAATGGTTCTAACCATGCTTCCCTTCACACTATGGTTTAATCTTCACGTGTTTAACCTTAGATACCCTGTCTGTGAGCTCGCTAAAGTTTTACAGCTTTTATTTTTTTTTGATGAGATAATCAGTGCTTAAAGAACATTGGCTCAATTGTACATTTCATTACAGAGAGTGTAAAATGCTGTCTAATTTGTTAATGTCCAGCAAAAGTGGAATAACAATCACTGTACTATACATTAGTGTTTAGTGTTTAATAACAGAGTAGCAGAATTCGCCACTGCTGATACATATTTTTGGCATGTCAAAATACAATAAATTCTGTATATCGTAAAAATGTCTTTAATTATTGTGATGAATATTTTTATAGTTTCACCCAGCTGTGTCAGTATATGATTACTGTTAACAAGTGTTTTGTTTTTAAACTGTTCATATTGATATCAGAATTATAGTGTATCGACTGGAATACAGAAATAAGTGACAATAGTAAGTAACAAAGGTGTTGCCATGTTTTCTCTTCTAAAGGCAAATTTATACTTCTGCATCAAACCTACAGCGCAGCCTATGCGTTGCCACGCACCCTACGCTGTAGCTCGAAACACACCTACCTGGAAATGTAACTATGCAGAGCATGACGTGGACAGCTGCAGCTGTAATTAGTTCACTAGTTCATTAGTTCAATTAGTCCCGCCTTTGCGTTTTACACAGAGCCGCTGTTTACTTTTGTTCTAAGTAAACAAAATTATAATTCAACTGTAGGTCAACTGAGCACTGGATGTTAATCTTGCCAGATTTCCCTCCTGAAAACTGTTTATTTGGGTGAGTAAAGTGCTTCCGTTTATTTAAAGTAAGCTTAGATTTCCAGTATTTTATCGTGGTTAGCAGCAGCGCCAGGCACGGTTGGCAGTGCTTAGCTCTGGTAAATGTCTCCCAACAGCGTGTAAGCCAGGCTGATATTAGCTAGCGGTTTGTCCCACCTAGCTTGTTTTAACACTGTAAACACGCAGGCTACTGTCCAATATACTCACCTCTGAACGGTAAAAAAGCTAGCACTGCTGTTAGTGCTAAAGCTAATACTGCTCCAGCCTTGGTGCTGGAGAAACTAAACTAAACCTCCTGTATAACGCTGTACTTCAGTGGAGTGGCTTTACTGCTCTGTCCAACCTGACTGGTAAAATTCATACAAAAGGCACACTGGATTAAAAGGCGCAATGACGATTTTGTGGAAAATTATAGGATTGTAAGTGCACCTCATAGTGCGACAAACATGGTATTCTTCTGGTGTCAATAGGTTCATGTTTTTCAGCTCCTGAAAGTCCTATTCTATTGGCATTTCTTCTCTACAGGGACTTGACAAGCTGTGGGTGTGCATTTGCAATGGATGCAACTTAAAATAACTAAAAGACAACTTTCTAGTGTTCTACTACTTGATAAACATGTTGCTCAGTTGTAGTTATTGATTAGTTGTTTTGCTCTGAGCACATATCCTTGTTTTGGTTGCATGTCACTCTATACTTAACAGGCAGTGAGAATCTAGGCCATCTATTTCTAACACGATCTCCTGCACCATCGACCATGGCTAGTGGGAATGAACTTGAGCACAAAAGTTCCAGAAGTTACCAGAGGCTGCACGTCCTGCACAGTCAAACACTGCTCTGATTTGTGCTTCTCTTTTATTATTAATATGCTGTGTATGATTCTGGAGAATGACTCAGCAGCAAAACAAACACATCATTCCCTTCAGTGCCCTTTCAGAGGCTCCACCCCCAAATTCATGCACTTCATGACTGTTGCTCCGTGTGCTGTTAAACAGTTTTGATTATCTGTCACAATTATTCATAAATGGAACAAACAGTACTGACCTATTTATGGGAAACAGCAAATAAATTACTGTTAACCCTGTATAGAGCAACATCTAAGCCTACATTCACATTATCGGCTGAAGTGACTAAAATCTGATTTTTAAAATCAACGTAGCTAAGATCTGATTTTTTAATGGCTGTGTGAATGTGCCAAATCAGATTTTTTCAAATTCTATTTGAGTCACTTTCATATGTGGTCCTTAATCTGACATGCGACGTAAATGTGAACAGTCAAATCAGAATTCATGCGTCTTTTTGCTTTTACGCATGCGCTACATGCTTCTTTCTCGTACCCAAACATCTCTTGGTGCAGCTGTGCAGCTATAGCTGCAAAAACAGCAAAAGCAAAACACCTGGCCTTTTTTGCCTGAGCATGTACTTCAGACCAGCTGTTTTTTTATCTCCACTCCACCAAAAGTTGCTCCACATATGAGCTGCTAACACATCCATTTCCCTTTATAAAGCTACGAGTCGTCTCTCAATTATGAGTTATTTGTTGTTGGTAAAGAAGGCGGCGTTTATACATGTACCGATGTGAGCATGTGATGCATTTCAGGAACAGATTCGCTCACATTACACACAGATACAGCTCACTTACACTGGGGAATGTGAACCGCCAAGATAGCCAAATCCGATCCGAGCAAAAATCGGATTCGAGGAATGTGGCTTGTAATGTAAATGTAGCCTAAATAGAAAAACATCTCTGCTTATCTCTGCTGCAACATCTACAAATTCATGGGAATAACAGTGTCTAAATTCATCATGAAGTGTTACCTTAGTGGGCAGCTTGAGGATGCCCACTCCTGTATAGGTTCTGAGGTGTTATCATGGGAGTGAGGTTGTAAACTGGGCAGTGTGTTCATGGCCAGGCAACACTAATTATCGAAGTTTGAGCGAGGTTTGATAGTGTATGCCAGATGCATGTGACCTTTCAGTACCGAAGTTGTTCGGGCATTTTAACATTGCTCAATCCACAGTGTCCAGTGTGTACTGGGAATACGTCATAGAAAGCCTTACCATCCACAGTGGACAGTTCAGGTGGTGGTAATAATTGTGACAGGTGGTGCCTGGACAAAGAGGCAACTCTGGCAGAAATCACATTTACATTCAATGCAGGAGACTCCACAAAAATATCCCACATGTCAATGTATGTTCTTTGGCTTTCATGGAAGAGAGCAAAGTAATTGGAAACAAAACTTGTTCCTCTCCCATAATTTTTGGCATATCTGTGTATGTGTCATAATACCTTAAGGGTGTTCTTTGCCCCTACCTCTTCTATTTCCCCACCCTGTTCACCCACAACCTGCTTTCTTTTGGATGGAGTAATGTTGCTCAGCCCAAGTCACATTGGTTCCCATTTACAAGGCCAGTAGTCAGTATGAATATCTGACTTTTTGTTGCAGACTGAAATCTAGCAAACTGTGAGGAAACATATGCTAAATTAAATCATATACAGTACCTTTAAGTATTTATAAATCCTCAATAAAACTTTGTTTTAATGCATTGCAGCGACACTAAACCAGCCCACTCTTTTTATTACTATTGGATTACAGCTTTGAACTTTTGTTTATTGCCATATATATATATATATATATATATATATATATATATATATATATATATTGTCATATGATTTTGTAACATTTCCTGAAACAATATTACAGCTCTGGAAAAAATTAAGAGACCGCTTTAGTGTCTGAATCAGTTTCTCTGATTTTACTATTTATAGGTATATGTTTAATTAAAATGAACATTGTTGTTTTATTCTATAAACTACAGACAACCTCTCTAACAAATCCCAAATAAAAATATTGTAATTTAGAGCATTTATTTGCAGAAAATGAGAAATGGCTGAAATAACAAAAAAGATGCAGAGCTTTCAGTCCTAAAATAATGCAAAGAAAACAAGTTCATATTCATAGAGTTTTAAGAGTTTAGAAATCAATATTTGGTGGAATAAACCTGGATTTTAATCTCCTCCACCAGTCTTACACACTGCTTTTGGATAAATTTATGCCACTCCTGGTGCAAACATTCAAGCAGTTCAGCTTGGTCTGATGGCTTGTGATCATCCATCTTCCTCTTGATTATATTCTAGTGTTTTTCAGTGTTTTTGGTAAAATCAAAGAAAAGTATCATTTTTAAGTGGTCTCTTATTTTTTCCAGGGCTGTATATCCTCAGATGATTGGGTGCAATAAGAGTCAGCAGTAGTGACTGCCATGTGTGGATTCTACTTATGGCACGTGTTAGCGATGCTGTTTCTGGAGCTATCAGCTCAGCAGCTGTGTACTCCCTCAACACCCACTTCCCTCAAGTGTCTGACTCTGTTAATATTGGGTCCTGTTTTATTAAGGGGTGCTGGCATCCAGTTGAGAGGAGGGAGTCCGTCCCTCTGCTCACCACCCTCATTCAAAGCACTGTGTTTAGCTGTGCTTGTCTTTAATGTGAAGGATTTTGGGTGATAATGGTGATACAAGGCAATGATTGATTAACAATAGTGTTGTTTTATTGGCGATTTGATGATTTGGTGATTTGGTCAGGTGAATATTGGGATTCTTGTTAGTTCTGTATTAGCATAAATAAGCTTCAATCCTATTTTAATGCATTATCATTAATAAAACAATAAAAGACAGTCAGTACATTGAGATGTATAGAAGCTGCTGCTTTGTAGTATTTTCTCTCATTTGCTGTTCAGTGTTTCTCATTGTTGAGGACCGTGCTCCACTTAGCTGATGCACCCAAGTTGTTTGATGACTACAAATAGCCTCGACATATAATGCAGGTGGATTAGCCACAGCTGCATCGTGGCAGGTAAGCAGCTTAAATGGAGAGCTCCACAAATCCTTGCCAGCACACGTCTTGCTTCTCTTCTTTACATCTTTGCTTTGTGAAACTTTCTCACTTTTTGACCTTTCAGGTAGAAAAAAGCGACAATTAAGTATCAAAATCAGCACCCAGGCAGTGTTCCCGGTGGGTGAGGAAGTAGACCTGTCACAGAAATTACAATATCAACCTATCATTGAATCTGTGGACATAACCTTAATAATCTTTTACTAATCTCAGTATTGCCCATTGTGTTTACCTAGTATATAGAAGATACCATTAATGTAATGGAAAATGAGCATGTCAATTAAGTTAGAAAACTAAATTTTATGTTATTTAGAATATTTAAACGTTTCATAATCCATTTCCAATTCCTAAATATTCTTATTAATTACAAGTTTATTGCTGTTTTAAAGTAATCTGTTAATGCAGTGTAAGGTTTATCAGTTCTATTATACGAGTGTTTGAGGATAAATGCAGAAATAGAATATGAGGTAAAACTAAAAAATAAATTATTGTTTTTTAATTTGGTATAGTATAAAACTGGGTTTTGCCAAATTTCTACTTTTTCATTCCATTGCCTTTTAAAATCTGAATTTCAATGAGAATGAAAAAAAAACAACCCTTTGCTCTTGCTCTTTTTGAGATTCTGATTTTGAGAGATAAAAAATAAAACTAGAAATTTGTACAAACAAATTAAATTCCATTTCTTTTCTTTTTTTTTACTCTAACAGATGGGTAAAACAATAAATGTAGGTTTACATCTGATTGATATTTTTGAGTGTAATATGTTTGAATTCATCCTCAAATGTTCAGAAAATAACCTGACAAGTGTTACACTGACCATAATGGTATTTTTTCTTTACTATTACATAAGTGTATGAGTAAAATGGTCCTAAAATTACATTATATTGTTTATTGAAATTATTTCACGGACAGTATATCTTCCAGAAAAAAATGGATCAGTCCTTTTCATTTTTGTTTATTTTAATATTGTCCATTGTGTTTATAGAGCGAGGTGAGACAATTTTAGTAAATTAGCAGGTATAAAATGATCTGGTATACAAGCATAAATGTAGGCACAGTTTCAATGTCTGTAATTATTATTAAATTGTTAAATGCTGTTCATTTCAGAGCAGTGGGCTTGGACTTCAGCAGTGGTGCAGATAGCCGGCAGGGGGCAGAGTTGTTCCACTGAAAGCCTGGATGTGGTTGAGGTTTGTCCACACATTACCTCGTAGCCTATCATTTCAAACAGCAGGATTAGATGTCAAGCTGCCTGAAACATGGTGAACTGTGAGAGCTCTTATAATGCTATTTTAGATACACCACTAGCAATTGGTTTTCTTCCAGTGTAGCAGTTTTAATAGAAGGAAAGATGTTTTCATTGTGGTTCCGATTGTCTTGTGGAGGGTTGTGTCAGATTTCTGAATGGCCAGAGTGGAGTATGAGAGCATGAGTGTCCCTGAGTGGAGTGGTGGATTAGCCATTCAGCAGACAGCTCGGTGCAGGCTGTCATAGGTGGAGGGCAGTCGCTCTTTAGCTCATTACAGAGCCAGCTGTTTGTGTTTTTCTCCAGAGCTCTAGAGGCAGCGTGTTAACTGCGTCAGAGCTGCTGGGGGTTGTAGCGATGAGCAGAGAGGAGGAGCTCTGTCTCTTCTGGGTCAATCAGACGCTAAATAGTGCATTATAAACAGACCCCTCGATTAACTTGCATCATGATCAACTTTAGCCCTTAATGAACGTCCCGCAAGAGTTTGCCTTTTTTTGGGACTGTATTAATTGAATAGGACGGCAGACTTCATAAAGAGTGACAAGCCGTTCAAGAGAAGCATCTGCTTGCTTTTAGAACTGGTGCCCTCTCTATTAGCAGGGTGATCAATGGGATCTAATGGAAGAGAACCAAAAGTCACAGCACTACTGGCCTAAATTAGCTACTGAAGGGCAGAAGAGTTTAAGGTTTGAGGTCTTACTCTACAGCAGGGGTCTCTAACTCTTATCACCTGGGGTGCACTAGCCAGGCAGTATGCTTCAAGGGGGTCCAGAACTGTCAAGGTTGTTTAAATTTGTCTTTTTGGAGGTACATTTCTGTGTACATAAAATCTTCTCCATTATCAGCTTTCCAACATATACGGCCATTGACATCACGCAACTCCTGGAATATGTCAGTTAATGTAAGTGGGCGTGTGACAAGACACTCATTTTATAAATAAAACATGGTATTGGGTTTAGGAGAACAAGACAAGATGAGTTTTTAACAATATATTTATGGTTTTATGTATGATTTATCACATGCAGTAAAATATAGAACACTATGCAAATACTTCAGCAGCTTTTACCATAAACCCAACAACTTCTCTCATGTGTGATCTCACATGAGTCTCTTCAGACTTATTGACCTACAGAACTATTGTCACAATCCCCCAGTGAGGGTTCTTTATGGTTCTATAAAGACCTGGCAACCTATGACCAAATCTTAACTTGTTGCCTTTACATTCTGCATTGCTCTGCAGTTAAAACAGCAAACACGGAACAGTGTGTTAAACTTAGCAGATACAGACAAGCAGTTGTATGTGTGTGTGTGTGTGTGTGTGTGTGTGTGTGTGTGTGTGTGTGTGTGTTGGTCGCGAGACACATTTAAGTCCTAATGCCATTTTTATCTTGAGATTTCTTGTCACAGTTCTTCTTGGACACACTATGCAGTTTATTAGTAATTTTAAGTCTCTTAAAATCATTAATTTATTTCTCTTTTTAATACAGCATGTTGAGCATTATTGTTCATGCTTGTGCTGATGCTGCTACGCATAAGATTTATCAAAAAGCTTGATCCCGGTTCGAATCCTGTTTATGTAGCTTTCCATCGGCTACTGGAGCTGTGAGAGAGCACAGTTGACCTTGCTCTCTCTGGGTGGGTAGATGGTGCTCTCTCTTCCCACATTACTCCAAAGGGTGATGTCGATCAGCACAAGGCGTCTGTGAGCTGATGTATCTGAACCGAGACGCTGCGCTTTAATTCCGAGTGCATTGTGATGCTACTCTGTAACACCACATCAAAAGAGACGTTGTCTGACTTCACATGTATCGGAGGAAGCATGTGTTAGTCTTCACCCTCTTGGTGTTGTGGTATCACTAGTGATAGGGGGAGTCCTATTGAGTGGATTGGGTAATTGGCCGTGTAAATTGGGGAGAAAATGGAAAAAAAATTAACATAAAATTATAAAAAAAAAAAAAAGAAAGCTTGATCCACTTGGCCAAATTATTCAGAGTCAGCATTCAAATGCCGACTCTTGCCTATTGCTGCTCCGCCTTGTAGAGAAAGCAAAGTCAGAGACAGAATCTCTGAATCTGTTGCTGCAAAGTTTGTGTTAGACATCCTCCCGTCTTGCATTAGTTTTTTATCATGAGTTATGTCGTCGTTGCCTAGTTATTATACAGTATATCTGGACATAATTATAATAGTTTTTTTTTCATTAGTTATATATTGCTAATTGTGTGTACATAGTGAGGTGAACCCATTAACTTGAATGAGCAGGTATAAAAATGATATTTTATACAAGTTTTATTAGGATATAAACATTTTATATCACAGTTCCAGTGCCTGTAATATTCTTAATTTAAAAAAGAGTGTACTACTCTTCAATATGGTGTAATTACATTATTATTCAGTAATATTATCACTATATCAGTGGCATAAAACCGTTTTAAGATGACGGTAATATTGTTTATCTCTTGTTATCTCAGTTATAGGCCTACCTGTGAGGAGCCGTATAAAGCTGCCTCACAGGCGTAATGTGTTAGTTTGAGACCCCTGCTTTAGAGAGAGAGGTAACTCTCTATTTTTCCCTCTACACATGCTTTTGATTTTCATTATCCAGATGGGTGATACAAGCTCCATTAGTGACTTCCAACCCTGCACATGTGTGTAGGATGCTTTGGTGTGTTGAGAAGCTGCAATAATTCATTGGCAGATGTGGAAAAGTGGCAGGAGGTGAGTGTGCGAGTGTGGCTGAAAGATTGCCCTGATGGCTTCCTGGGGAGCGGGGGAACGGCGGCGCTCGGCTCCGGAGCGTGGATTAATAGTGCTGGAGCAGGGCTTGATTCGCTGTAAGCTCCCAGCACTTCTGAAGCAGGAGTAAAAGAGATTGATGGCTGTGTTGCGGCAAAGGGTGCAAAAAAAGAGGCAGGCGAGTGCGAGGAGAGAAGGAAATAAAGCAGGAGCAAGGCTCACAGTGTCCTTCAGCATGCTCAGATGGATGCCTGCCACAACGTCTCCACGGATGTGAGAAGTGACCAGAGGCAGAGACGGAGGCCACCGAGCGAGAGGACGCTAATGTTGGGCGATATGATCTCAGATCAACATCACTATTAGTTTTACCACAATTATTATTAATGAAATGAGTTGAGTCACATGACTACACATGTAGTAGTATGAAGTATATGAACATACACATTTGGAAAACGTTTTATATTGATTTAAAAACAGAATAAAAAAATATTTAATTAGATATCAGTTTTGTGACAATAACTGCATTATCGAGTTAGCATACAATATATGTTATAAATAATATCTTGATATCGATAACAGTATATCAAATAAAGTCAATATATAAGTCGATAAATAGATATTTTATTGATCCCTCCAGATTTTTTTTTTGGGATCAATAAAGTACCTATTTATCCATCTATCTATATGTATATTATCTCAGTCATTTTTCTTAACCTAGATATTTTCCCTTATATATTTTAAATGGTACATATTAAATAATATTTTCATTTTTTTTATTGTATTTTATAATTTATCATAATTTGATGTGGTTGCCACAAATACTTTCTATTGTTCATTAATTCTGAAAGGAACTTCGATCTTAACATGTCACACATCACTCATTGGCCTAAAAAAAGGGTGTTTTATTTAAATGTATACATATTTTATTTTATATAATGTTCTACTGTTGAATACATTACTTGTTTTACCAAAATTCTACAAAGCATGTGTGTGCTAATGTTTGTAAACCCACTAAACCCCATATGTAGGCCCATAATTGATTACATTTATAATTTACATAAATCTAATAGGCTCTAAAATACAGCTCTGGACAAAAATAAGAGACCACTTAAAAATCTAAAGTTTCTTTTATTTTACCAAATTGAAAACCTCTAGAATATAATCAAGAGGAAGATGATTTTTTGCAGCAGGAGTGGCATAATGTTATCCAAAAGCAGTGTGTAAGACTGGTGGAGGAGAACATGCCAAGACGCATGAAAACTGTGATAAAAAAAACAGGGTTATTCCACCAAATATTGATTTCTGAACTCTTAAAACTTTATAAATATTAACTTGTTTTTTGCACTATTTCTTATTTTCTGCAAATAAATGCTCTAAATGACAATATTTATATTTGGAATTTGAGAGAAATGCTGTCTTTAGTTTATAAAATAAAACAACAATGTTCATTTTAGTCAAACATAAACCTTTAAATAGCAAAATCAGAGAAACTGATTCAGAAACTAAAGTGGTCTTTTATTTTTTTCCAGAGCTGTGTAACTTTGTGGTACTCCAATTAGTCTGGTTCACTGAACAGTTATAAAATATCTTTATCTTTAGCATTAATAACTGAATTACTAATTAAAATGAGAGTTTAACAGGTTAAATTAAGGTTAGATATATGGTCATTTAGTTAGATACGCTGTTCTTTAATTGCTTTTCAGTTTTCGATTTGTAGACCTACCAGGTCTTACATCAGTGATTGAAGGAACAGCTTGGTAAGGTCAGGTTTCCTCTGCTCAGCTCGGCGTTAAGACACCTCTTCCCCTGTGGGTCTGGAAAGCTTAGTGTGCCTGACAGAGGGCCATGTGGGATCTGCACTCAGCACTCCGCTCCACTCTCAGTCTGGATCTGCGCTGACTGCCTAGCTGTGACCTTGGCTTTGTTGAGGCTCGGGCCCCCGAGGATGACGGACGGGCTCGGGGGGCTGATCCCTGGCCGGGCGTCTGCAGGGGCGTGGAGTTGTTGACATGTTTCCTCACATCTTTAGTTGAATTGTAGGACGTGAGTGGAGACCTCTCCCATGTGGAGCGTGTCTAGTCTGAAGCCAGCACAGGTTCGTCTTGTGAACACTAGGAGCCCATCATGGTGAAAGTTAACAGATGCATTTGCAAGCCCACCAGATGTTGGAGCTTTCACATGCTTATCAGTAATGCTGTAATGCTGTATTCGCCTGGTCCCCATCTACAATTCAAATGGTCTGACACAGCTGTCCAACACCACCCGACTTATTAAAATGTGTTTATTAAAAAAAGTTTATTTAAAAATCCCCAGCTCTGGAGGACCTCCTGAACATCTGATCTACAGCTCTGGAAAAAATTAAGAGGCCACTTCAATTTCTGAATCAGTTTCTCTAAATTTTGCTATTTATAGGTATATGTTTGAGTAAAATGAATACTCTTGTTTTAATCCATAAACTACGGACAACTAATTCCAAATTCCAAATGAAAATATGTCCAAATCAAATAATGTAAAGAAAACAAGTTCATATTCATAAAGTTTTAAGAGTTCAGAAATTAATATTTGGTGGAATAAACCCTGGTTTTTAATCACAGTTTTAATGCGTCTTGGCATGTTCTCCTCCACCAGTCTTACACACTGCTTTTGGATAACTTTATGCCACTCCTGGTGCAAAAATTCAAGCAGTTCAGCTTGGTGGTTTGATGGCTTGTGATCATCCATCTTCCTCTTGATTATATTCCAGAGGTTTTCCATTTGGTGAAATCAAAGAAACACATAATTTTTAAGTGGTGTATTTTTTTTCCAGAGCTGTATCTTACTAGCTAAATAAAAGCACTTTTGCAGTTGAGTGTAGAGTGTTGGAGCAGAAAACCACTGATATGTGCAGGGCAGTGGCTCCACTAGCACCAGGGTTTGAAACATAAGCTGCATTTTAAGTCCTAAAGAACTTGGTTGAGACAGGACTGGCCCTCAGTAGAACTGTCCTATGAAGCCGTCTCAGCGGCCTAGTGGTGTCCCTTTTCATTTCTTCACATGATGAATAATGAATTATAACCATAAAAGCTAACATTTTAAAACAAACTCTGTGACAAACTGTTTTCACGTTTGCGCTGTGCGTGCAGAGAATTTTGGGTAACCGAGGAGCCTGAGGGAGATATCAGATCAGAGACATCTTCAAAATAGCTCTGAATGTCCTCTGCATTTCTCGGCTGTGTAAAGGAGCCTTCGCTTTGGAACTCTGCTGCAGTCTAGCCTTCGAGACACAGCTGTAGACTTTATATAAGTGGACTTGATGACAGCAGTTTAAAAGCGTACTA
This sequence comes from Astyanax mexicanus, assembly GCF_023375975.1. Taxonomy (NCBI): domain Eukaryota; kingdom Metazoa; phylum Chordata; class Actinopteri; order Characiformes; family Acestrorhamphidae; genus Astyanax; species Astyanax mexicanus. Next base: position 52,217,818 of record NC_064410.1, on the reverse strand, counting down.
AAATATCTTGTATGCACACTGGTGGCTGGCTGTAGTACAGCTTTCATCCCCTACCTATCCCATGTAAGTAAAAAGGGCAGAAATATAGCTTTGATTTAAAATTATATTGTGGACACACCTGAAGTTTAAGACACTAAATGGAATATTAGTGTATTTACAGACTTGGGGTTCAGTTGATCAAGTAGTCATTGTGTGATAATCACATTTTCTTATTTCCAATGTAAGTTAAGCTCAGTTCCTAACAGATATGAGCAGGGTTTGGGCAGTCACATGACCTTGCCTCCCATTTCTACTACACATAATCTGGCTTTAATTTTCCTATGCAGTTTTCTGTACAGTCACATACAAAAAGTAAACCTCCTTTTCTGCCATCTTTGGAGCTCCATGAACATGTGTGTAAAGCACCACATGATTCAGATGTACTTTGTTTGTTAATGGGCATTCATTGTAAAATATCATTACATTTTATAGCAGATATAATAATTTTTATTAGTTTTAAAGCATATTTAATTAGCGTTTCTAGGCTTGTTCTAGTGCCTGTTCTCTTCTGGGACTAGCCTGTGACACATTGCCATGACCTGTGTGAAAATTTGAGCCAGTTAACACAAGTATAGGTCTCTGCAGACTGGAGTAGTGGGCGTGTCGAAAGGTGTAGGCGTTAACATGGGTGCTGAATGATGTTTTGTGCTCCATCACAGTGGTGGAGAACACTCAATTTGGTCACTAAAAGTGACAAACACAACAGATTTTCTCAGTAGATATCAGCACATTTCATACTTACGGGTCTTCTGGTAATTTAAAGGGTACTTTACTTACATAATTGTCTTTTTCTATTGGTTTGAAGTGATAGAGAAAGTTAGGAACATCAGATGTGATGTACCCACAGGAAGCAGAGATGGAGGGCATGGCAGAAATAATCGAAAACAAATAGGAAAAATAATCATTAGTTACAGCCCTATTCATCAGGTTTAGTTGCTGTATTAAAGCTGAGAAATCAGCAAACTGCTCTCAGTTTCCCCATCTAGGCTCTGTTACTTTGCCTTACCCACATCGCAAGCGGGATGCAATTAAACATGTTTTCTCATCAGCAGGATTTGAATTTGTTACTTGCTTTACTCTTGATATGAAGAGATATTTTAGGCTATACACATGTTATTTAAAAGAAATACATCTATATGTATTTATACCTGAATTTATACGTAATTTGAGTGTGTGATGCCAGTGTCTGCTAACTGCACTGATTCAGCCGTGAGTGTAAGCAACACAGAGCTTCAGTGGGTAAAACCTTTTCAGAGCAAGCAATCTGTCAAAGCTTCTAATCATGCTAATATGAAACTGAACTGATAAATAAAAGTCTCTGCTGAAAAAGAGACCCTCATCCTCACTTCAACAAGCCAGACTCGATTTTAGTTCTTATTCATAACTGTGTGTGTGTTTTTTTTCTTTTCGATGCAGCTGTTTTTGAACTTCTGGCTCAAATGTAATTAGCCTTTTATCATTTTAATTAGCTTAACCGGCTGTGTGTTCAGAGCAAGGGCAGAGACAGTGACGGGCCTTTTAAATGATATTTACTGAGATTGGCTTGGTTTCAGATTTGTGTGGGTTTTGGAAAGTAATTTAGAAGTTAAGTAATGAGTTGTGGGACTTTTTCTAGATAATCACCAAAGTAATCCCATTACAGTTTGAGAGAAGTAAGAGATTAAAGCAACTTTATGTTGCAGTTTCACCATTAAATAACAGCTTCATATTTTTTTCGATGCTCCAGTGTCTAATTTTGGTGAAACGTACAATCACCTCCAAAAGTATGAATAAATGAATGAATGAAGTTACACTTATACACACACATAAAGCGCCTTTCTAGAAACCCAAGAAAGCTTTACAATTTACGTGTTTTACACACAGCCATTCATACTCATTATAAATTCACACACCAGTGAAAAGAGGCAGCTAATAGTGCATAGCGTATTCTCAACCAGAAATAACCGTTCACCAGGGCACAGTCATACATACAAAAGTATTGGAACTGTGAGGCCAATCCCATTTATTTATGCTGCAGACTGAGACCATTTGGGACTGACATTAAAAGATGAATAACAACATTTCAGTGTTTGTTTCCAGGTATTAACATCTGAATGCAATTTTCAGTCTAGAGTAGAAATAAAGATCCACACAGATCCATTACACATTTTGGTGGAGACTGTAATACAGTGTGGTGTTGCTGTGCAAAGAAAAACATGTGTCTTCATTATAGGAACATTACAGAAGAAGAACAAAAAATGAAAATATACAATTTAAGGCATTTTTCATGCATGCATGTTTTTGTTCCAGTAATCATGTGAGGGACAGCTGTTGTGTTCAGATTATGTAGTAAACTAAAAGCTAACAAAAAAATGGAGATGTGTGTTTTTCTTTGAGTAGCAATGGCCATCCAGTCTCCAACATGAAAGGAACATGGAGGAGAACTCAAACACCCAACCAGCTGAGCAACTCGAGAGATTGTAGATTGTACATTAAGAAAAAAAAAATTACTGTCTACCATTTGTTATGCACAATTGAGGTACAATTAGGGCTGGCTATCAAATATACAAACACTTTTTTATTTTATTTGACATTTCATTTTAAGGGAGTTAAAACCATGCAAGCACAATACAATTTTAATGAAACCAAAATAAAAAACAAAGGTTTAATGTAGCTATTTTAGATTACGCTTAATAATAAGCAGCTCCCTTCAACCTAACAAGCAGCTTTTATATTGAACACAATGCAAAAACTACCTCCTAATCAGGGCTTCAAACCAAATTTTCGCACAGATATCCCAGAACAGTCTCGATTGTTTCTGGCAGCCGTCCTAAACTGAAAACTGAATTTTCCAAAAGCATCCCGAAACAGCTTTAATTTAGTCTAAAGTGCTATTTTTATCGTCCCTGGGACGGCGGAACTATGTTAGTTTGGAGCCCTATTTATAAAGAATTTCAGGCCTATCCACTGAGGTTCCCTCTGGCAGCTTCTGTATGTAGATATGCAAAATCTAAACTATCCATTTAGAAAATCGCATTAAAACAGTATTTTATTAGACAAATTAATTTTATCAACTTCCCTGCACTAGGTAAAATGCTGAGTTAACCCCAGAACACTAAGGTTAAAATTAGTAACACCATCACTAACATTGGGTTTACACTGAATTGGGAAGTTTTGGAACCCTTCTTTAATTTTACAGCATACAACATCACATAAAATAAAAAAGTACTATCAGGTATTCCTTAACAGGTAATGTCTTAACAAAAAAAATAATGCACCTGATTTAAACACACAAACACTAACATCAGGTAAATTACAACCATAAAATATCTTACTCTCTATCACTAACGTCGGATGAAAATCATCTGAATGCATGCCTCTTGAAAAAAACATAGATGGGAGGAGGGAATTTACCATAACATTAAGTCAACGATTATTTGTGCCTCTAAAAACAACAGAAAAACAGCTAATCATGAGATTTTAAAGGAATTTAAATGTTCACATGTTGTTTAAACGTGGGGAGTACTGATATTTAATGAATAAATATGTAATCTGTTGTGTTTGGCCACTTTTGGAGACACAGAACAAGTTTCTTTTGTCCTCAGCACTTTGTGTAATGTGGCACTGTTACAAATTAACGATTAGTCGACAATTAAATTTGTAGTCGACAAATTTAAATAATCGTCATTGTCAATTATATCGACTAATCGCTGCAGCCCTAATGCGAAGTTAATTACTGGTAGAGCACCAGAGATGGCCTGCTTAGCATCTACAGTAGCGTGTACGTTGCTTACCTCCTCATATAATGCGCTCATGGCATGGTTGTTATCATTTGTTTAACTGGGCACACATAGTGTTGGCCAGAGTTGGCCTGGCTGTTTTGCTGAAGCTCTGCTGTACACATGCTGCAAGCTGGCATGGTGGAGTTTTATTTATTTATTTTTTGCCTTTTTGCCCGTACATTTTTAAAGCTCCTCCTCCCCCCCCCCTCCCCCCCCCCTCCTTCCTGTAGCTGCCGGCTCGGCTGTGTCCTGGGGCAGAGAGACTCCGGGCTTTCCGCTGCGTGGCATTAATTCTGAGATTCTGTAGTGTCACCTCACTGCTAATTACCTGTGTAAACAGGCCTCCTGGGGATGGCAAACATGCTCCCCGTCCATGTCTCACAGTGGGGCCCCATCACAGCATTACGCGGGCGACCCCGTTTTTTCCCCTCTCTGAGCTTTCAAAGCAGATTCTCTCCAGTGTGAGGAAGCGTGCAGAAACAGGCCATGACGAAAGAGCTGCAGAATAAACTGCAAGAGACCTGGAGGATGGCACCTCACCTCCATCTCGCCTACACTGTCTTCTTTATATTTGATGTATAGTACACTTTTCTATTTCGGGTAGAAAAAGTGGGGTTATAGTGGTGTGTAATTGATTGTGCCATGAAGTCTCTTCAGTTTTTTTCTGTCTCTGTACAGTAGGGGTGGGTGATATGGCCCTAAAATTATCACAATACTTCAGGGTATTTTTTCGATAACCTTTTTTTTTAAATATGGCAAAACACTGAAAAATATTCTATTAATTTTAAGTGTATACTACTGAAACAAAATGCATTTTATACTATATTCTTTACATTTTTGATATCTGTTAAGGGGTTCTGTCTTTGTACAGTAAGGTTGAGTGATATGGCTCTAAAATAATATCACAATACTACGGGGTATTTTTTCAATAACCTTTTTTGGAAATGTGGCAAAACACTTAAAAATATTCTATTAATTTTAGGTGTATACTACTAAAACAAAACCCATTTTTAAATTTTATTCTTTACTTGTTTATTAAATAAAAGTTTTATTAAATAAAAGTTCTGTCTCTGTACAGTAGGGTTGGGTGATATGCCCTAAAATAATATCACAATATTAAAAGGTATGTTTTTGATAACCTTTTTTTGGAAATATGGCAAAACACTGAAAAATATTCTATTAATTTTAAGTCTATACTACTTCAACAAAACCCATATTTAAATTATATTCTTTACTTTTCTTTGATAAATAAACGTTTAGGGGGTTCTGTCTCTGTACAGTAACTTGCCAAGTAATACTGTAATTTAATGTAACAAAAATAATCTAGCAACAATATTTAATGCATGCATATAAATTGCAAACATAAACAGTTATACAAAAATATCCTTACATTTTCACAGTAATTAGCAAAACTAATATACAAGTTAATAGATAGATAGATTATCCTGATGGAAATTAAGGCATCCAGATTGACTTCTTTTGACTCTTTTTTTAAGACAGAATACTGCTATTATCACAAGGCAGATTTTTACTATTGTTTCAAAGGTTAATAGGTAATATGATTGTATATGATACACTGTAGCACATCTCCACTATACTCTTCTCTATCCGGTGAGTGCAGCCTTGGTCCACAGGGTCACATGAGGCCTAGTGTTTGACGGAAGCCTGTGCTTGTCCTTCAGTCTCCTGGAGTCCTGCCTAATGGCCCCTGCACCTCTTTTTTAGGGCCTGTCAGTGTTATTGATAATCGGATGGCAAGCGTCCAGTTCACCCCGAGCCGGGAGAACAGAATAGCTGCCAGATCGGAGTCAAGTCGAGCCTTTAGCTGCTCTTTCTGGGCATGAATGGCTGGTGCCGGACTCCCTGAGGTTGTGATTGTTATTTACTGTCTACACGTCCCGCACGTTGGAAATAAGGAGGCATTGAACACGTTGATGGATAAATGAAATGCTATTTTTCTGAGTTAATAGGATGGATTTGTCAGCTTATTGAGGCTTGCCAGGCTTTCCACGCAGGGATGAATAGGTCTAATTTGTCCTTATGGACCTCTTGGCTGTGAGCAGTGATCTAACCTGGTTGCCAGTCAGCTGATGGAAGGTGTTGCTCTAATTTAATTTAATCCTAAGTGTAAAAACATAGATTCTAATTACAGTGTAGTATGTTTATGACTTTGTCAACTGGAATACTAGCATATAAATATAAATGTGCCTTCCTAAACACATATCATCTACAAATCCTTGGCCCTCATCTGTGGCTGTGCTTCTTTCTTTTCCCCATTTTGGTAAAGTCTGTAGTACCAGTGGGCAGGAATTTATCTCTGGGTCCGTTTCAGCCCCATGGCTCTTCATTATTCTCTATAATAGCTGCAATATAGCTAACCTGAAAACCGGGCTTATTACAGTTCAGCGTTTGGGATGACTTGTGAAATTATTCTCACAGGATCATGATTTAATCCCCTCTCCTCCCTCTGAAGAGAACCTCATTTTGTACCTCATTCCTTTTAATAACATTCACTACTTGCTCTTTGCTTGATTTTTTTTGAGCTCATCCACCACTGGATTTACTTATTTTCTTATTTTTGGCCCAATGAAATCTGTTTTATTTTTTCTCCAAATTATTCCCCCCCATTCCTCATTTTTTTAAATATGTAGGTTTTATGTGGGTGATCAACTATAATTACAAAAACAATAGCAAAAAGACTCTATAATATTCAGACTTTATTTACAGGCATCTATACAATATAGTTTAATTCATTAGTTTCTCTACCAGAGGACAGGGTATCATATATCTCATAGCTTAAGTGTGCACCATTTGAAAAAGAGTGAAATACACCCGCAGTGAAGTGCATGTTTGAAGCCAGAAAACAGCATACTATATTATTCTCATCTTTAGAGCATTTCATCAAAAGGATGTATATTTTTCATTTGTTCAAGTGGAATGTCTGACTCTGCACTAGAATAGAATCCTTCACAGACTCGCTCGCCTTGTGTCTGGCCAACTCACTCAACTTAATTTTGCTGTGATCTTGAGGCAAGTTTTAGACTTTCCCATATTAGGCCTAGTCTTGGACTGTGCATCATTTTGAATGGAGATTCTCCACTGACAGGAAAATAATCAGCTCTGGAATAAATAACAGACCACTTAAAAATGATGAGTTTCTTTGATTTTACCAAATTGAAAACCTCTGGAATGTAATCAAGAGGAAGATGGGTGATCACTGAACTGCTTGAATTTTTTGCACCAGGTGTAGCATAAAGTTATCCAAAAGCAGTGTGTAAAACTAGTGGAGGAGAACATGCATGAAAACTGTGATAAAAAACAGGGTTATTCCACCAAATATTGATTGCTGCAAATAAATGCTCTAAAAGACAATATTTTTGTTTAGAATTTGGGAGAAATGTTGTCTGTAGTTTATAGAATAAAACCACAATGTTCATTTTACTCAAACATATACCTATAAATAGCAAAATCAGAGAAACTGATTCAGAAGCTGAAGTGGTCTCTTAATTTTTTTTTCCAGAGCTAAACAATATGCTTGAGCAGGAAACAGTTGCATTGCTTCTGCTGTGTTCTGAATTTTGTTAACAGCAATTCTGAAGCTAATGTTTACCATTATTCCCATGCAATACACCATAATGACACAACTGACATATGACACAAAGACAGTAGCATGTCTGCATGTGAAGTTAATGCCGCTAATGAATGCACTATATTTTTAGTAATACACATTTTGTTTAGTAAAATGATGGGAATTTACGTCCTTTTATCTGAAATCTGTTTTATGACTCACGATTCATGATTTAGTTCGTGTTCTCCACATTATAGAAATAAAAGGGCTTAACTTCATGTCCAAAGGTAAATACTGACCAAAAGCTGTCGATCTCCTGGCCTTTTCTTTTAGATTGCTTTTGAGGCTACTTCTGAGAGAAGCCGTTGGTCTCTGAGAAATTGCCTCTAAGTACAGGCCCAAGGTGAAGAGGGAGGGTGCTTTAGATTAATGTATTGTGCGTGTGGTATTGATTTTTTTTTCTTTTTCTTTTTTTCCCCCTCTTCTTCTTTCCTCCCACCAACCCTGGTGGGCCCCTAATCCTGGTCAACCTCTTGGAGCCGTGAGCACGGGCCCACGTCAGAGGTCTTTGAACCAGGATACCATTTTTTTTTTGCCCCTTGTAACTTGACTGTACTTGTAGTAAATACAGTCCAGGATGCTGCTCACTATCTCCACACACCAGCTCGTGGTTTGTCTCATCAGAAAATGTATTCCTGGGGCCTGTTTTTTATTAAGATTTAAATGAGGGTGAATGTGGTGGTCACGTTGGAGAATGTATTACGGCAGCGGGTGCAGGCCTCCCGGACATGGGAGATCGATAGTGCTTTGTTGGCAGGATGGAGGCTCTGCTCCTGTTTGCCGGAGATGAATTAGATTTTTCTATATAAAAAAAAGAAAAAGGCCGAGCCCTGCTCCTGCATTCTTATCACCAGTGTTGCAAGAGATCCCCACCCGTGTGGCCGGGCTCTGTATTCCCCTGTGATCACTAAAAGGGTTATGTAGAGTACTCCGGCCTGCAGCTTTTTCTTCCCTCTTAAACGCAGTGTCTGTCTCTTTCTGCTTTAATTACAGTCTCTCTCACTGGCAGAAAGCTAGTTTTATTCTTTTGTCTTAATCGTAGCTCTTGTGTGCACACTGGAGTCCCAGTGAGCAGGTTTATTAGCTATGAGTGTAGCTTTCCTAATGGAATTCAATACAGTGGACTCTGTGGCTAGTCTGGGACTGTCACTGACTTCCACAATATAGTGACTTTATATAGTTTTCTTCTTCTTTTTCTTCTTCTTTTTCTTAATAGTAATAATAAAAATAATAATAATTAGGGGTGGAGCACAAGGCATCTAATAATGCAATCATATTATTATTATGGTCAGATATTTTTTATTAATGTCAGTTTCACATAATTTAACAAACAGCATTCTTCGCCGCAGGTTTACCCAAATCATTAATTAGCGCCATTACGTGAAGTAATGAAGCAGTAAGTTTATTTCAGGTCTTAAAGAGTTTAGAGCGCCTATGTTTTAATAAATATCGTTATTTGAAATGAAATATATTCTTAGTAAAATCACACACTTAATTTGCACAACTCTGATTAAAAAAAATAAGAGACCACAAAAATGATGAGTTTCTTTAAATTTAACAAATTAAAAACCTCTGGAATATAATCGAGAATAAGATGGATGATTACAAGCCATCAAACCAAGCTGAACTGCTTGAATTTTTGCACAAGAAGTGGCAGAAAGTTATCCAAAAGCAGTGAGTAAGACTGGTGGAGGAGAACATGCCAAGATGCATTAAAACTGTGATTAAAAACCAGGGTTATTCCACCAAATATTGATTTCTGAACTATTAAAACTTTATGAAAATGAACTATATTTCTTTGCATTATTTGAGGTCTGAAAGCTCTGCATCTTTTTTGTCATTTCAGCCATTTCTCATTTTCTGCAAATAAATGCTCTAAATGACAATAATTTTATTCCGAATTTGGGAGAAATGTTGTTCATAGTTTATAGAATAAAACAACAAAGTTCATTTTACTCAAATATAAACCTATAAATAGCAAAATCAGAGAAACTGATTCAGAAACTGAAGTGATCTCTTCATTTTTTTTCCAGAGCTGTATATTAACATTGCACACTAACAGTCCTTTAACTTAATTCAGGTTAAGGGAGAGTCTTAATTGTTCTGATCATTTCTGCACAGGGCATAGTTCCAGTGTATGTGTGTGTGTGAGGGGAAAAGCAGTGTGTTTTTCTAGGTGTGTAAAGGTTTGCTGTGCTCTACCTGCAGGTGGTGTTGAAGATCATCAAACACTACCAGGAGGAGGGCCAGGGCAGTGAGGTGGTACAGGGTGTCCTGCTGGGTCTGGTAGTAGACGACCGATTGGAGATCACAAACTGTTTCCCGTTCCCGCAGCACACTGAGGACGATGCTGACTTCGATGAGGGTAAGTGAGGGCCTCCTAACCATGTGCCAAAAGCCACTGGGATTTTGCCTAAATACAACAAAACTATCACAGAGTGCAAGAATTAGGGTTGTCAAATCAGAGGAAAAATATCTGCACTGAGCAGCGAGGCTTCATTATGTCCCCAGATGCCCTGTGTTGAGCATTTGTGAACTGTAGACCTAAAGCTGCAGATATTTGGGCATCTTTATTAACTGAGACAATATTTGGAGATCAAAGCTGTGAAAAGCTGTTTTCTTCTGTCTGTGTCTGAATGATGAGAAGTGTTGTGTTCAGATAGGATTAAACATATCTTCACTTTGAAATGCAGCAGTATGATTATAAGAAATAGCAGTGTTGATGAAATATGGATGTGAAAGGAATACGTTTACAAGTCAGATAAGACACATTCTGCTCTGATTGGGTATGACTGACTGGGCCAATGTCTGTTTTTATACTGCACACAGAAAGTTGTGTTTTACAGGTCTTTACAGCTAGTAAAAACATAAACTTTGGACACAACAGATGAGGTGTGCATCAGTTTACAAGTTTATAAGTTTATAAAATGCTTCTCTGTTGAGCTTTTGTTTACATTCCTCTCCTGTCTCTGTCTAGTTTCTGCTCGTTCTCATTTTCTGTCCGTTCTTGGTCTCCCTATTTCCTTATAAGGGCGTTTTCCCAGCAGTGTATTTGACCGTGACCCTGACCCTGTTGAATAATTCTGAAGGAATACAAAATGAAAACTCAAAACTGAATAATATTTGGTACTGAGTCATTTATAGTGAAGAATTCATAGTAAGGAGATTCTGAATAAGTCAAATAATAATTAATAGTGGACACTGACCAATGTAAAGTAGTTTTAGACAAATCCACAGTGTTTTTTAATAATTCATAGTAGATAATGACTAGGCTGTACTGACTAATTCTTTGGCCCTCTCTGGTGAGAATGGGTAATTGCACAGAGGATGCCGAAGAATCTTTTAAACTGGACGGGTGTGATGCGGTCTCCTTTCAGAGCAGATGAATCTGATTCCAGGTTATGTTCAGCCAGAGAGAGAGAGAGAGAAAAAGAGTGCTCAGTCAGAAACTTCACTTCTTAATTTCTTTGTTTTTACTGTCAGTAAATGAGCTACTGAGCTCTGAGTTTCCTCTTCTGAAGTCTACATTGCTTCACCAGCCGCTCGCGTTCAGTAAAACTGAGTTGGATCCTTTTTCAGGGACTGTACGTGTGACGTAAGTACGTAAAGACAGACGTGTAACGTGGCCTGAAGAACTCCCAGAAAAAGCGACCCGACACCCCAGTTGTTGGAATGAATATATTAGGTTTAGCAGGGATGGTTGTTCCAGCACACTGGTACAATTAAACATAATATGATGCCAATTCACCATTCAGAAATGCTTCTGCTTTCAGTTTAGAAACAAAATAATACGGACTGCCACTTTAATGAATAATAGGTCTTAAATTTGAGTTTGAGTCCAGGGATTAAGGGTTTCCAATAAGTATTAAAATATGTAAAGCATTCAGTGAATGCCACATACAGAAACAAACCAGCAATGAATCAAAACTGTGACTGAATACTGGCCTAATGAACAAGGTGAGAAACTGCATAAAGTGATATAGAATAAAGAAGAGAAAAGCACTATAGAAGATCCTCACTATAGAAACATCACTGTGAGATTGTGGGGAACAGCTATCACGTGTGCTCACACAGGAAACGCAGTAACTATCACGTGAGCCACCTAAGCTCTGGGGAAAAGGTGGACCCCATCATCAGCGGAGTGATTAGAGACAGACAGCAGGAGAGAAAGCATATGAGAGACTGGGAGAAGCAGAAAGAGGGATTAAGACTGCTTGTAGTCGAGTACAGAAGCTGAAGCCTCCTAGAAGAGAGAAATGGCCTGTTAAACGGGGACACACACACGTGTGCACGTGCAGGTAGGGTGAGAAATGAAATCCCTGGGTGCTCTTGTGATAGATTACTTCTGAAAGGACTTCAAAGCTCCTGGGAGCCCCAAGGCATCGGCGAAGGAACAGAAGGGACTGAACCTTAAACTTACTTGTTTCTTTCGTAGAGCAGTACTCACAGATACACCATCAACTGACTGTAACAAGAATGTGTCCATCTCAAGCAATTTACAGCTCTGGAACAAAATAAGAGACCACTTAAAAATGATGAGTTTCTTTGATTGATAACGAGTGTACAATAGTATACACTGACATACATGCAGTCACTGAACAGGAACTAGTATATTGTCCATGCTAGCTGACCTGTAGGATGTGCATGTGGGGACTCCTGAGTCTTTTTTGAGTCACTTGTCTGTTCAAACTGAAAATTCCAGCCAGTTGTCATTGGTCACAATCATTGCCACCTGCTACACTGTCCACTGTGGGTGGTAATGCCTTCTGTGAAGTACTTTCAGTACATCTGTGTTGCAAGTGCACCCACAACTTGTAAATGGAATGTCCCATCCTTCTGGCACCCCTTATTAGGCCTCACTCACAAGATAACTCCTCACAACTTATACAGCTGTGGGTGTCTTTATACATGCATGACTTCTCAGTTGTCCATGTATATCCTGTGAATCTCGTTACTGTCAGTTACAAACCTTGTGTCTCCATATTTGCTTATTTTTTTATTCTTTGTCATAATGTGACAATTCTAGGAAGATTGTAACATGTGACGTGTGCACCAACACAACTTCAGAAATGGAGTAAATAGTAAATTATAAAGGACCTTCAATCAGTGCATGGAAATCATGACTATTAATAGTATCAATTTTAGTTATTACTAACATGCAATATATCAACATGCTGAAAGATGAAAGTGTTAATGTCACGCTGGCCAGAGACACGACAGACACTTGCAGATACAATTCACACAGTTTATTAAAAAACGGGGCTAGGCTTGCAAGAGTAGTTAGGGGCAGGCAGGGGCAGGAAAAGTAAGGCAGCAAAAGATAAACAACATACCAGAGAGTAGTCAGGAAAAAAACAGGGTCGTATACAGTAAATCCAGGAAGGAGAGGGCTTAGGCAAAAGAGGAGTCAACAATACAAAAATGGTCAGCGATGGAACAAACAATAGAGAGGGAAATGCAAAAATCGAGAGTCTAGTCTCTAACAAAAGGTAATGAATAAAGGAAATGCCTTGTAGAAGAGCTAGATAACTAGATTCAATACACGGCAGCGAACAGAGCAAACTTAGTGGTATTTATAATAGATAGGCCAGGTGTGAACAATCAGTAACCGGGGGAGCAGGAACGCAGCATCATGTGTTAAACAGAGTCAGGGCAGTCTAGTGTGGGGAATACTGACAGTATCAGGACTTACAGTTAAGTATAAATGCAAACCAAATTCAGGACTGAGCAGCCTTATGTTTTCAGCATTTCAGTAGGGGAGAGTGTCAAGGATGTCCAGCTTTCATTTTGTTTAAGAACTCTTTCTCTCTCTCTTAATACTATCAGGTGGACCACAGAGAGGTACAGGGTGGGCCGGCTTTGTTTTCAGCCCTCAGCAAATTGTTGTATCCCTTTTGTTTATCGGGAAGCCTCTTGGATCGGCTCCTGGGTGTCCCTCTGCACTGCAGAGTTTACTGTTCTTTTTCTGCTGCTCCACACCTGATCGAACCACTCATCTAATTAACCAGCCCTTCAGCAGGAAACCTCCGAACTCTGCCGGGTTGAGCTTGAGTTTGAGAGACTCTTCACACTTGATTTTTTTATCACTGTGTGAGGGCCGTTATTAAATTTCTGTTGGTAGGTTAATATAATTGCCTTTGTTCTTGGCATAAAGACTCAATAGCGTCATGCACACTGGAGTATTGACCTGTCATAACAGCTTGGCATATGCTCTCAATTAAATTGGCAGCGGTGGGTTTGTGCATTGGAAGTGTTTGCAGAGTCACAGTCTGAGACAGAAATGTCTCTGGCAACTCAACTCGTGAAGTTTGCCATGGCTAGGGAGAAGGGCAGTTCTCATTAAGGCCCACTCGATATACGGATGTACAGCTGATGCCAGTTTTAAGGACCCAAAAGTTGTTGACGGATGCAGTTTCCAATAAATTTGGCTCTACACTGCTGGTTGTTAAACAGAATTATAGCATAGGCTTCAACATTGTGTACTTGCCCGATTCTTTTGAAATATGCTGTGTAAACCAAGCAGGGCAGTAACCTGGCTTGAGACCAAGTGTGCTAGGCTAGAAGCTAACCCAGGTAACTGCCAATCATTTCAGCTACTCACCTGCACACCATGACTATCCCAACTTGGGGTTAGTTACAAAAAATATATTTATTATTATATGTCTTCTCTTTATTGGCTGTATAATGTAGTTACTGTGTGTCATCGTGGTACAGTAATCAACCAATAAATACAAAGTTTTTTTTCTCAAGCTCTCCAAAACAGGAAGAAGAGAATGTCATATAGATGTCTGTTTCCTGTTACAAGCCCAGAAAGTCCAAAATAAATACTATGTACTGGCCTGGTAAATTGTTATCAGCCAAATTATTTTATTTGGGCCCTTATTCTATAATCCTAGGCCCTGTTTGGTGGACTGGGTGAGTCTTACATCAAGAGATGGGGTCATTCAATCATTACCAACGATTCTCAGTGATTTTAGTCTTGTACTTTTAGTCTAGTCTTTTTTTACAGACTGCATGCCCCCACATCAGTGAAGATTCTCCAGTCTTGTGTAAAACAAACTCTAAAATGACCTCAACTTATCTCATTATTTATCCTATATGAATCGACATAAGTAAATATTGCATCATATCGTGTGGAAAATGTTTTGTTTTTGAGTACGGACACACTCGAGGAAGCAATTAGTTTTGGTGTACTTGGCAGAGATATCTTAAATTTGTTCAAGTGGCAAAGCTTAGGAGCTATATGAGGTACCACACTCTGAAATTCTGGAGATGATCCAAAAGACTCCCTAGAGGCACAAAGCTTATGTCAGCTTTAGGCATAACATTGTGTAGCAAAAAATGTGGTTGCTACTTTTCTGACTTCTGATTCTGATTTCATTAGAAAGATAAGTGATACATAGGATTGGTTGTCTTCATGATGTTTTTGAGAAGACAGTACTGCATAAATCATAAATCAAGAAGCTACTCCCATCTACTTTATCAATGCTGAGATTTCCTATTCGTTGTGAATCTGTAATGAATTTTACAGAAGTTGTTTTTTGAAGTTATTTTAGTCTCACAAGTCTCAGTAAAAAAGAAGTTATACTTCTAGGTTATACTTTCTTTTCTAGTCTGAGACTCTTCAACCGTGAAGTTGTGTTTAGTGAGACGCTGAAACCTTGGCCGCTCGTGAGCCGCCAGTCTTATTAATGTTTCTAGAAGCGCCGTCCTTTGTGTTTTACCACCCCACTTGACGTTGTCTTCCATTCCCAAGTTTACCGCCTGCCAGCTCTTCAATGATCACTAAAGGAGAAAAATGTCATTGTCAATAAGGCGGGCCAGTAAAAGGCGTGGTAAATTGCAGTGTAATTCAGCCGAACCCTGTATTGGAGTGCAGGTTCGGGAGCTGCACTTTTATTGAGTTCCTCCAGAGAGCAGCGCCTCATCAGCTCGCTCGACGGAGAGGCGAGGGGGAGATCGGGCTTGTTACGAGGGAAAGGGAGCGTG
Organism: Astyanax mexicanus; assembly: GCF_023375975.1. Taxonomy (NCBI): domain Eukaryota; kingdom Metazoa; phylum Chordata; class Actinopteri; order Characiformes; family Acestrorhamphidae; genus Astyanax; species Astyanax mexicanus. Next base: position 52,202,401 of record NC_064410.1, on the reverse strand, counting down.
AGTGTGCGCTGTTTGCTTGGATTTTATGGTCTGTGAGTGTGCAGGTGTAGCCAGGGAAACAGGGAGTGCATCAGGTGGGAGAGAGTGGCGACCAGGCATTACTGAGAATGTAGTAGAGGCTGCTGCTGAGGGACCGAGAGGGGGAAAGAGAGGGGGGTGGGCAAAAGTTACCAAGCTGATGCTTGTGCATTAGAGATGTGATGTCGGAGACTGTTGCAAAATGATCTGAATGATCTTCTATTAAATGGGGGACTTTTGGTTAAAGTGTCCCAGTTTTCATCCTAGTTGAAATGTAGTAAAATTCAATCTTCAGTTCATGTATGGAAATTAAAAGTGTCCTAAAGTGAAAAGTATATGGATTTGACAAACTATGAATCTCATACACTGTTGTTTAGCTAAACCAGAGCTGTAAAACAGGCCAAGTCCAAACTGTCTGGACTTATTATACAGCGCTGGAAAAAAATAAAAGACCACTTAAAAATTATGAGTTTTTTTTTTTATTTTACCAAATTGAAAAGCTCTGGAATATAATCAAGAGAAAGATGGATGAACACAAGCCATCTAACTAAACTGAACTGCTTGAATTTTTGCACCAGGAGTGGCATAAAGTTATCCAAAAGCAGTGTGCAAGACTGGTGGAGGAGAACATGCCAAGATGCAGTAAAACTGTGATTAAAAACCAGGGTTATTCCACCAAATATTGATTTCTGAACACTTACAACTTTATTCATATGAACGTGTTTTCTTTACATTATTTAAGGTCTGAAAGTTCTGCATCTTTTTTTTTCTGCAAAAAACGATTTAAATAACAATGTTTTTATTTGGAATTTTATTTGGAATTAGTTTATAGAATAAAACAACAATGTTCATTTTACTCAAACATATACCTATAAATAGCAAAATCAAGAAACTGATTCAGGAACGGTGAAGTGGTCTTTTAATTTTTTCCAGAGCTGTATAATTTTTTTTTTTTGTAGAAAATTGCTCATTGAAATTTAATTGTAATTATTTTAACATGGACATGAATATCTGTTAAGGTAAGGATGTAACATTGCATTAAAACTTTGTTAAATATGCTGCATTGGTAGAGTATGTCTTTGTGATATAATAACGCATTACAGAGAATGGACATTATGTTGATTATACTGTTTTAATGCAGCTGCATTGTTTGAACACCAGTGTTTGCCATCAATCAGCAGTCAGCACAATCCTATCTGATCCAGTCTGCCACGCTCCTCCAACCCCCAGCCATAACCTCATCATTAGATTAGCAACAGCTTCTAATGTATCTCCGTGGTGTATACACCTGCCCGCTCTGCTGCAAGACGTAAGGGTGTGTGTGTGTGTGTGTGTGTGTGTGTGTATGTGTGGGTGCCTCGGAGTGTGAGAGTTAATGAAATGTTAATTAATGATGATGGTTTAATGAAAATGATGAGGCTCTGAGGGCTGGCTGTCTGCACCTCCTAAACCTCTGCTATAACTGGAAAAATGATGGAAGCCTAATGACTGCTTAAACAGCTCTCATACGCAGCAAAGTGGGAACGGCCTTCAGCAATACGAGCTGCAAAAAATATTAAATTCACTCTTTAATGAGCAGACATGCCCTTTTCCCTCCCACCACGCTATCACCTTATTTACCTGAGCGTAAACCTGTTTATTAACCCAGTGTCTCGTCTTCTCCTTCACCTCCTTCAGCTCCTTCCCTCAACAAACATTCTGCTTCTGAGCCTTCATCTCCTGACCGCGTTTCACCTGTGGGGGCGTCAGGGCTCGGGGGAAGAGACTAACTGGGGTTGTGTGGAGTCTGTTTATGTGACTTTAAAGAAGGATTGCAGGCTGCCTGCAGGTGCTGAGCGACGGTTGTGGGGAAAATGTCAAGAGTCTAATTCTTGCTGCAGTTTTGAACAGTTGGCTTGGCATTGTGGAAGAGAATGTTCCTCTCACAAGCTACAGTTCCATTGTTTACAAGCAATAAAATGAAAACCCATCTTGAAAAATGCTATTGTTTTCTCCTTTACTGATTAAAAACGCTTTATAGCAACATTATATAGCAATTTTACCATGTTATTTTAAAATGACTTTAAAATTACGGCTTCAGTGGGCCTGGAAGTGGGCTTGCAGACTAAGACGCTATTACTATGATATGAGGAGCTTTGATTCAAATTCTGGAAGATGTTGCTGGGCCATCAGCAGCCAGAGTCAGAGAGAGAGCACAATTGACCATTCTCTCTCTCTGGTGCTTTCCCTCTCTCCTTACATTTTCTTTTAAAAATTCTGAAAACGCTTTTTAACAACATTATGTAGCAATTTTACCTTAAAATGACTTTAAAATGACAGCTTCACTGGGCCTGGAAGTGAGCTTGCTAAAGTGCAGTCACTATGATCTGAGGATCATTGATCTGAATTCTGAACGTGTTGCTTTGCCATCAGCAGCCGGACTCTGAGAGAGAGCAAAACTGGTCGTTCTCTCTCTCTGTCTCTCTATCACTTCTTATTCATTGTTGGTCAGCACAGGCATCTGTTTGCTGATGTATTAGATCTGGGGTGCTGCGCTTTCCTCAGAGCATGCTCTCTACCCAGTCATGGTCTTCATCCTCCTGGTGTAGCTAAGTTGGACTGAAAAACCTTTTTATTAAATATTACGAACAATTTTCAGTTTTATAAAAGAAAAACATTCTAAAAACTTTTCAAAGTCTCTATGTTCACAGGAAGTTTGAGTCTGATCAAAATGCACATACACTAACACCACCGAATCCCCTCGTTTAAAGCATATGCATTTTGATGCGGAGAACAGAAGGTGTTGGCGTATAAATCAGCGTCATGCTTGAGCTTTTCCAATAGCGGATTCCACCCTTTCAGCAGAATCTGCGGACTGGCCTGCCGCTCGTCCGTCTGGAGCGTTTTCACCCTCGTCTGCCTCACTGATGCTGGCTGTTTACTGCACTGCTGTGTCTAATTATGGCTCGTGCCGTCAGCCAGGATCCCTGCACAGGCCAGCCTGGCCAGCGCTGCTTCCAGCTGTCTACATCTCTCTATCTCTCCCTATCACTTTATTCTTTCTTTTGTTTTTTTGTTCTTTCATTTGTTTGCTCTGTCGTCCTCTACCACTGTGTCTCACTCGTTAGTTTCTGTCTCTTTTGTTGTCGGTGTGTCTGTCTGTCCCTCCTGTGGAGATTAGTGGTGTGGTTAAGTGTAGGTAGGTCATGTGATAGCTGATATTTTCATAATCCTGCTGTCTCATGTCTGGCGCTCAAGTGTTCTCCTGACCAGCTGCCGTTTGTGCGAGCTGATGTGAGCAGCGTGGGACTGAGCAGTTTGGCTGCAGTGGTCCGTAACTCCTCTGCCCGATGGTCTCAGTCCTACAACCATCTGGACCAGAACACACAAAGATCAATAACATCTTTAGGCTTATCATGCTCCTCACTGATATCTCTCTGTGGGTGGATTAACTAACAGCAATTTCTTTATCAATTATCAATTTGTTGCTTTTTCTGTATAGTAATCGAAATGATTAGTTCTCTTCTCCTTCTTCAACATTTTTAAAGCCAACAGTGTAAGACAGATGGTTCAATTTAACCCTCTTACAAAAGTATATGAAATTATTTGTATTTATGATATTCACAAAAATATACACAGAAAATGTGCATAAAATAATAAAATAGAAAATAGAAAAATTTGAAAGTACATGACCTTTTAAGCTCATAGCAGAACAATGGGCAGAACAATGTCTCCAGTCAAAAACTATTCATTTCAATTCAATTCAATTTTATTTATATAGCGCTTTTTACAACAAAGGTTGTCACAAAGCCGCTTTACAGGAAAAACAGGTCCATGCCTCTTATGAGCAGCACCACAGAGATGCCAATTTTATGGTGACACAGTGGCAAGGAAAAACTCCCTTTAAGAGGAAGAAACCTTGGAAGGAACCAAGACTCAGTCCGAGGAACCCATCCTACTCGGGTTGACCCGCTCAGTACAAACAAACAACAAACAAATAACAGAAAAAAAACAGTACAGAGAATTAATGTGAACTATGGCTAATATAACAGGTACTAATTTATGAATATAAGAATGTGATGGGCACAAACTATAGAGCTATGGCTAATTATGAAGTCATGACCACAGCAATTATGTCAGAAACCTTATTATTGAAGAGTCAGGCCACTAATTCACCTCTGAATAAATTAGATTTCTCATAATGCTAATGAAGTCCTACCCATCAACAAAAAATAGCCGCCCTCGCTGTGGAGATGTGCGCAGGTGCAGTAGCCATAACATGCCGGAAAATCACGCTTTTTGTCAAGTCAAGTCAAGTCAAGTCAAGAGGCTTTTATTGTCATTACATCTGAGTACAGGTACACAGTGTGATGAAATTACATTCCTCCGGAACCATGGTGCAACATATAACAACAAGCAATAGACAACATAAAGTGCAGGAGTGACAACAGTGCAACATAAAATTATAAAATTATAACACTAAATAACAATAAATACAAAGGACGAGACAATTTAAAGACAGGACAGTGCAGTACCGATACGGTATAATAAAGTGTATAGTGGGGATAATGTGCAGAGATGTGTGACATACTGTAACATATAGAACATATATAATCACAGCAGTTACTGAGGTAGAGTTTATAGTTTTTAAGAGTGCAGCAAATAAAGTCATGTCAGCCTCTGTGTGCTGACTGGGTGTGTGTGTGGGTGACGTTCAGTTCTTGTGAGTGTAAAGGAGGGGGAGGGGTGCTGTGTACAGTTTAGTTTTGTGTGAGTGTGTTGGGTGAGTGGTGGGTGGGGTGTCCATTTGTCCATTTTGAGCCAAAGGTTACAAACTGTTTATCAGAATTTTGTCCGATTTTATCAGTGATGTAAAATATGGTGTTCAAATACTAATTTAACCATCAGTTTAGAGTATTTTGGTCTTTCCCCACTCAAACAGATAGGAGGGCGTATAAGTGGCTGGTTGTGTTACCAAAATGCCATTGAGTCAAATGAAACAGACAGACAGACATTTTAATTTAAGTGTTTTAGAAATCTAAAAATGTAAATTCATAAAAGTGCTGCATTGTGGCTGCTTTGGTATTTTATGTAGTTGCTATGGTGGTGTTTATTTTTTGCCAGGGTGGTTTGCAGGTAGTTGCTGTGATATCACAAGTGGTCGCTGTGGCGTCTCTGGTGGTTTATCGAGTGGCTGCTGGCACATAAAAATCTCCCCAATTTATCCTTATGGAAAGAAAATCTGTTTCATGCAAAACTGCGAAAAGAGTAAAACAGAAGAAGAAAATTAATATAAATCAGATAACAATATAGTTGGAATGCACAACCATAAAAATAATAATGATAATAGACTATATGCTTAAAACATTTAAGTGACCTTGAAATAGAGATCAGTTCTACAGATGGAATGGAGACATTGGTAGGTGAAAAGAAGTATAGGTTTTTATTCACAAAAATATCCACACAAACATGAATGTTTACCACAATTTAGACTTTTAGATTTCTTTATTTAGGAAGATACTTAAATAAAATAACTTACAAAAGAAAACAAAAAAAAAAGATTTCTCTCAACAGAGAGAAATGATTGCTATTCAGCTATTCATTGGGGTTAATTCTAACATAAAGAAAATGCTAAAATAGTGAAATATGAGCCCTTTAATGTCGGTACAACTAATAACTAAAGTCAGAGTAACCTCCATACATCCTAGCGAGAGTGTGCTCCTGTGCTACATGACTGCATCATCATGATACAGCAGTCCTAGCACTTGGAAGCTGTCCCGTCTCCCTCGGCCGCTGCCAGCTGTAGAGCTCCACTGTGCTGCCTCTCCCCTGGGCTTCTGGCCCGGGTCTTTTTCATTAGCTGGATTTATCGGCAGTAGTAATTATAGTACGCTCTTAAGCCCCAGACGCTCGCAGTGCGGGCTCGATGGAAAAGATCACGCATTAATGCTGTTCGCTCATGAGAAGTTAATTAGCAGCTTTTGTAATAGGTTTGTTGTTGGTGCTTACACAAAAAGAGGGTGGGAGGCAGCCGGATGAATGAGGTTTGTGTCGGGTTGGGGGGATGAGAGCTGGGGATTTGAGGGGGGGATTGATGTCAGGCCTCTGTTATTAATTTCTCTGATTGACAAACAAGGTCTTGTGCACCCTCCTCTTCTCTTCTGCGTCTGAGCACTTGCTTGCTATGGAGGGAGTGCTGGCTAAAGGAGCACGGGTAAACGGGAGGACGAGCATCGAGCGCTAACAAAGACCTGAACGAGTGCCTTTAAAAGGCTGAAGAAGTGTGTGTGTGTGCTCGGAAGCTGAAGCTGAGTGCTGGAGTACTGGCATCTTCCATCAGGTGGCAGTGTGGGAGCATCTGAGAGAATATCCAATACCCGTCTGAGGGGATGGCAGAAAGTAACGACGTCTGTGCGGTTTTTCTGATAAACACATAAATACAAGTGCGTCTGATTTAAAGATTGCAGCTTCCTGCTGTCGGAAATGAGCCGCGGCCCATATTTCCTGACATAAAATTTGAGTATTCATTGTGTAAATGATCTCCGTGATTAACACCGGCTCAGCTGAAGGTGTGCTGGGAATGGATTGTTCATTTAAGCTGTTTGTTAGTTTGTGTTTGGCTGACAAGGAGAGCATTATGTCTTCGCTGCTGTCGCCAGGGTGATAGATTCGCTGGGTGATTTCGCATTCTTGCTGGGGACTGGGAGAGAAAAAAAAAAAACATGCTGGTTAGCGGTGCGATGACGAGGGGAAAAAATGGACACGGTTTCTCGAGTGGCATTTCTGTGATCTACAACACGCCCATTATAGACATAACTTTGCCTCAGGTGGGGAGCTGACAGATGGTAGACCCTGCCGCCTGATTTAGGAGTCTTTCTGTCCTCGGGCCTTAAGGCTTCCCTCTTGTCTTATTGATTATTTAAATGCAGTGATTGATCAGTCTGTTTGTAGTGAAGGCTGCTACATGTTCAGCTTCTCTTCTCAGCCCAGCCCCTCAATTTCCCTTCAGCTGTAGTCAGAATCTGAAGCGAGCGGGACTGCCTGTCTGAGGACAGGAGGGCTCTCGAGGGACCTGGCAGTGGGCAGGTCACCATGCATCTTCAACCGCAGAGACAAATGGTTTCATATGGGGACAGTTCGTTCTTAAAGGATGTGTGCTGTGTAGCACCTGCTCTTAAACAATGAAGAACTGCCGCAGCCTCGGGCACAACATCCTAAAGCCTCTCCTGACTGCATCTGAACAGCCTGTGCTGAAGTTTTTAAATTCCCCTGTTCCCTCTCCAAATACCAGCCTGCAAATTTCATTTCCATTTCTTATTTTCATCTCCCAAATGAACCAGAGCTGGTCATGGTCTGCTCTGTCTGTGTCCTTGATTGGGGGGGGGGTGCAGCTCTCTTGTGGTAAGATTGTTGTTGTGCAGGATTTGATGGCTGGTTGTCTTGTCTGTACTACTGGAGAGTAGCAAAGAATCTGAAGTGGGCTTTTTTATTTTACTTATGTAATCTTCATGTGTACCTGTTTTACGGTAGATTGTGATAGTAAATATGAATATGGTCCAAAAAGAATGTAATCCAAAATATTGGAAACATAATAAAATGGTTAATTTGAGCATGTAGACTGTTTCAGCCACACTGTAATTCCACACTGCCTAGAAAAAAGTTAAAAGAATTTTGTTAAGGATGGATCGAAAGCAGACATAGTAAAACATTTGTTCGAAGGCCAAGTGCCAAATACTGGACACAGTTTTTCACAGCTTTTCCTTAATTTTTCCACTTATAACCATTGCATAACTGACACAGTCTTGCCTCAACATTATCTTGCACAGTCATACCTAAAATAATATGAATTAATAATTTGAATAAAGTTATTTTTTCATTTCTGTTAGTACTTAAATACTGTCTGCTTAAAAACATGCTACTTTTATATATGAGTAGTCACATGACTCAACAACGTTCAATCAACAACATGGAATGAACATATAGGACCAGCTTGTACCAGGAAAAAATATGCTGCCAGTAAAATAATCATTCATGAATCTGAAACGAGGTAAAATGTTCAATTAATTGTGACATTGACACGATCCTGTCGATTAGAGCTAGTTGTGAGAGTTTTTCTTGCGTTCCTGTTGTTTCTGTCGCTTCTGTGTTGACATGGACAATTCTAGCAAGATGCCAACTCACCTATGCTTATGATGTATTCCTGGTGCACATGAGACGCCGTGGATTGAGGAATGTTAAATTCCTGCATGACTTTAGTAATTGAATGTCCCATTCATCTGGCACCCACTATCAGGCCACACTTAAAAATCCTGTAATTTACATTGTCTTGCCATGAGCACACTGACCAGTGTTCAACCTCACTCACACATACAGTAACTCATATAACACTTATCAACCCATGACCTTGAAAGAACATTTCGTGAGTTACCTTTCAGTTGGTGTCTGGAGTGTAAAATATATATATATATTTTGTATTGTTGTTGTTTGGTTCATCATGAACTTTTCACACTGTATAAATACAACTGCCAGCTTCAAAAACAATGTCTTACTTGAGTCCTTTAATATTGTGCCAGTTTCTCTAACCCTTCTTACTCCTTCACAGTGCCACAGTGTGGGCATGACACCACTTCTAAAAGAGGTCAAAAGTGGGTTCTTGGAGATTCCCTCTGAGATTCGACATCTAGGAGCAAACCATTTCTGGAAGCTCTCTCAGTCACCGCAGGATTTCCTACACATGCATTCCAGAGCCGGAAGAGTTAAACGTCCTGTAAAGCAGTGACCTGAGGAAATGGAATGCAGTGTTGTGAAGTGAAGGAATGGCTAATGAGTTGTTGCTCAACAGAATTCTGGCACGTGGCTTTTTCACTTGCCCTTTGAACGGTGGTCCTCCTCTCGCTGTGGCTCGCGGCACAGATTAGAGCAACACTTAATCTCCGGTTAGATCAGATCAGCCGAGCGCCGGCCCCCGGGGCCGTTCAGCATTCCGACTTCTTCTATGACCACAACCCAGAAATATTAGCTTTGAAATGTGTTGCTCCCCTGCTTGTCTGCGGTATAACAACTTTTTTCCGCCTCCCCTCATCGCATCCACCCCCAGGCTGTTTTCCTTCATTGTGCTACCTTGTGCCGTTTTTTCGCTTGCTGTCTGGCCCGGAGGATGGTTCTGGGTTGGTAATGAGTGCCCACAAGGCCAATGTTTCCGAGCCGTCTCACTGGTTGGGGCTGCCTCCCACCCCGAGGCGAGCCTGTTCTAGGCCAGGGCCGGAAGACCGCAGGAAAAAGTGCAGGACTGTCTGTGGTTGTATATCAAAGGTGCATGTGCTTGCTTACCCGCTATGACTAATGATTGCGTTGCTGGGGGTTGAATTTGATAGTACTCTACCTCTTTTTTTTTTCTTTTTTACCTCTTCCGTTTATCCAGTTGCTAAATCAAAAGACTGCGACACTTCTCTGCTCCTCCGCTCCCAGATCGGAGCCTCGCATTAGAGTGGAATTATTCATTGATCTGTGTTTATTTCCTCTGATTTATTTTGAATAGATGAATGCCATCAGAGAAATTACTCGTGCTTTCCTCGGCAGCCCCGAGGCTTAGATCAGATCTGCGGAAGTAGATCCCTAGTGTCAGCTCTGTCTGCTCGTGCATTGTTGGAAGTCTTCAGCGCTCAGTGTGTGTCCTGGCCCAGATTCGGAATCTTCCTCATGCATCATTTACACACTTGTTTAATTGTCGTGGCACCTCTCCGCTTTAAAGGGTTTTAGTCGGGAGCTGAGCGGCTTGCGAGAGGCCGAGGTTGCTTGACATGCTTCGGACTCGAGTCCTTTGAGTGTGTTTGCATGTCTGTGTCGGGCGATAAACTTATCTGTGTGCGGCACGCACCGAGCAGTCCCCACAGCTCAGGCGGGTTCTACAGCTGAGCGCAGTGCTGGTGTGCTGCTGCGTCTGCTGCTGAGGTCGGAGGCAGCACGGAAAGCCTTTTAAAAGGGCTTGTTTTGTACAGTGACAACAAAAAGGATGAAAAGGCTAATTCCGCTAATGAAGGGTTTTCAGGGCCACTGCTACCTGTGCACGGCCGCCTCTGCTTTATTACAAATAAAGGTGCCACAATGGGTTCTTTGAGTGATGCCACTTTTTGTATTAGCTACGTATTTTGCTTTCTTAAAGAACCATGTATGTAAAAGAAGTGTATGAAGAAACGTATTAATGTTTTAAGAAAAACCTTCACAGTGCAGAATGTTAAGAGATGGAGGTCAAGATGAGAGTCAAGAGGATGGTGTAATATTTCAGTGTATTCAGTGTTAGTGCTTTTACTGTTTTATCACTGCTTTAACCCAAATTTGAAGTCTAAGTTATGATATTGGGAGTAAGTGAAAACCCTAAAAAAGCAGGGCAGTACCAGAGTTGATAAATACTCCACTATTCCACCAAATTAACCAAGCAAGCACATTGTGTCCTCTGATTGGTCGGAGCTGTCAGGCGAGAGAGCAAGAAAGTAAATAAAGCAAGAAGATTCTGTGAATATTTGTGTGATGTGAAGCTGCTTTAACACTTAATGCTACACGCAGTAAATGCAGTCGCGCGGCTGCGAGTAGTGAATGCAGCACACACAGCGCGTGTAAACAGCATGGAGCAGAGACAGTGTTTGTTCATAGCTGTGGTAATTAGCGTTATCTGGCTAATATATCAGACTAAACTGTGCCTTATCAGCAGTTTAGCTCAAATAAAAGGAGTATATTTGATAGTTGGGTCGGATCCAGACCGGATCACGTTTTCACCACAGGCACACCACTCCAGAGTTACTTGCTAGAGAGGTGGCCTTGGTCCGGTTCCGCACCCGGGTGCAATTATTGTTTCCACACTTATTTATTTAAACCGCATTAAGGCTGCAAACGAACCAGTCTGTTTTAACCAGATCAAATAGTGCTGGTGTAAAAACACCCATAATCTTCATGAATTTGTCTTAAAAAAAGAAACCTTAGATGTGACAGTGTAACAGCTTAGCGTTTGAAGTAAAACCTAGTGAACAATCCTGGTGAATTTTGGGTCAACAGTGTCATGGACTAATTAGGTCAAAATAAACCTCTTTAGACCACAATCAGCAGAGAAATATTTAAAGAGAGAAAAAAAAGTTACTGCAGTTAATAAAAAGATCTGTTAATTTTGGACCGGATTTATTATATTTTGTGTTGTGTTTCTGCCAGTGACATTGACAACAGCTTGAGGGACGAATAAACATGAACCGATTGGCGCCATGCCTAAAGCCAGGCATGCTAAACCCAGAGATAGCGTGTTTTATACAAATAAAGCTAGCAACATATCACCTTACTTATATATACTGTATCCAGTATATGTAGCAGTATATACAATTGTAAGCCCCTTTATTGCGATGTTTATGGTAATCTCCAGTTCTTGTCAGTGCACAAACCCATACAGCACAGTAGAGACAGTTATTTCAAAGGTCTCATGCCATTTTTTTTAATTCATTTTAAACAGTCTAGTTGTTGTCTCTAGTATGAATGAATGCCATGTGAGTTGTTTATTGTGGAAAAAAAGTGCTCAGGTGTTTCTATTTAGCCCTGCTTTAGATCACTGAATTAGAGGTCTCTGAAGAAAGACAGCATTTGGCTCTTGCTCATGAATATTCATACATGCAAGCTGATTGGCTAACAGCACTGCAGCAGAGAATGATTAGCTGCCTTTCCCCACAGTCAATTTTGTAGCTCTAAAACTCAAAGGACAAAATGGCGATTCTTCTCGCCACCTCCCCCCGTCCCTACTCTTACCTCAGACTTGGTGATTCGGTGCTTAGAGTCCGCTCTATATCATGAAATCTGACACGAACGGCGCTGGCTTTGACCAGTGTTCTGTTGAATTGTGCTACCTTGTCAAACTGTGCTTCACTAGTGTTTATTTAAGGTCTCGGTAAAACGCAGAATCAACTGGAGATCCGATTTAAACCTACAGTTACTTACACAAGATAGCTAACTCTAACTAGCTCTGTAAACATGTAGTCACAGGTTGACGTAGACACCCTAACGTCTCTCTAATCAACTCGTATTTCTGAGGATTTTTTTTTTACTAGCTACTGCAGACAAGGAAGGCTGAGAAACAGTTTCATATGCAGCATGCATACACAACTCAGAGAAACCTATAGTATTTCACAAAGAACAAGAAAAAATGGATTTTAGTGGAAGGAGACCTTTCAACAAAAGCTGGGTAAACTCTTTTAATACTCTTGATTTTAGAAGAACAATGAATGAGCATGTGTCCCAATACTTTAGTCCAAATAATGTACCAGTACATTTTGGATGTATATGTCAATTACTTCCTGTTTTAAAAGGCTTCTACAACAGAATACTGGTCCAAAACCTGCCTCACCACCAGCATGTGCTTCCTGAAGAGACTGAAACTGAAGAAACTGAAGATTTTGGAATAGTCTAAACACCAGAGTAAATTTCTGAATGGACCATCCAGAAGCTGTGCTAGCAAGAAATCCCAATAAAAGCTCTAAAGAATAGTGGGAAAAATTCCAACTACAAGAACTGGAAGACTGTAAGCTGTGATTCCTGCCAAGGTGGGTGTTCGTCTCTAGAGCCAGTCTAACTGAGCACAAATTCTGAGACCAGTGTGGCAGCAGCCAGGCAGTCAGTCTTGCTTCTAGTGAAAACTAAAACCATCAGAGAATCGAATTAAAGCTTGTGTTACCAGTAGTGTTTACGATTGCACTGCGAGCTGCAATTAAAGATGGTGTGTGAATTCCCTTGTCTTATCTTGTCCTTTTTTACCCTCTTATTTCCAGCTAATGATCTGCTAATGAGCTATTGATAACCTCCAAATCCACACCCTTAAGGTCCAACAAAGATTTTAGCTACATCATGCGGATATATACACTTTAATTTTAAACTCTAATTTAAGCATTTTCTTGCTATTGTGATGCATAATTGTAATGTGACTGGTGATGCTAATAGAGCTATTGATTGGTGATGTACCACCTGGGGCTTGTTTGAGAGAAATGGGGATTTTCTCCTCTGTATAGGTGCATGTTTCTGCTGCAAGCTGTCCGGGGTTAAAGCAGCCAGAACAAAGCTCCTGCACACGTTGGTACACAAACCAAGTCCAAACCAATCTCTGCTTGGCGTATAGGGACCTGGATGCTTGACTGGAGCCAGGGAACTGTGCTGAGAATGTTTTTGTTCACCCATCCATGTGTGTTCTTGATCTTCAACCATCTTCACCACCATCAAGATCTTGCTTAATTTCAGCTGTAGAGTTTTATGAGATTTGAATCTCAGTAGCTGAAAAAGCTGTTGAATGCTGATGTTCTTGAGATGACTCCACATTCAAGCCTATAAAATTAAATCATAATGTAGACATTCTTGCTAATGGCCTTAAACACCTATTTTGAACTGTTTAATTGTTTAAGTTACATAGACAGGACCCTCACGTTTGTCAGGTCTGTTTAGAAAGAAAGGCAGATAGAAATTACTTCTTTTATGCCCATGGTTGTCATCTTCCCTCAATTAAGAAGACTTTCCCAGTTAGTCAACTGCACATTTATTTGACTGAAAGGTCATTTGAGGAGTGAAAAACAAGATTTGTCTACTTAAAATAAAGAGTTAAATAATAATAGTTGAAAAAATTGGATATATCCCTTGTTAGTTCTACAACGAATAGTTGGTTATACAAATTTGGCAATTTGGAACTTGTAACAGTGTCAATTAGTTGTTAAATTATAACTGGGATGCACTACAACGGGGGTGTCCAATCTTGTTTGGTGGCTGTGGCTGCAGGTTTAAAGAAGCAAATGACATGAGTTGTTTTAAGGACTGATTTGAAGACCACACTGCATATTGATCTAGGATTTTTTTTTCTTAAAAACATCTAAATATTTTGTCATTTTTAGGTGAACATTATAGTGAAGGGCATGGCAGAAATAACCATTAAATAATCAATTATTCTAAAAAGTATTTAGTTGACTACAAGAGTCATCATTAGTTAATTATTAGTAATTAGTAATCATTAGTTAAGCATTAGTAATTGTTGACACATTTTGGAGAAGTTTTGAGTATTTGAAGGCTTTAAAGCATGGGCCAAAATCAAAGTCATATTTTTAATTAGATAAAGTTGTTTATCCATTGCGTAAGAAGAGCAGTGCACTGTTCTTTATCGAGACTTATTTTAATTTTGCTCTCACCTCAAAAATAGTTGGTTAATGCACCTTTTTCCCCCCATTTGTGTCACCATTAGGATTTCTGTGGTCCCTCACACTTTCTGGGGTGTATTCTGTGCCCAACTTGGCGAGTGGTATTTCTCTAGACTTTAGATCTAGTCTGCACTGGGGCACTCATTCTGAAAGTGCTGACTGGATGGACTTCCCAGAAACCACGCTTATCGCCCACCAAGCCCTTCCCTGGCCTCCTCCTCCTCCTTCTCCTTCACCACAGACAGAGCGCACTGGAACATTATTGTGGCGTGTTTTATTTTCGGGGGGCCCGAATGTCATAAAATAGGGCGTTGCTCTCAGAGCCTGACAGAAAGCAGAGCTCGATGACGGATATAAGCTGTTTATTCAGGCCTGCCTGGGTTAGACTCGGCAAGATGGCAGCTCCAGGCCAGCGCGCCAACCCTGGGGCTCTCACATTTATATATCTTAGTCTTTTTTCCCTCTAATTCTCACTTTAGATTTTGCCATCTTTTTTGTTCTCTCTTTCCCTGATGCAGCTTTTTTCAAACCGTCCCCTAAAGGCAGCGTACTCCTGGTTTTTCTCACTTGTTTTCTACCCTGTCCACCATAGATGCTCTCCAGAGACCAACAATAAGTATTGCTCGATTGCCTGTGATGAATAAGAATGTGTTGGGCAAGTGAAAGCTGCTGGTGCTGGCATCAATCGCTTTCTTGTAGCAACAGCAATCACTTTTTTTTCCACACTGTTTTTTCGTTTGGGCGAAAATGTACCTGTCAGACTCTTCTGTCTTTGTGACAGAGTGAATAGAGTGGGGGGAAAAGATTTCCTTATTCCTGTAGTCTTGTTTATGCTTTGTTTATGTTGAATATACACCAATCAGCCATAGCATTAACATTACCTGCCTAATATTGAAAATAAAAAAAAATCGAATTAAAAGTGCCCCTCAACAGATTTAACCATTTGATTTATTATCATGGCACAAAACCTCTAAAGGTGTCCTACACTCTAAGAAATATAAGTACAGATTTGTACTTAAAAGAGTACAAAGCTTGTCGCTGGGGCTGTACCTTATATTAAGGTTCAAAAAAGTACCTTTCAGTGAAAGTACTTTTTTGTACCCATGGTTTTTGTGCCAGTATAGATTATAAAGATTATAAACATTATCATCAACTAAAAATGGCTCAAAAACTTGATGATACAAAATTGTCTGGCTTTCAAATAAAAAATGTGCAATTTAAATATATACTGTTCATTAGTACAGTGATGCAGAATACTGAATGTACCTTTTGGCTGGTTAAATGGTACAAATCTGTACTTATTGCTGTTAGAAATGACTTTGTACTTCAAAGGGAACAAATCTGACCCTGTAAAGACCAATATTGTACCTTTGAGGGTACAATTATAAAGAATGTACCTTCGAGTACAAAAAAGTACTCATATCGTACCTCTGTTTTTTAGAGTGTATATGTGTCCTGTATGTTGTAAAGTGGGGTCTTCATGAATCAGTGGGAATTGGGTGCTTGCGACTTTAATGCCAATTCACTGTTTTTCTTTATAGGAACACTTTTGGGAGGTAGAAAAGTGACTTAAATTTTTAAGTGTGCCCATTGTTTTCTGTTTTAACACATTACCTTTAAGAACTGACTGTTTGCTTGGTGCTTAATATGTAGAGCCCACTTCTTGACAGGTGCCACTCTAGATAATGACAATCAATATTTTTTTTTATTCACCTGGTACAAATGATATGGCAGATATAGGGGTAAAGGGGTAGTTTTGGACCAACACATTATATACGTAATTTGATTGCAGCTTTCAGATGAGCACTATTTATTCATTGATGGTAAAATCGATAAGCCTATACACCGATAGAGCAATTAATAAACAGTAAAGAAAAACAACAGAAGCAACAGCAGAGTAGTCTCTCACCTTCTCTGAAGAGCTTCCAGTATAGCAACAGTCCATTATAGCTTTATTATCAAGAGTTTTCTCTATATTCATATACACACGTCACATGTCATCAACACCCTTGACGTTTGCCAGATTTGATTAAAGCTCAAGGATGCTGCAATGATCTAAGGGTATGTGTTTTGGTCCTCCTGCGTTAAATATGGATAGGCCACTGTTGCCGTACTAATCCTCACTAATCCTCACTCCTAACTCTTAATTATTACCCCTGATTAAAAAAAAACTATGAAAAACATGTGACTACAAATATTTGGAGATATAGTGTAGCATTACTGTGACTGTCATTGAGGTGAAAATGCTCAGATGCTGTTTTACAAGCTTATTTACAACACTGTTATTTTGCCTCAGAATTAAATTTCATATTTTCTTTTTTTTTTTAACAAAGGAATTATGAGGAAAAAAATAGACCAGCTCTGCTTTTACAGTATAGATTCTGAGTAATGATGACCCAAAGTTGGATGTATTTTTTTTTTATTTTCACGTTAAAAGGAATCTTTAGTACAAGAGGGTATATAATAAGATGTGCAGAAGTCTGCAAAACCTTTTAAAATGTAAATATTTCTATTATTAATCCAAAAGTGGGCTGAAGTTTTACTAATACACGTGTCATTGTGGATAAAAAAAACCCTGAATGTAGTTTTACTGATGAAATCATACCTGTATCTTATCCAGTTTAATCCAATGAAGAAAACTAAGTGTATTATGTGATTACATTTTTTATGTGTTATTTTGTGTTTACGTTCTAATTATTTTGGGAACTTAGAAATTTGTGCACTGATTTTAAAGTAGGAAATGTCTTTTAAGGTCAAATTTGAGCAAATATAGCAATGTGTTTCAGCATCAAACGGAAACATCAAGCATCCTTGCCTCTGAAATCTAAAAAAAAAAAAGGGGATGAAGGTACTTCTGGGTTTCCGCAGCAGCGGATGCTTCAGCATAGCAAGTGCTGGAGTACTACAGTGCTTCCCCTACACACACACACACACACACACACACACACACACACACACACACCTCTACTTTTACCAACGAGCTCGCAGACGCCACCAGGGGAGGTATGGATCCTCCCCTCCTCCTCTTGTTTCCTCCTGGAGGCAGAAGACATGGCCCGCTGCTTGGCAGAGAGCTGATTGACAGGCGGGCAGGGGCTTGTGATGTGCCGAAGATGATTTTCTCTGTTGTAATTAGGAGGCAGAGAGCATGGAGGAGGCTAGGAAGAAATAAGCACCCCTCCTCCCTCCCAGGGGCCTGGCACAGGCCCGGCTTAGAGCCCTCCCTGCCCTCCGTGTTCCAGCGGCTTAGCCCGGCCTGCCGACCATAGAGTAAGAGGGTGCAGGGCTTGAGCCTTGTGCCTCAGGACGAACTGCTATTAAGAGGTGTAGAGATACTGATAGGGCTCCTTGTTTCGACTCAGTCGGTGGGACAGCGCAGAGTCTGACAGGTGCTGTACTGCAGTCTGAAAAGTAATGATTCCAGAAGAAGTTCTTCAGGGTGGTGCTGTAGAAGGACTACAGTTGGTTTCTTATGGAATCACTTTTTTAAAGATAGCAAAGAATAAGTGTATTGAATATTTAAAGTTTTCATAGTAGTTTTCATAGTAGCTAGATACTCCTTTTATTGATACCATCATCATTTATTTGTGCATGCACCATTTTGTTTGTTTTTAATCACCATTTAAACGACTAGCAATATACAGGGGTTGGACAATAAAACTAAAACCCTTGGTTTCAGACCACAATAATTACAGTTATGGTGGAAACAGGAGAGTTAAGGTGCACATTGAATCCTGCTGTGATTTGAGCAGCCGTGGTTTTATGTTTTTTTGGATACAATCCGGGTTAGCACCCGGACATCCCTTTCAGAAGCTTCCTCTTGCGTCCACAGTTAATCCTGTTGGATGTGGTTGGTTCTTCTTGGTGGTATGCTGACATTACCCTGGATACCGCGGCTCTTGATACATCACAAAGACTTGCTGTCTTGGTCACAGATGTGCCAGCAACCCACTTATTAGGATTCCCCATATCACTAGTGATGCCTCAACACCAGGAGGGTGAAGACTAGCACATGCCTCCTCCGATACATGTGAGGTCAGCCACCACCTCTTTTTGAACTGCTGCTCATGCAGGATTGCTGAGTATCATCACAGCGCACTCTGAGGAAAGTGCAGCGACTTGGTAATAATCAGCTTACAGATGCCTTGTGGAATGATGAGGGGAGAGAGCGCCATCTACCCACCCAGAGAGAGCAAAGCCAATTATGCTCTCTCAGGGGTCTGGTAGCCGATGGCAAGCTACATGAACAGGATTCGAACCAGCGATCTGCTGACCATAGTGGCAGCGCGTAGCACGCTGGACCACTCGGAGCCAAATTCTTAATTATTCCCCCACATGTGTCTACAAACAACTAGGCAATGAGTGTATGTGTAGTATGTGAGTGACTGTCTTTTTTTATTTTTTTTTACAAAGAATTAGGAGATCAGTTCTGCTTTTAATATATGGATTCTGTCGTCATAATGAGCCAAAGTTAGGGTAAGTTTTTCATTTGGTACAATTGGGTATACAAAAAGATGTGCACGCCTGCAGAACCTTTTAAAATGTAAATAATCTTGACAATGTACAACCGTTCCAACCCATAGACAAAGTCAAACTCACCAGCTATTATTAGTCAGAAAGAAGGCTAGAGGAAAGTGTTTTTTTTAGGCGATGTCCATTCTATTCCACAAAGACAGCAGAGCTTAACAAGCAGATCGCCCAACTGTGGTCAAACAAAAAATCCTGAGAGTAAAAAGAGCTTAGCTTAGTTTTTTGTCCCTCCCATACAAAAATAAACCCAGTGTGAAGTAATGTGATTGCTGTTGCTATGATGGAAGCAGCGGGTGCTAGCACAGAGGCACGCTGGCAACCGTGAACTCCCGCATCCCCTGTGTCTCCTATGTCTCCTGGCTCGAGGAATTTGTTGGAGCCGATCATTTACTTTGCTGCTTCGTCGCATCATCGGCTTTTCAAATCACTTGTTGTTGAATTTCACATACAAGTTGCCTGTTCTCAGAGGAAACAGCCAATCATCTGCTAATGTGATCTCAAATTTAGAAGGGATGCAGATACCTTATTTCTTTCATTTGTTTCTTTAAACATTTACCAGCTCATCTTGGTGTATATATTTCTATTCTATATACTGTATTTTCGCACTATAAGATGCACTTAAAATCCTTTAATTTTCCAAAAAATTCTACAAATCAGGTTGTAAGGAGCAGTAAAAGCCACTCTACAGCATTAGCTGCTAACCGCAGCGCTAGTTCTTTCAATGTCAGAGGTGAGTGTATTGGACTGTAGTCTTTGTGTTTACTGTGTTAAAACAAACTACGTGGGACAAAGCGCTAGCTGATAGCGACCTGGGTCAGTGCAACACTCAGGGTTCTTCAGTGTAGCTTTGTCGGGCGGCATTTACTAGCACTAAGTGCTGCTAATCATGGCTAGCGCTGCTGCTAACCACAACTAGTGCTGCTGTGCTAAAATATTGGAAATCTATGCTTACTGTTAATAAATGGAAGCGCTTTACTCACCCAAATAAACAGTATTTAGGAAAGAAATCGATGTAGATTAACATCCAGCGCTCGTTTGATTTTGAAAGTTTTGTTTATTTAGGGACCCCTAGTGACGGGACCTGTTGAGTAAGAATAGAAACATGGCGACACCCTTGTTCCTTACTATTGTTGCTTAAACTATAAAAACTATAAAAACTATATTGTTGCCTTATAGTTTTAAAAATTTTCATAAAATTGTAATATGGCATTTGTTCTTCACATTTTAGAAAAGTTTGATGATGAATGGACCAATAGAAGGGAGCGGTGTTGAGCAGGTAGAGCTGGTCTATCAGTCTAACCAGGGTGGATGAGCAGTTTGAACAAGCTGGTCATATTGATGGACTAGAACTAGGGTTTTCTATTTAAACTTATTTAAATATCACACTTAAATATAGTTACATGTAAGATACCGCACACAGAATTAATGTCATTAGACTGCAGTAGGTTAAACAACCACACAAATTATCATCATGCCTGTGTGGTCGTTTAACCTACTGCAGTCTAATGACATTAATTCTGTGTGCGGTATCTTACATGTAGCTATATTTAAAATTTGTAATTCAGATGTTCTAATAATGTACTGGAGAAAATTGTATAAATTACAAAACACAAAGTGTTCTAAACATTCTTTTTTTTAAAACCTCATTTACTCTTGCCATTGAAATAAATACCATTCAATGTCCTGGAGACCTGGAGGACCAAATATGGGCATAATAAAAAACTACAGAATGATTCACGAGCTAAGTGATCTATGATTGACTGAGTTAATTGTGCATGACAATTTCATTAGGGCCAGGTTAGGTCACCAAACCAATTAAACCGACATTCTGTGCTCTATATGAGAAAATAAATGCATTTAGACTGTATTCATTTATTGCTCATTTAATCTTATTAGCAGCGATTCCTGCAGCAGGACCTATATAAATGTGTGGGGAATTAAGTGTGTTAAACAGGCAGATTATGCAGACAGTGCTAGAATGTTCCGATGTGCAATCCCTTTGTTTAAAGGAATACAATCTTAAAATATAAGTGCTTTAAATGGTTTGTTGAATGAAGCCATAGATCAACCACTTTTAGTCCATAGAACCAAACCATAGAACCACAGAAGAGAAGTCTGTGATTTTAGGAGCAATTACTTGATGCTCTCCATTACAAACAATGTTTCTTCTGTGGTACCGCTGGGAGAACCCACCTAAGCACTGTTATTTCTGAGTGTAGCACCAAAAATGATTTCATTATTGTCAAATTATTTTAGAGCATTTTAGGGCTTGAATGGTTCTTTTACTGGCTAGGGCGTTGTTCAGATTAAAAAGGGGGGCTCTGAATGAACAGTGGCATAGAGGAACCACTTTTGGTTTGGAAACCATGGATTAAATGGGGGAAAACAATTTAGATATCTAAAAATCCTTCTGAAAATCACTTGATGTAAAGGATGACTTTTATTTCTGTTAAAAACATGGTTCTTAATGGAACCAAAAGTGGTTCTTTTGTGGATATGCTGTGAGAATCCTTTTTGAAACACCCTTATTATAAGAATGTAACCTACAGATTCACAGATTCTCACAGATGGTCGACTAGCCCAGGGTTCATTTAGTAATCAGCTGGGACGACTAAATAGTAGGGCTGCAACTAATGATTATTTTGGTAGTCGACTAATCTGACGATTATTTTTTCCATTAGTCGATTAGTCAATGATTATTTCTGCCATCTCTAACAATGATAGAAACAACAGAACATGAGATTTAAATGGCATTTAAATATCTGAATGTTGTTTAAACATGGAAAGTACTAATATTTAGTGATTTAAAATGTAATCTGTTGTGTTTGGGCACTGTTTACCCATTTCCCATTGCACTTTTGTCCCCAGCACTTTGTGTAATGTGGTAATGTTACAAATTAACGATTAGTCAAAAATTAAATTTGTAGTCGACAACTTTAAATAATCGACATTGTCGATTATAGCGACTAATCGCTGCAGCCCTACTAAAAAATTCATTTGGACTCGTTTATACCTTCTTATACAAACCGAAATAAAGGGAAAAAATCAGGTGTTTCCCACCAAGCATGTTTAAAAGCACCTCTAGTGGGGTCTTGGGTGATTTTAAAATTAGTGAGTGCAGTGCTGTATGCTTCAATCTCACAGATGGTCTACTAGCGCAGGGTTCATTCAGTAATCGGCCAAGACTACTAAATAATTCATTTAGAGCGTTCATACCTTCTAATACAAACCAAAATAAAGGGAAAAAATCGGTTGTTCCCCACCAAGCATGTTTGAAGACATAAGTCTTTGGAGATGATAGAATCAGTGTGTTCAGTGCTGTATGCTTGTAGATGTTGGAGCCCATTTTCTTCAGTTTCTTGAGAAGCTTCTTTTAGAATCTTCCTTGAGAAGAAAGAAGAGTTCCTTCACTAGATGGAGCTGTAGCTCTTCAGTTTGGCCAAACTGTGAGCAAATACAGCCTCCGTTTTCCCCCTGCTGTCGGTGAACTTATTTAAAACAGGCAAATGACAGTGAGCAGAGGGGCTTTAACCCTCAGCCTCTTTCTCTTTCTCGTTTTGGTTCTCTCTGCCTGTGTGGGGGTGGGTGTAGTAGATGTGGGTATGTGCATTGATGTGGTTGATTAGTGGAGCCTGAAACGGCGCAGCACATTTAAAATTCCTGCCTGTTCCTCTCATGTTCATGCTCTGTTCACCAGTATTCAGCCTTCACCAGCAGTTCACAGCAGTTACACTCAACAGCAGCAGGTTAATGGCTGTATATGCAGATGTGCAGACCCCTGTGAGTGGTGGATGTGCAAAAATGTGCTAAAAGCAGACCAGCTAGAATGGGTTTGGTCTTTTAGCAAGAAAATGGTGCTTCATACGGAGCAAACATCTTGCCAGTAATGATTAAATAAATGCATGTCTGATCAATTATTCATGATGTAGCACATCTCTTCTAATCCTGCATATCAGATTCTGGTGCTTTTACCTTGAATATAAGTGACTATATACTGCATGTGTACTTTGATTTAGTATTTCATTCTGCATTTGATTATGAAATGGAAAGGAAAAGAAAAGAATAGGAAAGGAACAGGATAAATGTACATGTCTTTCTTTCTGCACTGTGGGTGTCAACATCTGTGGCAGGACAGAGGTGCCCAATTTCAGGGACCTAACAAGCTGTCAGTGTCCAAATATCTCTCTTAACAATTCTGTAAGACTGTGAGCTCCTAGAAAAGAGAGAGAGAAAGAGAGAGAGTGTGTGAGAGAGAGGGTAAGAGATATGAAAGTGATTCAGAAAGAGAAAATAAGCCCAGATGGGCAGCGAAAGTGAGACAGCTTCTTATTACCTCTTTCGGTACCTATATATGTGGCACCGAGTCTCCAGGATTTCCAAGCTCCTGAAAGCTGCGAGAAGCTATTGACATTCGGGTGGGGGTATTAAAAGGGGTGCAATGATTGTTGTCAGAGCACACATCTTTATTTTTTCCCAGTACTTTTTGATCTTGCATCCAACAACCGTTCCTGCAAGCTGCAAGTTTGAAACACCTAACTAGGGCTGCCCCCTGAAAGTCGACAAGTCAAATCTTCATTCGGAGACCTCTTGGTTGACTGAGAATTGTTTTGCAAGCAGTCGATGGGGGAAAAGGAAAGGAAGCTACTGAGTTCTTTTTTTTATGTAGTCAGTATTTTATTTTATATAATGGTTGTCTGCCTGGCTACAGTGTTTTAGGCCATAGGAGCAAGTTACCTTTTCCTGTACTGAAAGAGTGGTTTCATGCTGGCTGAGAAATACAATGCTGTGTTATATACATTTTCACATTTAATGCGAAAAGTAGGCAAGGCCATTTTCTACTGTATTAAGAAAGAAATAAAAAACACAATCTGTCCGTCCCTGAATAAAGCCTGGTTCACACTACATTATTATTTTTTTTTGAGTTGTAAGATTTCTGTGCTTTTCACATTACATGATTGGTTGTGCAGTATTTTTTTTTTAAGTTTTAAACCTTTTAAACTTGCTTTTGCTGTATCTACAGCAAAAGCTCACCAACATAGTACACAGCAGTAGCAGAAATGCACAGTAACATTTGTACTGTGTAAAAACCATTTGCGGTAGAAAAATACAAAGAATTCAGGTATGTTTTCTTTGTTTTTATAATGAAATACGGTATTGTACTTTCTAAAATTAGGAAAGGAAAACTCAGAAAAAGACACAGAAAGTGGTCAGACTCTTCATAATCAGCTCTGGCCAGCTATAGGTAGCCTCTGCTCTTGACTCCCAGTCGCTGACTGGGTCAGATATTAAACATGCTGAATATTTGCCGGGCCGCTCTTTGAGCGCCTTTCACAAGTTCTAAAACGGCCAAAAACAATCTGTGACTAAAAAACTGGCAAGAATTACTGGCAATCATGTTACTCCCTTTTTTGCTAGTTATTGTCTGAAAACCCAATGGAAGGTAGCATTGATAAGCAAGACTACACACTGATGGTGAGTGAGGGCTTGGGATATATGCCCAATATGCTAATACATAATGCCAGAAACATGCTAATACATAATGCTTGGATTACATTTACAGATACAGTTACTATAATATACTTCAGTGAGCGTGTTACAAAGTAAAGTATAGAATAAATAAATTTTAAGTGAGAATTGCATTTAATTCTGCTTAACATTTACTTCAGTATATGGAGTATATGTTAAATTTACTAGTGATTTTCATAATAAAAAATTAATCATACTCCAGAAAAACATGAACAAATAGTTGAATATTCTGAATGGCCAAATCTGATTCGACTATTAAAATTCTGATTTGGGTTCAGCCCTTCATCTAACATAACCCACAGTTGGACGCCGTTGACTTCCTCTTGGGTTATTTATTTATTTATTTTTATCCCCCTTTCCCTCGTTGTTCGTTGAGTGAGGGATAACTCCCCACTCCTCCGTGTGGAGGTATCTATTGCTAACTGCATGTGCTGGAGTGCAAATCCCCTTCTCCATCCCCTTCAGCGTAAATCCCCAAGCCCTCGCTCTAAATAATGGCCTGACAATGCAGCAGGCACAGCTCCAATGAGCTGATAAGCCCAAATGCCAGCCTTTTTTAATATACACTCTTCTATTTACACGAGCATGGCACCGCGCACCACAGTGATGTCTCTCTGTCAGTGAATGGCAGTGTTTGGGATGTAATGAACTCCGGAACTGTTCTGCCAGAGCACAGCCTTTCCTGCCGTCTAATCGCCATTGTGCGCTTTCCGGCTTTTCTGTCGGGATATGTCTTAACTATATACTGTATTCTTGCATTCGTGCTTTTCATAATACTCGAGAATCTACATCTTTTATTCCTTTTGAGGGGGGATGGGTGGTCGAAGAATACCATGGAGTGGATGATCACGCATCAAAGCCTAGCTCTCAGCAACAAACGTCAGCAAACCCAAGACAAAGGAAGGCGGTGAATAGGAGAGTGTGTTTGAGCCTTTAAGCTCTGTTTTTATTGGTTTGTGTTTGTGATGAGAAATTCATGCATCCAGGTCTTCAGCCTCGCTCTACATCTTGTGCAGGATGGATGTGGAGGAGAGAGCGATTGAAAGCACATCAAGAATAAGAAATAGGCTGTAGTGCAGTTTATTGTCGATTGGACACAAAGTGTAAAGTGCAAAAACACTGTTGGATATTCTGATATTGATAAATTAAGATTAGTTCCTAAATTAGTTTAGCTTCCTTGTTTTTTTCCCAGGATAAGAAGTAGTTTGGTGTGTGTACTCACTGTGGACCTCTACCTGGCTCTGTCTTGCTCTACCTCACTCTTTTTTTACGTGTTTATTGTGAAAACTCACAAAATCACAATAACAGTCAACAACTGATTTAACTTACTGCTTTAATGCTAACAATGGTTCGTTTTTGGTAACATTTTAAAGATGGTTTTGACTGTCAATTGGACTGAGCAGTTACAGATAATTGAGGCAGGCTGTTTTCATCCATTAAACAATAGAAAAAGGTAAATGTTACACATATTACACACACAGTTTAAGATTCCTTGTTTTTCCCAGGATAAGAAGTAGTTTGGTGTGTGTACTCACTGTGGACCTCTACCTGGCTTTTTCTAGCTGTACCTCACTCTGCCTCCAGCCCAATTATGTCATGTGAGCAGCTTTTTTTATGTGTTTATTGCGAAAGCTCACAAAATCACAATAACAGTAAAAATCTGATTTACCTTACTGCCCTAATGCAAACAATGGTTCGAATTAAAGCACTGAAGGAGGTGGTCTTAGTCCTGATCTGCTGAACCATTGTTTATTTTAATTGCACTGTGTAAAAACATTTAAGATGGTTTTGACTGTCAATTGGACTGAGCAGTTACAGATAATTAAGTCAGGCTGTTTTCATCCATTAAACAATAGAGAAAAAAAAAACATTAGCCTGCGTGCAACATATTATGCATGTGACTGCTGTATCTAGCTGTATCTACTGTAACTGTAGATTAAACATTAAATAAATAAAATAATCTGAGGGTAAACTTTTACACACATTACACACATAGTTTAAGATTCCTTGTTTTCTTCCCAGGATAAGAAGTAGTTTGGTGTATGTACTCACTGTGGACCTCTACCTGGCTCTGTCTTGCTCTACCTCACTCTGCCTCCAGCCCAATTATGTCATGTGAGCAGATTTCTTTTTTTAAGTGTTTATTGTGAAAACTCTGTATCTGAAAACTGTATCTAGCTGTATCTACTTTATTTATAAACCAAAATAAAATAATCTGAGGGTAAACTGTTACACTCATTCCTTTGCATGATTTGTGTCCTTAAATTGTGTTGGATTTTGTCACTAAAAAATAATTGAGCACAGCACCTTGACATGTTGCAGTGTGAAACCAAACTAATTTTAAAAACTGAATGTGTAAAATTTAATAAAAGCACTCTTGGTTTGGACTGTGGACCTGGGTACAGACTTGTCGTCCAGCGTCCATTTTGGAATTGATATTAATAATTTACAAACCCAAGGACATTTTACAATGGCAATAGAGTGGGAAATAACACAATATTAATAAATAAATAACACAGTTAAGAAGTATTGAAATGTGCTGAAACGTTTTCAGATTAGCTCTGAAAGAGGAGAGAGCGGCGCAGTCACGAAGAGATGTGGTGAAGAGTTCTAAAGATCAGGAGCTGAGGCAGTGGATGATCTGCCACCCACAGATTTTCATTTTATTTTAGGAGCAGCCAGAAGACCAGAGCCAGATGATGGAAAGGTACGATGGGGACAGTAAGGGTGAATAAGTTCACTGAGGTATGAAGGGGCAAGACCGTGTAGGGTTTTGAAAGTTTGCAGATGGATTTTGAATTTAATACGGGGGAGGACAGGCAGACAGTAAAGTTGCTTGAGGACGGGAGTAATGTGGGCAGAGCGTTTAGTGAAAGTAAACTTACAGAAGGTGATCGAGCAGTGTAGTAGGAAGACAGAAAATAAGTGAATTGTAGTAAAAAATAAAAGCATGTACCGGCATTTTTATATCTGTTTTAGTAAGAAGAGGACGAAGACATGCGATGTAGAAATGGTGGGTCTTGTTAATGGATTTACATGGGACTCAAAGATGAGGGTGGAATCAAAAAGAACATTGAGGTTTTTGATAACTAGTGCAGACTAGACAGGTGTGTTACCGCTGGCTACTGTGAAACCAGTTTTTTTGGAGCCTAGTAGTAACTTTTTCATTTCTATATTTCTAAAGCACTTTTAATGCAGCCAGTGCTTAAAAATGATGAGTTTCTTTGATCTTACCAAATTGAAAACCTCTGGAATATAATCAAGAGGAAGATGGATGATCACAAGCATTCAAACTAAGCTGATCTATATTTTTTGCACCAGAAGTAAAGGCATAAAGTTATCCAAAAGCAGTGTGTAAGACTTGTGGAGGAGAACATGCCAAGATGCATGAAAACTGTGATTATAAACCAGGGTTAAAACTCTTAAAACTATGCATATGAACTTGTTTTCTTTGCATTATTTGAGGTCTGAAAGCTCTGCATCTTTTTTGTTGTTTCAGCCATTTCTCATTTTCTATTTGGAATTTGGGAGAAATGTTGTCCGTAGTTTATAGAATAAAACAACAATGTTCATTTTACTCAAACATTTACCTATATATAGTTTAATCAGAGAAACTGATTCAGAAACTTGATTCAGAACATGATTTCCTATGATAATCCCTTCTCTTTCCAGAGCTGTATATATGTAAGAGTAGGGGTTCAAGGACAGAACCCTGGGGCACACCTAGCTCTACAATGACTGTAGATGATTTATGAAAACCCATAGAAACAAAATGTTGTCTAATAGCAAGATAGGACCTAAACCAGCCTAAGGCTAGGCCTATGATGCCAAATGAGGAGAGTCTAGAAATGAGTATGTCATAATTAATGGTGTCAAAAGCAGCAGTGAGGTCCAACAGGACAAGGACTTTGAGCAAACCTGCATCGAGGTCATTATCAACTCTCACAAGGTAGAAAGGAAGAAGGAATCTTACGTGCAAGAGAAGAATAAGTTGCAGGTGAAAAATGCTGGAAATATTATAGACGGGGAAAAGTTTGGATAAGGAGATTTTCTCAGTTCTTCAGTCGAGTATGTGCAAGACATGGGTGACGAAACAGTCCAAGAGTAGAACAATACAGCAGTCCAGAAGTCCAGAAACATGATGGATTCTTGTCATGTAACCTAAGTACCTAAACCTATAGAGCAGTAGCACTACGCTAAAAGATAAGTTAAATACTAGAAAGCTATCTATCCATCCATCCATCCATCCATCTATCTAATATCACATTACCATCCATACTACCAAAGTTCTGTTCTCCATATTAGTTCTATAACCCTTGTGTTACCTCTTTTACCAGACTCATGAGCCAGCATGAAATGTTTCAATTGTTTAATGAAACAAAGAACATGATAAACCCTGTTCAGTTTCTTCCAGCCCTGCACTGTACAGAGCCTTTACCACGAAGCACTTCTCCTCCAGAACACAGCACAACACTGCTGTCGGGTCTTGAGACGCTTCCAAACTGTTCTTTTAAATTTTGCTGTAGCCACTTAGGCAAATTCAGCCTGACCTGCTGCTGGGATGGAAGGAGACAGCGGTATACTCTGGCTTTCAATTACTTTATGTAAAACCACGCTGTAACCAAGCAGACCGTTTGAAATTTGTAAGCGAGCACAGAACATTTGTGTAGTTTTGGTTACTTGTCGTCGGTGTGACAGATCTGATTGCATGCATCCTGGCAGGCAGGGTTTGTCGTGCGTTTTTTTCTTCTCCTGCCTGTTAGAAGCCTCTCTCTCTTTCTTTCTTTTTCTTTTTAAACCCTCCGCCCCTCCTTTTTCTCTTAAACCGTCACATTTTTAAAGTGTCCGCATTACAAGTGAAAAAGTTAAGAGAGGCCTTAGATCGTATTTGTAATTTTCTACAGAAAAGCCCACTTTCTTTCATGCTGTGATCTGGTGGCTTTGGCCCCGCTTTTATATTTCTCCGGGTGGTGTGTTTCTGCCCGCCAAAACAGCCGTTAATTACAGGACAGGATCGGTAAGACTCTCATTATCTTGTTTTTTGTGTTGTTGTTTTGAATGCTTTGGTGGGTTTGGGGTTGGAGTTGGAGTTGTTTGTTTCTTTTCTCTTTTTTTCTGTCCTCCATCTTGTTCATTTATTTACTTATTTATTTTTTTTCTTCTGCTCAGGCCAAGAGCACGTTCCGTTTGTCCGAGACAAATCCGACTCGCGGTTAAAATCTGCGCAGCGTTTTTGGAGTGTGTGCGCTCGCCCCGGCTCCGCTTTAGAAGTCGGCATGTATTCTCTCTGAAAGCCACATTGTTTTCCCTTTTGCAGACCCGGCTCTGAACAGACTTCTCTTATAGTTGAGCGTTAGGCTGGTACGAGCTGCGAGAGAGAGCCTCTGAGGAGGGCGGGCGTTTGGCTCCGCTGTGCTTTCCTACCAGATTCGATCTGCCATCGTTTGTGAAGAAAGCCTGAGGCCTTCTCCTGCTGCAAGTGTCTGCTTTTAAGATGCTGTTTGCTCCTCAGGTTTCATAAAAATAGCTCTTTCTGAAACAAGGTGTTTTGCTGTCGTCAATAAATTGAAATTATGCGAGCGGTCGGGCCGGCCTTGGCTCCTGAAATGAAGGCAGGGAGTGTAGCGGGGCTTCTGCTTGACATGCACACTGTAATTTCAGCACTGATACTGCTCTCCCATCACATATTCCTGCTGAGCTGGAGCTGTCAGAGAGAGGAAATTCAGCGGCTTGTGAATCCTGTCGGAGTTTCCAGGACTGGACATCAGCGTGGAGAAAGAGTGTGTGTGTGTGTGTGTGTGGTTGCTGTCTACAGGGACATTTGTGGTAGTGTTGTCAGTGCTACGTACGGTAAAGCGTAACGTCTGAAAGAGGGATGAGACCATACTCCTGAAATAACTGTCCTATTCTAAGAACACACACACACACACTCTAACATACACACTCTGTAGCCATAGCTCAACTGTTTTACACTACTAAACAAGTATGTGCATCTCTCATTAGCACATACATTACATAACATACATAACACTGTTATGGTCATTAAGATAGCTTCACATTGGGGTGGGTGATATGGCCCTAAATTAATATCATAATATTTCGGTGTATCCTCTGATTGGATCCACATATAAAGTTGGCAGGATTTGTTTTCCTAAAGTTTTTCTCAAAATAAATGTTAGTAATGAGGAGAACAGCCACTGACTGCAGTATGAATGGAATTTCTGGCTGTATTACTCACAACACCTATTTACAGATAAAATCCCACCCTTCAACAAAAGATCCAGTCTGCTTGCTGGTTGTGTCGAAAGTGAAGAAGGGTCAGTGTGCTAGTGGAGAAGCCCCTGTGCGATGTGGAGATCTGCACAAGCGCAGTAGCCATAACATGCAGAACAAATCTGCTTGTTTTTTTTTTTTTTTTTTTATTCAAATGCTATTCATACTTTTTTCAAATCTGGGATTTTTCTGAGATTTAAAAATGTCAAAAATTTGACATTCAGTGTCCAGGATTTTAGTCTCTCCCCATTTAAACACACAGGATGCTGGTCTTACATTGCAGGAAATAACTGCCTGGCTTTGTTGCAAAGATGGCTGTGAAGTTAACAGACTTGAACAAGAACTTTTTGCTCTACTTCATCCTCCAGACTTGATGCACGCGACTCATAATTCACCACTTGGCTGATGACACTGATGCTTCCCATTGAAAAAGACTGGGAGACAGTGCAGTGTGGAGATGCACCGGAAAGTATAAAATCAGCCTTAGAACTGGGTACTTGATTTTCTAATGTGTGAACTTGTGAAAACACTGTGAAAACACACACACACATACACACACACATACACACACACACACACACACACACACACATACACGCTCCGATTCTCAGCACATGCTCCTCTTTGCTCGGTGGTAATTGTTTACAGAGGGTCTGAGCTGGAAGCCAAGTTTTCACGCTTCCACTTTGCACCTGCCCTCAGAAAAAAGACTTTCTGCACTGCCTGCTGCGTTTTCACTGACCATCTATGACACACACGCGCACACACACACGCGCACACACACACAAACACACATATACACACACACACATACACTAGCCATTGCACACTTCTGTCAGACTCTTAATCTGCTGGTAAGCTCAACTGCTGTGGGGCAGCAATGGTGATAAAGCAAATCAAAGCTGTCCTCAAAAGCCTTTTTCTCCCTCTCTCTCTCTCTCTCTCTCTCTCTATCTTGCCCACTCTTGCTCGCTCTGTCTCTTGTGTTCTCTCTCTCTCTCTCTCTCTCTCTCTCTCTCTATCTTGCTCACTCTTGCTCGCTCTGTCTCTTGTGTTCTCTCTCTCTCTCTCTCTCTCTCTCTCTCTCTATCTTGCTCACTCTTGCTCGCTCTGTCTCTTGTGTTCTCTCTCTCTCTCTCTCTCTCTCTCTCTCTCTCTATCTTGCTCACTCTTGCTCGCTCTGTCTCTTGTGTTCTCTCTCTCTTTCTCTCTCTCTTGCTCACTCTTGCTCGCTCTGTCTCTTGTGTTCTCTCTCTCTATCTTGCTCACTCTTGCTCACTCTGTCTCTTGTGTTCTCTCTCTCTCTCTCTCTCTATATTGCTCACTCTTGCTCGCTCTGTCTCTTGTGTTCTCTCTCTCTATCTTGCTCACTCTTGCTCGCTCTATCTCTTGTGTTCTCTCTCTCTCTCTCTCTATCTTGCTCACTCTTGCTCGCTCTGTCTCTTGTGTTCTCTCTCTCTTTCTCTCTCTCTTGCTCACTCTTGCTCGCTCTGTCTCTTGTGTTCTCTCTCTCTATCTTTCCCACTCTTGCTCGCTCTGTCTCTTGTGTTCTCTCTCTCTCTCTCTCTCTCTCTCTCTCTCTATCTTGCTCGCTCTGTCTCTTGTGTTGTGTCTTGTGTCTCTTCTGTTGTGTATGTGTGTTCTAGTCAGCAAGGCGCAGTTGGTGGTAATGATTGAGACCGGCAGTGTCTGGCTAAAGTTGTCCATCCAAACAGACAAGCCACCTTTGGCAGAGATCATATCCACATCTAATGAAGGAGATCCCACAAGCATGGCAAAATTCATGGGACATGATACTAGATACTAGAACTCATGTCTATATTAGGCATCATTGCAGCAGTTTTCAAAAATCCCATTTCCCATTTCCCCTTAGTCAGATAGAAATCCAGGTTAAACCCAGTTTTCGCTGACATGCCAAAAGCCATGGGACAGCAGAAAGATTATACAGAGTTACTTCAGGTGATGACTTGGGAATGCATATACCTGTACTAATTGGAAATTTTCTCAATATGGAGAAGTGCATACTGCAGAGGACGGAAGGATGCAGGACTTTTATTCTGCAATTGGAACAGCTGTGTACTTGATGATGTCACCCTCTCAGCTTGTTCCTACAACATAGGATTAAGGGTGGGCAATAGGGCTCTAAAATAATGAATTAAATAAGGTATTTTAAGAAAACACAATTGTATGATATTAGTAATGCAATTGCAAATATCTCCATATATCCAGGATTCAAATAAAATAAATGATAGTAGATATATAGATATATAATGTAGATATATAATGAGAAATGAGAACAATGTGTCATTTTTTTCAAATAGTAAATTGATGTGATAATGAGGGGTGGGTGATATGGCATCATATTTCAGGGTATAATATTGTTCACTTGTTGACTGAAAAAAAATTATCAATAATTAATTTTCAATTAATTAAAATATAAAGAGGTCTATAACTAACTGAAATATTTGTATTGGGTCTCTAAAACTTATGATTAGTATACAGAATAATAGTTATGAATATGTAATATATAAATCCTTGTTAAACCACAAAAGGAACTCAATGTCTTAATACTTTTATAACTTTAAAGTGATATTCAGTTGATTAAATAAAAAGCAGTAGGTAGTAAGGTAGTAGGTGGTAATGACTGTGACTGGCGGCGTCTGGCTAGAATTGTCAGTGCAAAGCCGCAAGCACTGAAGTTCTCTACAGTATAGCCCTAGAGCATTCATGGACTACAGCCTGTTCACATTTGTGCTCATATATTCTACTTGATGCCTCACTCTCTGGATATGCTGCTTTGTACAAGAACTGCAGCTGAAGAGAGAATCTCAGTCTCATCTTCTATAAAAATGTTCGTCCTTTTCATTCCACAGAAATCTCTTCCTGAGGCAATAAAAAAAGAGAAAAGAAAGCTTTAGCTACATAGGTCACAATAACAGCAGGCTTAGAAAGAGTACTAAAGGCTGTCACATGCAGCGGTAGCAAGCCACTTAGGCCACCAACTGGTTAAGAGAATGTTAGGTTGGAGGATGTCATGTTTATATAGTTCTAGCAGGATAACTCTAGAAACAAAGTGCAGTAAGAAAGATTTAATCCCAATAAACACGTATGACAATTAGTAATAGTGAATATAGTGTATATAGAGTCTTTGGCGAAAGCCCCGTCGAAGCCCAGGTCCGCAGCGTCTGGAACCTCGCAGATCCTGCCGTACTTGTACGGCGGGGGCGGAGCCTATCCCCTGGGCAACCGGCGGGACCGAACTGGAGGCGGTGGGGAAGGAGGAGGGTGAAAACGTATGTCAGCGTCTGCAAGCAGGGGAGAACAGGTATGAGGGAGGTCTTTTAAGGACAGGTGGGAGTTGGTGATTGGCTGAGAAAAGTGGCGTGATTTCGAGTTTCCCGCTAGAACCTACGCGGAGCTTTCAGTTCTAGCAGGATAACTCTAGAAACAAAGTGCAGCAAGAAAGATTTAATCCCAATAAACACGTATGACAATTAGTAATAGTGAATATAGTGTATATAGAGTCTTTGGCGAAAGCCCCGTCGAAGCCCAGGTCCGCAGCGTCTGGAACCTCGCAGATCCTGCCGTACTTGTACGGCGGGGGCGGAGCCTATCCCCAAAAATATAAAAAGATATAATTACCCACAGGAGGGTCCTTTACCTGGTTCACGTATTCTGGAAGGAAAACAGTTATAAACAAGCTTGAATAAGGCGTTCAAGATTAAAGTGTTATTTGCTGAGTACGTGTGTATTACAGTTGCGCTCATGTTTTGATAGCATACATTTATTAGGTTCGTTGTATACAAAGTACTTGTATACACTGCTTGAGGCTATTGTAGAAGCGTATGATAAGCGTAACGTTGACGTGATCAGCATGAGAAAACACTGCGGACTAACAATACATTAAGCCTTTGAGGGGCACAACTTTTGGACGCCGTCGTAGCAAAACGCGGACTACGAGTCCAAAGGGAATGAGAGCGGGCACGGCCCGCTGTGCAGAAAAAACTCAGACTATGAGTCTATGAGCATAGGAACGGGCACGGCCCGTGTTGATATCTAGGAGCATAAGGAGTAGGATATTTGAGCGAGCGCGAGCTGTCGTGGCAGTACGTTATAACAGTATATTCATTTGACGTCTGTATAAAAATCTTACAACCGCCTCCAGTTGTTTGCAATTAAATAGATATATTAAATAGATATATAAATAAATAGATATACAGTTGTGGTCAAAAGTTTACATACACTTGTAAAAAAACATAATGTTATGGCTGTCTTGAGTTTTCAATAAGTTCTACAACTCTTATTTTTCTGTGATAGAGTGATCGGAACACATACACGTTTGTCACAAAAAACAGTCATAAAATTTGGTTCTTTCATAAATTTATTATGGGTCTGCTGAAAATGTCACCAAATCTGCTGGGTCAAAAATATACATACAGCAACATTAGTATTTGGTTACATGTCCCTTGGCCATTTTCACGGCAACTAGGCGCTTTTGGTAGCCATCCACAAGCTCCTGGCAAGCTTCAGGTCGAATGTTTGACCACTCTTCTTGACAGAATTGGTGCAGTTCAGCTAAATGTGATGGTTTTCTTGCATGAACCCGTTTCTTTAGCACTGTCCACATGTTCTCAATGGGGTTTAAGTCAGGACTTTGGGAAGGCCATTCTAAAACCTTAATTCTAGCCTGGTTTAGCCATTCCTTTACCACTTTTGATGTGTGTTTTGGGTCATTGTCTTGTTGGAACACCCAACTGCGCCCAAGACCCAACCTTCGGGCTGATGGTTTTAAGTTTTCCTGCAGAATTTGGAGGTAATCCTCCTTCTTCATTATCCCATTTACTTTCTGCAAAGAACCAGTTCCACTGGCAGCAAAACATCCCCAGAGCATAATACTACCACCACCATGCTTGACAGTAGGCATGGTGTTCCTGGGATTAAAGGCCTCACCTTTTCTCCTCCAAACATATTGCTGGGTGTTGTGGCCAAACAGCTCAATTTTTGTTTCGTCTGACCAGAGAACTTTCCTCCAGAAGGTTTTATCTTTGTCCATGTGATCAGCAGCAAACTTCAGCCAAGTCTTAAGGTGCCTTTTCTGGAGCAAGGGCTTCTTTCTTGCACGGCAGCCTCTCAGTCCATGGCGATGTAAAACACGCTTGACTGTGGAGACTGACACCTGTGTTCCATCAGCTTCCAAATCCTTGCAGACCTGCTTCTTGGTGATTCTTGGTTGACTCTTGACCATCCTGACCAATCTCCTCTCGGCAGCATGTGATAGCTTGCGTTTTCTTCCTGATCGTGGCAGTGACACAACTGTTCCATGCACTTTATACTTGCGTATAATTGTCTGCACAGTTGCTCTTGGGACCTGTAGCTGCTTTGAAATGGCTCCAAGTGACTTCCCTGACTTGTTCAAGTCAATAATTCGCTTTTTCAGATCCACACTGAGTTCCTTTGACTTTCCCATTGTAGCTTTTGTAGCTGAGTCTAATCACTGGGTCAAATGAGCCCTATTTAAATGGGCTCATGAGAAGTCAACAGCTGTAGTCAATCAGAATCACTTACAAGAAGTGAAGAGGCCATGACATGAAGCTAATTTGATTGACACAACTCGCTACATCACCAAAATTGACAAATTTTGTTGCTGTATGTATATTTTTGACCCAGCAGATTTGGTGACATTTTCAGCAGACCCATAATAAATTTATGAAAGAACCAAATTTTATGACTGTTTTTTGTGACAAACATGTATGTGTTCCGATCACTCTATCACAGAAAAATAAGAGTTGTAGAACTTATTGAAAACTCAAGACAGCCATAACATTATGTTTTTTTACAAGTGTATGTAAACTTTTGACCACAACTGTATATGTACATAAATTACTTACTCAAACATCAGGTATCCCGAACAAGATGGGTGAGGGTATAAGAGCGAGCACGGCTCGCGACTGCAGCAGCGCGGACTACGAGTCCAGTGGGTATTTAGAGCGGGCACTGCCCGCGATCGCAGCAGCGCGGACTACGAGTCCAGTGGTTATTAGAGCGGGCACGGCCCGCGATCGCTGCAGCGCGGACTACGAGTCCAGTGGTTATTAGAGCGGGCACGGCCCGCGATCGCAGCAGCGCGGACTACGAGTCCAGTGGTTATTAGAGCGGGCACGGCCCGCGATCGCAGCAGCGCGGACTACGAGTCCAGGGTTAATAGAGCGGGCACGGCCCGCGATCGCAGCAGCACGGACTACGAGTCCAGGTTAATAGAGCGGGCACGGCCCGTGATCGCAGCAGCGCTGACTACGAGTCCAGTGGGTATTAGGGCGGGCACGGCCCGAGAATTAAACTTTCCATTATCATTGACTGCTATAACATTTTACTGATGATTGTTATTAGACACCTTGTAAGTCATGATGCGAACAAAGCAAATATAACAGGGGTAGCGAAATTAATGTCAAAACAAATGTCAGGAAGCACCAAATGCAGAACCAAGGACAGACTGTCCTTGGAGAACACCCCCAAAACCAAAGGACCAGGGAAATTAACATCAGCACAAACCATAAGACATAAAGCAACGACAAACCGGATCGGATACGTAACATTGAGGCACGGAATTTGCACAGCAGTACGTCAAAGCAACCCGTGATCGGTAAATGCGCAAAACTTCGGCCACTAAAAAAGTTCTAAGGCAATAGCAACCGCTGCCCACGGCGTTGATGAATATGTAAAAACACGGAATCGTAAAAGTAGAATTTCTGCAAGAAAGGTACATGCCAATCATGAAACAAAACATAGCACAGGCAACACAAAATTAACCCAATAAAAGGCAGCAAATCACCAGAATTAGACCAGGTACGGAGTCAGTGCAGTCCACGAATCACGTAATCGAGAACCTGTGCAGTACTTTACATACAAGCAGCATCGGACACGAGTCCAATCAAGCAGCGGAGCGGGCACGGCCTGAGACAATAAACAACGTGGACAGCGAGTACAGTAAAGCATTAGAGCGGGCACGCCCGAGACAATAAACAACGCGAACTGCGAGTACGGTAAAGCATTAGAGCGGGCACGCCCGAGACAATAAACAACGCGAACTGCGAGTACGGTAACGCATTAGAGCGGGCACGCCCGAGACAATAAACAACGCGAACTGCGAGTACGGTAAAGCATTAGAGCTGGCACGGCCCGAGATAATAAACCACGCGGACTGCGAGCCAGTAAAGCATTAGAGCGGGCACGGCCCGAGATAACAAACAACGCGGACTGCGAGTACGGTAAAGCATTAGAGCTGGCACGGCCCGAGATAATAAACCACGCGGACTGCGAGTACAGTAAAGCATTAGAGCGGGCACGGCCCGAGATTATAAACGATGCGGACTGCGAGTATAGCAAACCATTAAAGCGGGCACGGCCCGA
This sequence comes from Astyanax mexicanus, assembly GCF_023375975.1. Lineage (NCBI taxonomy): Eukaryota > Metazoa > Chordata > Actinopteri > Characiformes > Acestrorhamphidae > Astyanax > Astyanax mexicanus. Next base: position 52,164,467 of record NC_064410.1, on the reverse strand, counting down.
GATAAGAAACCGCGCAGACTGCGAGCCATTAAAGCATTACAGAGCGGGCACGGCCCGAGATTATGAACAACGCGAACTGAGAGTACAGTAAAGCATTAGAGCGGGCACAGCCCGAGATAATAAACGATGCGGACTGCGCGTACAGTAACCAGCAGAGCGGGCACGGCCCGAGATAATAAACAACGTGGACTGCGAGTACAGTAAACCATTAGAGCGGGCGCGGCCTGAGATAATAAACAACGCGGACTGCGAGTACAGTAAACCATTAGAGCGGGCACGGCCCGAGATAATAAACAACGCGGACTGCGAGTACAGTAAACCATTAGAGCGGGCACGGCCCGAGATAAGAAACAACGCGGGCTGCGAGTACAGCAAAGCATTAGAGCGGGCACGGCCCGAGGTAAACAACGCGGACAGCGAGTCATTAAAGCATTAGAGCGGGCACGGCCCGAGGTAAACAACGCGGACAGCGAGTCATTAAAGCATTAGAGCGGGCACGGCCCGAGATAATAGGCAGCGCAGAAAGCTAGACATTAAAGCAGTAAGTAGAGCAGGCACGGCCTGAGACAATAAGCAGCACGGAAGCGAGTACAGAAAAGCAATTGAACGGGTACGGTCCGAGATAAGAAGCAGCGCAATAGGCACTTGCGACGAGCAAAACAGCTGCATAACAATGCTTTATAACAAAAAACGTATTACAACCAATTATGAAATTTACAAAATAGCGCCACTTCGACAAAATAACTTAAAACAAATGAAACAGTCAATACAAATCACCCAATACGAAAAAATATTAAAGCAGCTCCACAACAAAAAAGTGCCACAATACAAATATCAAATACAGTGCTTGTAAATTAATGTGTAAAATACGAAGGTATATAAAATGGAGAAAACGGCACACATAATAGAGCCGGTTCCAATAGGTGACTTCGAAGAGTCGGCTCCTGAGCCGGATCGATCGCGAACGACACATCAATAACATTCAGCAACAGTAAAGCCCAAGACCGATAAACGAACCATAGGAGCGTCGCGAGAATGAGATCACAACGAACGAGGATTAACCAAGTACACTAAGTTTATTTATCATCGATCAAATTAGGTTTTGGTGCTGCATGAACGAAACACTTTGCAAGCAGTGCCTGAAGGGTCAGCTCCACTGAGGCGTGGGCGTGTGTGTGTGTGGACAGTAGGAAGGGAGCAGGCTATCAGCGCCACATTGCTGGTTCAATAAAAAACCCAAGTTAATTTCGAGCACTAAACGTAAGCAACACAAGCAGGCGTGCGGAGCGGCAGAAACGTAAAAAACGGAGGGCGGGCGCGGGGCTAAAACTATCGGGTGCCAGCAGGAGCGGGTTTAAAAACAGCCCTCCAGCCCAGACTTCTCGAGCGAAGCGTACAAACTCAGCCACAGGCACCGGACAGAGCCGTGGAAAACGCAGAAACACCAAGCAACTATCCGAACACCGCCGAGAAAAGCCTCAGCACTAGACCAGAACGCCACAGAATCGACACTGAGCCGAAACAACCAGCACGATTCAGCACACGGCTGCGAGCCGAGACAAAGCATCGGAGCAGCAAGCCTCGAAGGCAAGCGCGACACGGTCACGTGATCCAGCAAAACAGGAACCCAGACCACCAACAGCAAACAGAGCGAGGATCTAACCAAAACGCCAGCGACAGAACAGAGAGCAATACAAACCAACATGGATCCTACGAGCAGGAAATCGAGCCAACTACGAACGAGCAGCCACGCAGACGGGCGAAAACGGCAAACTGAGAGCAGGCAATGACAAATGGCAGAAACACCATGAAGCCACGCTGCAACGACCGGCGCCCGAAAACGTATGTCAGCGTCTGCAAGCAGGGGAGAACAGGTATGAGGGAGGTCTTTTAAGGACAGGTGGGAGTTGGCTGAGAAAAGTGGCGTGATTTCGAGTTTCCCGCTAGAACCTACGCGGAGCTTTCAGTTCTGTAAAAAATAATTCCCCCATCCAGATTTCTTTTGATTTTTCTTTTTTATTATACTTACATTTTTCAATGTAACAAACACATCGTTCAAAGATGATATAAATATAAAAAGCAGTTTTAAATGATTGTTTTATTTATTAAAGAAAAAACTCAATCCAAACCAACCTGGCATCTATATGAAAATGAAATGCCTCCTAACGTGTTGGCAACAACTGCAATCAAGTATTTGTGATAACAGGCAAGGAGTCTTTTACATCTCTGTGGAGGAATTTTGGCCCACTCTTCTTTGCAGAATTGTTTTAATTTAGCCACATTGGAGGATTTTCGAGCATGAACCACCTGTTTAAGATCATACCACAGCATCTCAAGGCTAGGGCACTCCAAATCCTTCTTTTTTTTTTTTTTTTTTTTTTTAGCAATTCAGAGGTGGACTTACTGGTGTGCTTTGGGTCATTGTCCTGCTGTAGAACCCAAGTTCGTTTTAGCTGAGGTCATAAACAAATGGTCAGACATTCAGGATCCTAAAATATTTCAGGATTGTCTGGTAAACAGCAGAAATCATGGTTTCATTAATTACAGATTACAGTAATTAAGTAGTTATCCAAGTCCTTATGATGTTCGTTTGCTGAAATTCTGTGTTAATTTTTACGGCAGATGTTATGGAACCACACCTTCTATAAAGTTCCATTTATGTCTCATCATTCCACATAATATTTTTCTGGGTTGTTTGTTGGCAAATGTGAGCTAATTAAATAATTATCACTGATCTTAACTGAGGCAAGTGAGGCCTGCAGTTCTTTAGATGTTGTTGCAATAGCTTTTTCACACAGGGCCAGGTTGGTTTTGATTGCTCTTTTTATTATTACCAATAATGAATATAATTCTCTTTTAAATCTGTAAATCCTTTTTCATGGCACTGTGTATATTCTGTGTGTGTGTGCATTCGCTGTCATGACATAAGGGGCAGTGGTGGCTCAGCAGTTGTGGGTTGAATACACTGATTTAGGAGCCTGCCACTCTTGGGCCCTTAACCCTTACTGTTCTGGGGCGTTGCAGCGATGGCAAACCACCGCTCTGGGCACGTGTTCCATAATATCACTGTGTTTATCTTGTGACTGTACTCACTGGTGTGTATGTGTGTGTTCACTGCACAGATGGATTAAAGGTTGTGGGTTCAATCCCTGTGATTAGCAAGCTGCCACTGTTGGGCCCTTAACCGTTACTGCTTCTTGGACACTGCAGCACCTAACTGCTTCGGTTTTCGGCACAAATCATTTTTAAAAGCATAGACCAAATTCCATCAAGTGTGGTCCCTATGGTTGTCTTGTTGTCCAGTGATCTGGGGTGTGTTGTAGAACTATGTATTAGCAAGAACCCTCATGATATAGGGGTTTCAGATTAGTATGTTGCAATACTGTACTGTGTCTTTTTGAATTAAAATATAGGATAACTGTCATAGTATAAAAAGTTCTTATCATAGTTATAAAATCTAAAAGAAAGGAAAGTTTTCTCTTTATAAAATCAGAACAATGCATTTGTACAGCACTATCTAGTGGTCAGTGTTTAATAATTTAATGTGAATTACTGTCTGATACCAATAGTTACATGCCAACTCTGAATTAAGAATGTGTGCTTTTGATATAGGGCTCAGAAAGTAATGGAAAATAAATTGAAACCAACAGTTCAAACCTTGTAAATGATGTAATCTTGCCCATGTTAATTATTTTATCATTATATTTCATTTTTAATAGTTTAGGTTAATAGTTTTCCTACTATGCATAACCATCTAACTTAAAATAAAAAAAATCAACAACTTATACCAGCAACTTATACCAAAGTACTTATACCAAGTTATACCATATACTATGTCAGTTGTTTGTTAAAATATGTGTTAATTAATTGTAATTGAGGTGTAGTGTTCAAATAAATGAGATTTTAATTTGAGGTCATCACACCCACCACTTCCTTTATTAATCAAGAAGCCAAGCATGATATGATGATACTTTATTATATTAGTAATTTTTACAACCATGATGTGTTTGCCAATAGGTTTTTTAATTGAAATTCAATTTTGAACGTCTGAACAAGTTTCACGAAGCAGCCAAACAAGCTGCCTGAGGTCCATGTTTCCCAGTTATGATGCTTAGTCTTAAGCAGCTATGGTTACATTGATGTTTTACTGTAGTCTATAAATATGTTCTAACAATACAAAAACACATTACAGTACATTATAACTGCTATAACAATTCAACAACATATTTTTCTCTCTCTCTCTCTCTTTCTCTCTCTCTCTTTTTACAGTTCATTATCAGATGGAGATGATGAGGAGCCTTCGCCATGTGAACATCGATCATCTGCATGTGGGCTGGTATCAGTCTACCTTCTATGGTTCTTTCGTGAGCCGAGCACTTCTGGACTCTCAGTTCAGCTACCAGCATGCCATTGAGGAGTCTGTGGTGCTCGTCTATGGTATGATCTTTACCCTTATGTATCTTCTGTCTTTTTATCAGAACTAATGAGAGCTGTTCAGGTCTGAGTTTTTGTTTCCCTTGCTTTTCTCAATATTCCATTGCTTCTCTCTCTCTCTCTCTCTCTCTCTCTCTCTCTCTCTATTCTCCATGCACCAGCTGGTCTGGAGTGCTGGTGCTTTCTCTGTGCTAACACCTCCCTCATTTGGCCTTGCCTCACCTCGCTCTTCCTCACTTGTGTCTCTCTCTGTCTATCTCTTGCTCTCTTTCCCTGTCTGTCTTTGTCGCTTATTCATACACACACACACACACACACACCCACACACACACACTTGCTTTTTCCACCGTTTAGCTTCTGCTATCTCTCTCTCATTCACTCACTCACACACTCACTCTCTCTCTCTCCACTGGCTGTGGACAGCAGCCCCCCCTTGTGTAAATAGTGGCTTGGTGTGTGTAGTGGGCCGACAGCAGCTCCGTCTAGACAGGGTTTCCTCCTCTGTGTTTGTTTTGCCTGCTATCGGAGCGCTGATGTGGACCTTTAGGAATGCTGGAGGGCTTTGGCTCACTGGACACCCCTCTACCATTTCTCCCCCCTGCTCCTAAAACTGCCCCACCTCTTCAGTACCAGTCAATCCAGTACAGCACGCCACCGATCTGCACCAGATGGCCATGTGGTGACGGCTGGGAATGGGTCGGGGCACCGGAGAGAAAGAGAGTGTGTGTGTGTGTGTGTTTGTGTGTGTTTGTGTCTGAAAGTGTGTAGCCACTTTTATGACAGACCTGCACACACACTCTCACTCAGCTGAGCCCGCTCCTGCTCCTGCCCCTGCCTCTGCCATCCCGGCTCTCTGATTACAGCAGCGATTGAACGGAGGGGCTACAGGCGGGGAGGTGGGAGGTCTGTTAGTCCAGCCAGCTTTGGGCTTTGGGGTGGGGGGGTGCGGGTGCTTGGGGGGAGCCGAAGGGGAGCCGAGCACAAAACTCCAAGTGTTCTCAGCCCCCTCCCTCTTGGTCCGCTTGCTGTCAGTAAGTTTCCTCAGTCGTTCCCTCACGCCAGATGTGGCTCCCTATCAGAGCGCAGCCTCCTTCTCCAGAAGGCAGGTCCACAACACCATTCTAGATCAGACACCCAGCAGCTGCCAGGACCCCCACCCTGCACCCGCTCCGCACGGACAATCGAGCCATTCAGCTCGGCTCACGGTGCCCCAGCTAAGGTGCAGACTGGCATGAAGTCTGCTGGCACGTTGACCTGAATGAGGAATATACTGTAGCCGCTAACCATATATCTTAAAGGAGCCTGTGGCTTATGGTTATGTACTATGTATTTTTATTTCCCAGGTGTGCAGCTAATGGTGTCATTAATGCTGCTAATACCTGATATTGCCAAGTGACTGGATTCTCAAGCCCTGTTCACACATATCCAGATTTACACAAGTTGTAAAGTACAACATTTACACATTTAAGTAGTGCTAGATTTCAGATTTTGATATAGGAATAAATATAAATGTTGTTCTATGTTTAGAAACTGTAATTTCTTGTCTTGCATAGTATACTACTACTACTATAGTGTAGTGTTCTCATGTAAACTAGGATTAAACCTCTGTGTTTCTTTAAACACAATATTAAAAAGCATCTATTTTCCTTTTTGGAGAAATCAGCTATTTTCTTTACTATTGTCTAAACCAGCTTTATCTAAATCAAGTATATTTTAGTTATTTTCAATTATTCTCATCGTTTCTGAAATAGTTGATATGATCTAATGGTATCTCACCCCACAAGTGTAGCTGTAGCTGCAGCTGTTTAGCTCTATTTATCATTGCAGTAGTCTGTTCAAGAGAGACAATGTCATAATAGAATAACAGCCGTTGTTTTGAGAGTCTTGTTTTGGAATTAAACCAATTAAATATTATAGTCTATTTAGCTGCTTTTAAGACAGCAAAGATTAGTCTCTTTTTAAACTGTAAATATAAAATATAATATTATATTATTTTATATACATAAAATTATCACCTAATAAACAAAGACATGGATTTTTTTTGTGAGTACGAATTTCAAGCATATCGGAAATTGTAAGTAGAATGTAGTCCAGGCATTTAGAAATCACACTGAACTCCCAAAACATATGTAAAAAATGTACCAACAGAATCAGTGTTGCAGAAAATACCTTTTTTTTTTCTTTTTTTTTTAATAACAGGGCCTCAGTCTCAGGATTGCAGGCTGTGTCCATATCCTTTATCCGGGTCATCCGCTAAGCTCTCTACCTGAGACAGTGTTACATTATATATATATAACTGACTGGAAGCTCAAGTTCTGGTAATCCTATCAATCAGTGTATATGGATCTGCCCTTTTCTCCCTGGCCAGTGTTTATTAAAGGTCAGGTCAGGGTGTGTCTGTTCTTATACCGTACGTATCTGAGGAGTCGTATAGATTGTGGTCGGCAGGTTGATTTGGGACATTTTGAGTGACTGACCCTGAAGCCGTGGTCTGTCCGTGGCCTGTCCGAGGGTCGGATTGCTCAGTATTTTTCCCATCAATAATGTAAGGCTGGACATGGATTAAACCTGGAGGCTGGGCTTCTGACCGTCAGGGTTTTTCTTGCTCTGTTTTTTTTTTTTTTTTTTTTTTGGTTTCTTGCTGTCTGGTCCAGGATGAATGTTTATTTTTTTTGTGACTCTATCTTTCTTTTTTTACTTTCTTGCTTTCTTTCTCACTGACTCTGACTTTCTGGTTGAGTGTAGATGGATGACTGGACGCAGTTTTTTATAGATGCTGGGTAAGAGTAGTGAGAAAGCAATATTTTAATAGTCACATGAAGTTGCATATCCGCTAATCTTGACTTTGATGTTGCTTTCACACTGCAGACACGTCACTGTGTGTTTGTGAATTTACAGAGATGGCCGTCCCGTCTCGTCTGCTCCTGCTTTAATTCATTTTCATGCCGTATATCACCTGTCACTTGTCTCTGAATAGGTCCTCCATTTCCTGCTTCCTTCCCTGTATCGCTGCCGTGCACCACTTTTGTCTTCTTCTGTCCCCAAATAGAAGCACATTCTGAGAAGTCAGGTAATTGACTGCTTTCTGGAATGACAGAATGCAGGGAAAGGTGGACAGAATTGTGCTGAAGATTTGCAAATCCTCTTTTTGGCTGTCAGAATGTTCAGGTGACTGGCAGCTTTTAGCAAGCCTCAGCGGAACACTAATAAAGCCATTCTGACGCGGGATGTCCTCCTGCTGATGGTGGAATTAATCCACTACGACTAGCTTATAAATCTCCTCCCTACAAACATTAGCATCCGTCAGCACCTTTGAAGGCCTCATAACCCAGAATTGAAATTTTTGTACAGTGGTGTCTCTGACAGAGCTCTGAGAAATAGTGTTTTATTGTTGTTGTCGTTGCACGTTTAGTTGCTTAGTGCAGTGGCATCTGGAAGTTTGACCCTTACTTTGGATTCTGTAAACTGACTGAAAGGGGTGCACCAATCAGACTTTTTCAGTTTTTCGATAATTTGTGCATCAGTCGAGACCTGCTTTTGAAGAATAAGTAAATCAAATATCGTAGCATGTGATTATATATTTGTTTCTGATTGATTAAAGTGACAGAATCAGTTTTTTTAAGTTATTTATAGTATTTGACATTAGTCCACCAAAATAAAAATAAAATAGATTTCTTTTAATGTATTTATTAGTGCATTCCAGCGCACAAACACTGTTATAGTAAAGTGTGATTTGTGTTCCATCTTTCATGGAACAATGATTTCTGACCTGCAAATGATTACACCAGCAAATTCTGAAGGAAAGTGTCATAATATCTGTGCATGAGCTGAGTCTCAAAAGAACATGGGCCCTGCAGAATGATGATGACCCTAAGCACACCTGTTGTTCTATCAATGATTGGTTAAAGATTAAAAGAGTGAATGTTTTGGAATGGCCAAATCAATGTTCTAATCTTAATCCAGTAGAAATGTTTCATGTGGACGATAAGCTAAAATCCTCCAAGAGGTTGTGCAGGACTATAGTGTAGTTACCAAAAATGTGTAGTTACGGTTATTGTTGTATAAGGGGATCACGTTAGGTTGTTATATGGTTATATATGATCATTTTCCTCAATAAATAAGTGACCAAATCTTATATTTTGTTATATTTGTTTGATCTGGTTCTCCTTGTCTACTTTTTAAGTTTTAAGGATTTAAGTTTAATGCATTTGTAGGTCAAATTCATAGAGAAAGACTGAAAATTTTCACAAAGGTTTCACAAACTTTCAAGAACCACTGTATGTGCATCATGTCTGTAGGTTATTTTGATACTAAGTTTTAAAGCCTAGAATATGATCTTGTTGCTGTCCAGAATGCAGGCATCAGGCTTAGTGAGTGAATCGACCTGATTATATGATACACAGTTCAGCTTATTTTGTTTATATTGGGGTATTAGCAGATCCTAATATTGGATTGGTGAATCTCTACTGTGATAGTACTTCTTAACTGAGAAAAAGATGTGAAAAGACTTATCTGTGAAAGAAAAGAAGAAGTGATGATGATGGTGTTGTAAACAGTAACACCTGTGAACAATTGTGAATATTTTTGTGAATAAGTCTGAACAAGTACAAACGTGCCTTTTTATTGTTTTTTTTTCTGTCTCTACAGACCCCATTAAAACAGCTCAGGGCTCCCTGTCCCTCAAAGCCTACAGACTGACCCCCAAACTTATGGAGATCTGCAAAGAGAAGGACTTCTCATCTGAAGGGTAGGTCAGGCCATGCTACAAGAGACAAGAGATGTTCACTAGTGCAGTCTCATCTACAGTATGTTTATATATCACACTCAGAGTGCTCCCCAGCTCCCGAGCCGTCGTTTGAGGTCCTGCCCGAATTCTCTGAATTTGTGCCACTAATTCTGATCAAACCCACTTTGGGCTTTGAAGCTGTTTTACTGAGCAGCTGAGAGCGCCACCGGCCAATTCCGTGCCGAGAAAGTGTCGACTTTAACCTTGACCGCTCCTACTAATGGACAGATTAGTGGCGGCGTAGATGTGAAAGCATGGTAGCAGTTGATATGAGTGACCTCCTCATAACTCTGTACTCTCTCCATATCCAGAGAATGATCTGAATCACTTATCTGAGGAGAGAGTTAATGGAGATGAGTTAATACTCAGCCAACTTGCTATCAAATGATTAGAAAGTCCATCTATCTAAATTGACCTCATTTTCATACATTTCAGAATGAAGTTTTAGTCACACAATCACATCATTTTGTTTTGAACAGTCGTGAAAGCTTGTAAAAACAAAACAGACATCATCTTCTCTGAAGGCCGTTTTTAATTGCAGTGGCCGACCCGAATGTGGTTGTTGCTTTATGTTACAACAGTGACTCTTTCAGTTTTGGTGGAGTTTGAATAAGAGTTTTGATAGGGTTTTTTATTCAATATCTACCAAAACAATCAGAGATAAAATGTTATATTGCCCAAATAATGAGCGCACAAAATCTTCACAGCCAGAACAGATAGCAGAACGCGCTCCGGTGCCGTCGGGGATACAAGACGTGAGATGTATCTAAACTGCTGTTAAGTGTTTTGAGTTGAGCGTTTTCTTTTTAGGAGAGGACAGTTATGAGAGTTGAACATTTTGTCCGTGTCATTGTTTGATATGTGTGTGTGTGTGTGTGTGTGTGTGTGTGTGTTTGTTCCTTCAGGTTAAAGAAGGCCAACGTGGGGTTTGAGAGCATGTTTGAGGAGGTGCCCATAGTCATAAGGAACTCTCACCTTATCAGTGTGTTTCTGTGGGAGCTGGAGGACAAGTCTACTGTTGCAGAGAAACATGAGCTGCTCGGCCTCTCCAGCGGGTTAGTTACAACACACTTACAACACGCTTACAACACGCTTACAGCAGACTTACAACACTCTTACAACACGCTTACAACACTCTTACAACACTCTTACAACACACTTACAACACTCACAACACCTTTACAACACACTTACAACACACTTACAACACACTTACAACACGCTTACAACAGACTTACAACAGACTTACAACACTCTTACAACACGCTTACAACACATTTACAACACGCTTACAACACTCTTACAACACACAACACTCACAACACCTTTACAACACCTTTACAACACCTTTACAACACCTTTACAACACCTTTACAACACACTTACAACACTCTTACAACACACTTACAACACACTTACAACACACAACACACTTATAACACACAACTCCTTTACAACACACTTACAACACACTTACAACACTCCTACAACACACTTACAACACTTTTACAACATTTACAACACTCCTACTTACAACACTATTACAACACTATAACAACACACTTACAACACTCCTACAACACACTTACAACACACACTTACAGCACACTTACAACACACACTTAAAGCACAGCCACACTGACTTACTGTAGAATGCAAATCCTCACAATGTGCACAACAAAGGAGAAAATGTAATCAGCAGCCAGGTTATTACAGCACAGGACAACACAGCAAAGCACATCACAGCACAGCACAGCACAACTCAGCGCAGCACAATGCAGCACAGCACAGCATAACACACAGCATAATACAGCACAACATAACACAGCACAGCACAATGCAGCACAGCACAGCATAACACACAGCATAATACAGCACAGCACAACATAACACAGCACAGCGCACAGCACAATGCAGCACAGCACAGCATAACACACAGCATAATACAGCACAGCACAACATAACACAGCACAGCGCACAGCACAATGCAGCACAGCACAGCATAACACACAGCATAATACAGCATAACACACAGCATAATACAGCACAGCACAGCATAACACAGCACAGCGCACAGCACAATGCAGCACAGCACAGCATAACACACAGCATAATACAGCACAGCACAACATAACACAGCACAGCGCACAGCACAATGCAGCACAGCACAGCATAGCACACAGTATAGTGCAGCATGGCACATTGCAGCACAGCAAAGCATAGAACAGCACACAGCACAATACGGTGCAGCACAGCACATAGTACAGTGCAGCACAACACAGCATATCGCACAGCACAACACAGCACAGCACAGCGTGGAACACAACACAGCACAGCAAAATGCAGCACAGCATAGCACACAGCACAACGTAGCACAGCATAGCACACAGCACAGTAGAGCACACCACATCACATCACAGTGCGCAGCATAACACAATACAACATAGTTTAGCACAATGCAACAAAGCACAACACAGCACAGCATAACGCAACACAAGACAGCACAGCACAGTGTACAGCACAACACAGCACAGCGCAACACAGCGCAGGGCAGCACAGCACAACGCAGCACAACACAGCATTCTTCTATACTCAATATATATATTTCAATAAAAAAAAAAAAAAAAAAAAAAAATATATATATATATATATATATATATATATATATATATATATATATATATATATATATATATATATATATATATGTGACGCCCAGTGATGGTATAGTTACTTTTAAAAAGTAATCCGATTACTGATTACTGATTACTCCTTTAAAAAGTAACTTAGTTACTTTATGGATTACTTGATTTTAAAAGTAACTAAGTTACTTCACAAGTTACATTATTAGTTACTTTCAGCAGCTGCAGACACCACCTCCCGCCGCCTTAACATAAACATTATAACCAGTTTTGCCAATACTCCCTTTATTGGAAAATGCATTTTTAACAGCAACAATTTATCTCTATTAAGTTGAACTATTTCTTAAAAAAATAAGTTTTTTTTATAAAAAATAAAATATGGTCTTTCTTGATTTTACTAAACATAAATACTTGTTTTTATAAAAAAATATATAAAATAAAGAAAGTCTTTCTTGACCTGACATATTTAACACTGTAAAACTGAACATTGACCCTGTTGTTCTCTGCAGGGCAGCAAGGAGTGGTTTTATAAAACAGAACCGTGTATATGGTCTAGACCAGGGATCACATATTTGCAGACTGCGGTCCGGGTCCAACTACTGAGAAGGATTTAATTCTGACAGTGTTCATTTAAAGCACCGGAACTTTTCTTGTCTTTACGGTATGTGCGCTCTGCGCCACAGTGAACTTCCAATCACGTGTGGTGTAAAATCCGCAAAAAAACGCCTTTATAAAGAGAGCCCGAGAACTGGCGAAAAACGAAAACGGGCGGAAACTAAAGACACGTCGAGCGCGAGAGAGAGAGACAGGGGAGAAAGAGAGACTCGTGTGATTGGGGAAGAGCGGAGGGGGAATGGGTAAGGGAGCGGTGTGTGTGTGTGTGTGTGTGTGGAGGAGATGAGGTGGAGAGAGAGAGAGAGAGAGAGTAACGCACAGTGACTTAAATAAGTAACTTTAATCTGATTACTGGATTGTAAATAGTAACGCGTTAGATTACTCGTTACTGAAAAAAAGGGTCAGATTAGAGTAACTGACATCACTGGTGACGCCCCATATCAATAATTAATCACAAACGAAAAAATACGATATTTGGCGATATCAGTACTTTGTGCCGTCTCTAATGTTAAACCGTTCTCAGATTTTTATTGCGTACACAGTGTTGTAATTTAATATTTATTTTTTTTTGTATTGCACATTCAGAAAAAACACCATAAAGCACTTCTCCAGCTGCAGCTGCGTAATGCTTTGTATGTGATCAGTCAGAAGGTTGCTGTCTGCACATCTGCGGCATTACAATTGTCTTCCATTGTCAGCGTTAGCCAGCATTTCTGGCCACGATTTACGAGCCGCCTCTCAGTATTCTAAACGCTCCCTGGTTATCGTCAATACTGCAGAGAAGAGCTGCTGAAGCAGTCTAAATATTACTAAATGAATGTGTTGAGTTATCTCGTGCTAGCAGTAACCTGCTGAGTGTGCTATGCAGGAGGTCATTTCCTGCAGTCTGCAGTGTGCTTCTGAACGCAGTAGGCTCCTCAGAGACACGCCAGAGACTCCAGGTGAAATGGATTGTAATGATTGTAAAATACTACAATGAATACAATGATATCGGATGTTTGTGGGACACCAGTGGACATAAGAGTCATCTCAGTATCTTTGTCATATGTTGGCAGTGTGCACAGTGGAATGAGAATACAGTTAAATATCCCTTCTGGCCTCCGTACACACATTTCTTATCCACCCCTCCCACCAACATGGATTTCTGGAATATGCTGAGAGCACAGAGAGCAGCAGAAATCGAGGATGTCCTCTTTAAACTGTGATTACTTAGATCTGCTTAGTGGCGCAGTGCTGCTGAAGTTGTGTGTCAATCAGTAGTTCAGTAGTCAGCATCATGTCCATATTTGAAATCCCCAGTCTGGGCCTGATCTAAATTATGTATTTAAATATGCGTTGCATTAGTCCTATAATAATGTAGAAACCTATGGCATACATTCCTGCATAATTCACAGACACACATAGGACAGAAACTAGTATTATATCCCGTGACTTTCCCGTGCCATGTCTCACGGAAACATTAAAGAAAACACTCTTGGTTATGCTTGTGGAGTCAATATATTGGACAATATATTGAGAATATGTTTTTTTAATGGTCAGGTGTGGCCTGGTCCCTTCATATTTTATTAAACTACGAAGAATTTAAAAGGTCTGACGTTTATTCCAAGTGTTGAATTTGCTCACAGTAGGTGTTCATTGGAATAATATGAGGCCCACAGAGATGTAGATTGGTATAGGACTGTCAAAGACTACAGTCTAGAGCAGGGCTCCTCAATCCTGGTCCCTATGAACCCATCCCCAATCCCCCAGCCCCCACTGCCCCCACAGGCAAATTTATGTTTTTACTTTCTTTACTAGAAAACACATAAAGCTAAGATTAAAGGACCATTAAGAATTGAATTTTCTGTAGTAAATGCAGCCATGGAAATGGGCAAGCTGGTTATTTTTCTGCTGAAGAAGTAATCACTTAACTTCAGCAAGGTTGCTGATCATAGCTGAGTAATTTATAACCATGGCTACCGTAGGAAGGTAGTGCCTCTTTACGTTGCTTTCCACTGTGTGTCAATCTGGCAACCATTAAACCTTTTAGAAACTTTTCCTAACCTCCCTCCTGCCCTGCCTCTAAACCCATACATCACCCAGTGCCCCTCCGAACCTACCAATCAATTTTCTTTTGAGCTAAGTGTGGAGTCAGCAATCATCAGGGGGTTTTAATTGGACATGAAGAAGTGAATATATGATTAACATGGAGAAGAAAAGGTAGGGCCTAAAGCAATGCTATGGCAGGGGCATGTATGGCTGCCAATGGGACTGGCTTACTAGCTCACTGGTGTTTATTGATTACCGTATTTTTCGGACTATAAGGCGCACCGTATTATAAGGCGCACGATGAGTGAACGGTCTATTTTTAGTGTTAGTCCATACACAAGGCGCACTGGATTATAAGGCGCACTAAATGTCTCTTAAGCATGTCTCTTAACTGGAGCCATTTCACGGTCCTTACACACACACCGTAAGACTATGTTGAAGCACAGTTAGTATTACTCCGCTACGCTCCTGACAACGGTAGCCGTAACGCTCCGACAGACCATAATATTACTATGTTGAAGCACAGCAAGTACCGTATTACTCCGCGACGCTCCTGACAACGGTAGCCGTAACGCTCCGACAGACCATAATATTACTATGTTGAAGCACAGCAAGTACGTATTACTCCGCGACGCTCCTGACAACGGTAGCTGCAATGCTCCGACAGACCATAATATTATGTTGAAGCACAGCAAGTACGTATTACTCCGCGACGCTCCTGACAACGGTAGCCGCAACGCTCCGACAGACCATAATATTATGTTGAAGCACAGCAAGTACCGTATTACTCCGCGACGCTCCTGACAACGGTAGCTGCAACGCTCCGACAGACCATAATATTATGTTGAAGCACAGCAAGTACGTATTACTCCGCGACGCTCCTGACAACGGTAGCCGCAACGCTCCGACAGACCATAATATTATGTTGAAGCACAGCAAGTACGTATTACTCCGCGACGCTCCTGACAACGGTAGCCGCAACGCTCCGACAGACCATAATATTATGTTGAAGCACAGCAAGTACCGCATTACTCCGCGACGCTCCTGACAACGGTAGCCGCAACGCTCCGACAGACCATAATATTATGTTGAAGCACAGCAAGTACCGCATTACTCCGCGACGCTCCTGACAACGGTAGCCGCAACGCTCCGACAGACCATAATATTATGTTGAAGCACAGCAAGTACCGCATTACTCCGCGAGGCTTCTGACTATAATAGCGTGTTGTGCCGAATTCGGTGAATAAAACGGTTTTAAAACAGAGATAAAGATTGGATAAGTTTCATTTCTGGATGAAGTGATTTCCAGCGCTGTTTGGATATAACTGTGGATTACAGGAGACTGGATTGATGGATTCTCTTTAGTCTGGACGCGTTTTGAAGGTAGGACCTGTGGCTGAGCGCGGGTGTGTGTTCGGGGGTGGCGGCAGTGACCGGAGGTTACCCCAGGACAAAAGGAGAGCCTTTTATTACTGGAAACATGCGCTCTGACGCAGCTCTAATTCATGAAACATACATCCTACAGTAAAAGCACAGTTCTGGAATCCGGAGAGCCAGACGGTTCGAATGGTGTATGACATGACCGCATTCGATGAAATATGGACGAACGATAAACGCAAATATGAGAGTTATGAATTATTAAAATCATAACCAAGGCATATTTCGCCCTAAATGTTTATTTTCTGAAAGGATATTCCGCTAAATAGGCTAAATAGCTCAAAAGCAGAGATTCTAAGCTTTAAAATGGTATATTGGATGTCTATATTGAACCTGTAACTGTTCATAACTATTCAGAAACACAGCCAGTTATGAAATATTAAATATTTCTGGCCCGCCGGTGGGCCAGCGCGTTTTAAGAGGTTAACTTTACTTAGAAGTGGGCGCTAAAAAGAAACAGTTTGTGCTATTACCCCAGAACGGGTGGAAAGGAAAGTTTACCGGCACCTTGTTCTGGCCACGGAGCTACAGTGGAAACTAGCTACCCTGAGCCACAGCCGAGAGGCAGTACGGCAGTCAAAGGTAACCGTGCGCTAGCCCAAGAGGGGGATCTTTTTCTGGCGTGGGTGAGGAATTCTGCACAACAGAGCGCCGTGTACCACATAAAATCGAGGTCAGTAAACACAAGCAAAATCCATACACAAGGCGCACTGCATTATAAGGCGCAATGACGATTTTTGGGAAAAAATAAGTATTTTAAGTGCGCCTTATAGCCCGAAAAATACGGTATGTGATCCACTGATAGAAACAACCGGATGAATTCTGAAGTAGCCGAGTTTTTCTCCTGGCCTCAACTCAACTGATCCTCTTAACACCTAAAGAAGCAGCAGCAATTAACTTCTTACACTTTAAATTAGATTTATTGTTACTTTAAAAGACAGACAATTCTTTACATTCTACACAAACCCCTCAAATCCATTTTTCTGGTGCAGCTTTGACAGCTCTGTCTCTTTCCTTACCTTCGAAATTGAGTGAACTTTCAAAAATGTCTGGCTTAATTATGGCGGAATGTGTTTTTCTGGATCAGTATGCTTCTTGATTTTCTTGTTCAGCTTCTGTTCAGCAGGTGAATCAATCAGTCAGTGTAATGCTATCGATTATTCAAATATCGGCTCCTATCTTTTTCCTTTATTTGAATTAGGATTCTCCTCATGGGAAGTTTCACGTTTCCAATTAGCATTTTTTATTTTTAATTACGTTTTGCGCAGACATGGTTGACGTGTTGCTTTTTGGGACAGAAATATTAATTTTTGCAGCTCCTTTTTTTTCATTGTCAAAGGTCCACGTGGGTTTGAAGGTCTCTCCCGGCAGACTAGAAAGGGAATTTTATCTTTTTAATTTGTCTCTCTTAATTCAGACCTGTCAGATGTTTTCGCTGGATGAAAGGCACAGCTTTGGCAGCACTGTTAAGCACTTGAAAGAATACATTGCCAATTACTTGCCCTTCTCTAAGGAAAGGCGTGAGGACACACACAACTAAACACACGCGCTCCCTCAGTCCCCATGGTCATTTTGATTGTAACTGCCAAATTGGATAATATTCATTTCATTTCGTGCAATTGATCCTAAATTAATTAAGACGGTTGTGTTTGGCCTCTACCGGCTATAAAAGCTTTTAAGCCTCGCTAATAACAGAAATGAATTTGTTTGGCATCATATCGTGTCTGTAAAACCAACCTAGTTATCTCTAATCAATGTGGATGTTGATGGGAGCTTTTTCTCGTTTTTTGATCAGTTGCTGGCATTACTGTTCACTGCTCCATTTTTGTCACTAACAGATTACTTTTAATTGTGAACAGCAGGGCTGAGATTTTTTTTATAAACATATACACTGTACTGTATATGTCAAAATGTTTGTGGACACACCTTCTAATAGTAAATGCATCCAACGACTTCAAGTTTCGCAAGCAAGCCTGTAGAGAAAAAATTCCAAAAGAATAGGACTCTCCGAATCAGGCATAGGATATACAGCTCCAGAAAAAAAACACTTTAGTTTTTGAATCAGTTTCTCTGATTTTGCTATTTATAGATATATAGGTATGGTATGTTCTTCTCCAGCAGCCTGACACACTGCTTTTGGATAAATTTCTGCCACTCTTGGAGCTAAAATTCAAGCAGTTCAGCTTGGTGGTTTGATGGCTTGTAATCATCCATCTTCCTCTTGATTATATCCCAGAGGTTTTCAATTTCCTAAAATCAAAGAAACTCATGATTTTTAAGGTGTCAAATAATTATTTTTCGGCTTCATCAATCCACAGCAGTGGATATTTTTGTGGATATTGAAGCTTCTGGCTTGTCCAGATGTTGTGGATTAAAACACAGTTGGATTTTATATGATCTGAAGTGAGATTTGGTGAGGTTGTTTTCTTTTTTTTATAATTTTTGTCCAAAGATGAAAGACTTTCTATGTTTTTCTACTACCTTTTAATCTTTTTTTTAATAGTTTTAAACACGTGTTTTCTTTTCTAACCTCTTTATTTGGAACATGGACTACCTTGTATATTTAATCTTCTCAAAAATGATCTGATATGAATGAAGAACATGTACTTAGATGCTATTTTGCCTGGAAATTGGCTGAAGGAAGGGTAGCCTTTAACTTTTGTACTGTAGTGTGAATATAGGCACACAAGGACTCTACAGCCAAAGAACGAGTTGCCCACTCTTTTGGGCATTTTCTTTTTTTTCGTTCGTTCTTTCTTTCTTTCTTTTTTCTTTATTTTCTCACACTTTCTCTCTCTTCGCCTGTCTATCTTTGGCCGTGCTGTCTCAGCCTCTAATGACTGGAATACTAAAAAAGCTCAGAGACATGGCAGATTTATCAGTGGCTTTGCTCTGACGTTCTTTTCCTCTGTCTCTCTCTCTCTCTCTTTCTCTCTCTCCTCCTTCTCCTCTCTCTTTCTCTCAACATCTGTTTAAGTTATCTCTTTGCAGTCTGCTGTTACCCCTAGAAACCAAAGCAAACACTGGACCACTGCAGCCCAACTACAATACCTCCCTGTCTTTCTCTCACCCCCCTTCTCCTTCCCTCTTCCCCCTTCCGTCTCTCTCTCTCTTCCCCCTCCCTTGCTCTCTCTCTCTCTCTCTCTCTCTCTCTCTCTCTTCATCCCTCCCTCCCTCCTCCCTTCTTCCCAGAGGGTTCACATCGAATCAGCTCTCTTCATCTGGGGGCTAAATTGAATTCCTTTTTCCAGCGTTGAATGAAAAAAGAATTATGAGTTTTACAGTGTGTTGAAGGGGGGGGGGGGCTGGTGGTGGTGGTGGGTGTGTGGTGGTGGTAGAGCGGGTAGAGAGCTGGGAGGATCTGCAAGCCTGGCTTGGCTGGGAAAAAAGAATGTAGTGTTCAAATGTAGCCTCAATTTTAAATGAGCTCACCTCTCTGGAGGGGCCCACCAATCTCTGTCTGCATCCCACCTCCTCCCACCGCCTCCCCCCAGTCCCTCCATCCCTGTTATGTTCTGGTGTTCTGGGCACCTTCAATCTTCCTCCTTCTCGAGTGCATTTGCATGAATGTATGCATGCGCTCTATAGCCAGCGCAGCTCCAGGTTCAGCATGCTGAGGTATCTCACCGTTTCTTTACACACACACACACACACACACACACACACTGTTCCTGTCTGTCAGTGAGAAGCTGGGTCTGCCAACGTCAAGGGCATCAGTCCTTACCTCATCTGAAGGCAGCCAGGCTAGCATGAGCCAACCGCACAGCCTAAATAATTAAACCACTCTTTGTTTTGGTGGAGCATAACTTCAAACATGTTTTGGTGCAAGAATTTGGCTTTTTGTATAAGCTTACTTGGTTAAAATGTACTTAGACAATACAGCTCTGGAATACACATAAAAGACCACTTAAAATGATAAATTTCTTTAATTTTACCGAATTGAAAACTTGCTGCTTAAATTTTTGCACCAGGAGTGAAATAAAGTTATCCAAAAGCAGTGTGTAAGACTGGTGGAGGAGAACATGCTAAAATGCATGAAAACTGTGATTACAAAACAGTGTTATTCCACCAAATATTGATTTCTGAACTCTGAAACTTTATGAAACTTTCTGAATATGAACTTGTTTTCTTTATAAGGAGCCCCTAAGATGACATCATGTAAAAAAAAGAATGTGTGTCGGAACGAGATGATTAAGGTGTGGGAACAAGATACTAATGCGTATAAACGAGATACTAATGCGTAGGAACGAGATCATTAAGGCGTGGAAACGAGATCATTAAGGCGTAGCCACAACTTATTAAGGTGTGGGAACGAGTTCATGAAATCGAAGGCATTGCTGCGTGGCCAAAAGGTTTGTTTCACAGTTAACAAAGCAAGCAGCTCTCAGGGTTTTTTTCACAATATGACTGTTTAAGGAAGGTAAACGGGTCTGCATACTGTCTGCGTCTGAACCAATCAGCTTTTAGTATGAGAATTAAGTGTCTTTTACTTAGAATTATAACATGTCTCACTGCAAGGGACTCAAAAAAATATCACCCGAATTCATTCAGAGATTAAAATAAAAAGGAACCATTTTTAAACTCCATTTTCTTATTAAAGATTATCCCTGGATTAAAGGAGTTGTGTGTAATATTCAGTTTCTTAATGAGCATTAATTTGCTAGATTAATTAACTCGTTCCCACCTTAATAAGTCATGCCACCCCTTAGTTATCTTGTTCCCACGCCTTAATTATCTCGTTCCTACGCATTAGTATCTCGCTACCACACCTTAATTATCTCGTTTCAGTCACTTTTTTATTTATTTATTTATTTTTTTTATACATGAGGTCACCTTAGGGGCTCTATATCTTTGCATTATTTGAGGAAGTTCTGCTTTTTTATTTCAGCTATTTCTAATTGTATAACTGTCTAATTGACATTAGTTTTCATTGGGATTTAAGATAAATGTTGTTCATAGTTTATAAAATAAAAACACAATGTTCATTTTACTCAAACATAAACCTATAAATCGCAAAATCAGAGAAACTGATTCAGAAACTGAAGTGGTCTCTTATTTTTGTCCAGAGCTGTAGCTTTACAGTAGTACAGTATATTCTCTTTATTGTGAAATACATTAACCCTGGTTGTACCTTAATACTGTATTCGCTGAGATTCTTAATTTATTTCAATCTGACAAGATGATGTATAATATGCTTTGTAAATTCTAAGCACGTCTTACCCAAAAACCCAATTATTTAAAATACAGCTACCATCCTTATTCTGGAACCACTAATGCCTCATTGGCCTTCAAATCAGAGGATCTAATCCAAGCAGAAGACTGAGCTGCTAACTTGGACTAAAGGAGCTCAGTGATGTGTTCTGTTGGAGAGCGCTGGCTGTGTTTGCTGAGCTGATGATTGTGCTTGTGTAAATTAATCCAGCTGTTCGTACAGCACTGCCGCCCCTGTAAAGTGCAGGTTTTCCTGTAGCTCTTGACATGCTATGCTGTTTCTCTCCCCTTAAGCATTCTGAGATGTGCACTGTGTATTTTTCTCATTACAGCGCAAGTTTGGAGGAGAGAAAGCACAACCAGGAGCCTATCTCCCGGTCTGCCTCTTTCAGCTTCCTGTGCTGAAATCAGTCACCACGGAATAATTGCTGCCCCCAACAACTAGCACCCCCTCTTTATCTTGTCCAGGCTCTCATCTGCGCCTCTCCAGCCTTCAGTTGTGTGTGTGTCGCGGGTTGCGTCTGATATTGTTGCTGGCTTGTGCTGCTAGACTGTGTGTGTATGTGAGTTAAGGCTGTCGCCGTGCTCCAAGATGACCTAAACCTTCCATTAGTCCAGCACCAAAATAGAACACTGTCTTTAATGAGTCACCTTTTTGTGGCATACTGCAGGTTTTATTGGGACACCATGTCCCTGCGTCACCGAGTTGCTTCAGTTACGGTAATGGAAGGAGGAAAATGGCCATCTTTTCCTTACAAACCTTTCCATAGCAAAATGTTTTTTTAGGATGATCTTGCTTTTCTTCTGTCACATGCTCTTAAAAACAACAGTTCCTAGATTGCTCTTGGATTGCATGTATGGTTCTAAGAAAATCTTTAACTGGTGTGCAGTACCATGCCAAAGTCCAGAGGCCTTTTTTTGTTCATTTGTTTAAGTTCTAATCAAGTTCTGTACATGTTAGTAGATAAACAGTGGCACTGGAAAGTTTGTGACTCTAATAATTTTCTGTTTCGGCATAAATATGACCTAAAACAGCATCAGATTTTCTAAAAGTCCTAAAAGTAGAACAAATTAGCCAAAAAATAATACTTAGTCATTTATTTATTATGAAAAAGGATCCAATATGACATGTTTGTGAGTAAACTTTTGTTTTCAGTATTTGTGTAACCCCTTTTGCAGCAATAATTGCAACTAAACATTTTGGGTAACGGTAGATCAGTTCTGCACACCGGCTTGGAGAAATTTCAGCCTATTCCTCTGTACTGAACAGCTTCAACTCTGGGATGTTGGTCGGTTTCCTCACATTAACTGCTCACTTCAAGTCCTTCCCAAACATTTCCATTAGATCAAGGTCAAGATTTTGACTTCACTCTTCCAATACTTTAACTTTATTTTTCTTGATCCATTCTTTGAAAGTAGAATGACGTGTGCTCAGGGTCATTGTCTTGCTGCATGATCCACCTTCTCTTGAGATTCTGTACATTTAATGTACAGATGTTCAAACATTTCCCTGTAGAATTCTCTGATATAATTTAGAATTCATTGTTCCGTCAAAGAAGGCAAGCCGCCCTGGCCTACATGCAGCAACACAGGCCCAATCCATGTTTCACAAATGGCATAAGGTGTTTTTCTTTCTGTAAGCACAATGCTTTTCATTTAAACTAAAAAGGTATATTTTGGTCTCACCTGTCCATAAAACATTGGGTTGTCCACATGATTTTTTTGGCAAACTACAGATGAACAGCAATGTTCTTTTTGGAGCGCAATAACTTTTTCCGTGCACACCATTTTTGTTCAGTGTGCTCCTGATGGCGGACTCATGAACATTAACTCTAAACAATGTGAGAGAGGCCTTCAGTTGCTTAGAAGCTACCCTTGTGTCATTTTTTCAAATTTGTTAAACCTGGTTCACATTATCTACTTCTATGATTTGTGTAAAATCTGGTAATGTTTTAGGTCAAATTTACGCAGAAATATAGACATTTCTAAAGACTTCCCAAATTTCCAAGCATCTGTATCTGAGGCGATTCAGATGGTCCATGTGCACTATGTGCATTTTCTTACAGGAGCACACAACACAAACCTAATTGGTAAAATATTTATTTGTTTAGAGTTTCTTAAATTAAATAATAAAAATATATAGAAAATACAGAGAAATTGGGACCTCTAAAATGATCTGATTAAGAAAAAATCTTAACTGAGAGCCAGAAAAAACTCAAGATCTCCTATCTCCTCTGATTTGAAAGTTTAAGAATTCAAGAATTTTTATCCATCCTTACACTGTAATCCAAAAACTAAGCACTGCCTGTAGAGCTGTTCAGTGAATACATTTAAAATGAAGGAACCTCAGCAAATCCATCGCTGTACAATGAACAGAACTCAAACAATGGACTCCAGGAGTCCAGGCCTCAACATCATTGAGTTCTGGTATGAGGGCAATTGTGAGTAAAGGCTAATCTTTAAAGCAGCATTATGCGAAAATTAACATTTCTTGCCTGTGGGCCCCATCTATTGTTGGGAAGTGTAATTCACATTTTAAGCCACCCCTAGTTAACCCACTTTTCTAGGAAAGCTGAGGGTTACAGAATCATCACTGACAATAAAAGAAGAATGAAGAATAATGTGGTAAAGCAATACTACAGGATTTCCGCACAAATATGACGTTACTTAATTCTAATTCTAACTGTTATTCTGCCTGAAGCTGCCTGAAGTACCAAAGTTGCATAGCTCAGTGTTTTGCCATGTTGATTGCAGAGTACCAACCGATTCTACTTTTTAAAAAAAATAATTTTATTTATTTTTTTTTTTTCCATTTTCTTCCCAATTTACACAGCCAATTACCCAACCTGCTCATTAGGACTCCCCCTATCACTAGTAATGCCCCAACACCAGGAGGCTGAAGACTAGCACATTTCTCCTCTGACACATGTAAAGTCAGCCACTGCCTCTTTTCAATCTGCTGCTGATGTAGCATTGCTAAGTAGCATCACAGCGCACTCGGAGGAAAGCGCAGCAACTCGGTTCTGATACATCAGCTCACAGATGCCTTATGCTGATCGACATCACCCTTTGGAGTGATGTGGGAAGATAGCAAGCTACATGAATAGGATTTGAACCGACGATCTCCTGATCATAGTGGCAGCCACTTAGAGACCCCCAATTCTACTTTTTAAGTAGAAAATTTTACAGGATGTTGTTTTGAAAAGCCATGTGCAGTATTTAACGCTTATTCTTGCCACCATAGTGGTTCTTTTATTATAAATAAAACTCCAAATAAACATTTTCTTTTATAGCAAGCCTTTATTTTGAAAAATAGAGTAATAAATTACGTTGAATCCTATGAATGTCACGTTTGTGATTTGAGCATAAACCCCAGCCGTATCGTAAGATGTTTGTTATTCATGTATGGAAGAGACATGAAGCATGTAGAAACAAACAGTCAGCGTGTGATCAGAGTTTATATATGTGCATGCCCGCACAACAGCGTGGAGTCAATGTGTGTGTGCATTATGTTTTGTACTGTATGTAGTATAGGGTTTGTGAGTGTGTGTGATCCAGATAGTGTGGGAGAGCGAGGTTCTGCACGCTCATTGGAGGCTGAATAATGAGGTGCATGGTAAAAGATGGAGGTCATATTGGGATCCCTGCCCTCATTCATCAGAGCTGGCGCGCCACGACAGAAAGCCTCTTCTGAAACATTAAAAACTCCTTCCAGGGCCACACACAGACACACACACACACACACACTCACACTCACGCTCACACACTCTTGCTTACTCTTTGCCAAACCTGCAGAGCCAGCAAACTCTATAATTTGCCCAGTAGGGGAAGTTAAAGGAAAAAAAAATCAGTTATACGCTTTTCCCTCCTGCACGGCATCCAGATTATATGCATCTGCATCTTTCACCAGGTATCTCTGATTATTCCACATTTCTGCTTAAATACCTTAAGCTTTCAGGCTGTGATTTATATGTGGTTTATCTAAACACCCCTTCTACCCAATGCATTCATGTATGCACCTACACAACTTCTACTGCAACTAGAATAGTACCAATTTCTCATTCATCAGAGCTGAATTACTCAATTCAGCTCTGTTCCTACCAGGTTTCATCCCACATCTCAGCATGTCTCAGTATGTCTCAGCATGTCTCAGCATGTCTCAGCGATGTGTCATCGTGGAGGAGTTCTCATCAATAAAACTAAAACTCAACCCCAGCAAGACTGACCTTCTGTTCATCCCAGGAACAACAGGACGTACAGTCTCAATCTCTCCATCTCTTTTGAGAACTTACTGATCACTCCATCGGCAGAAGCACAAAGTTATCATTCAGAAGTACCAGTTATCATTCTCGAGCCATGTTGCAAATCTGATCCAGTCGCGCAGATTTCTCCTGTATAACATCCAAAGAATTCGACTGTTTCTCTCTCAGGAAGCCACTTAGGTGCTTGTGCGGTCTCTCTCTTGTCATCTCAAGACTCAAGACTACTGCAACTCTCTACTGGAAGGTCTTCCACTGCGAGACACCAAAAACCCTGCAACTAGTTTAGAATCAGCGGCAGCACGACTCATCTTCAATCTTCCGAAGTTTAGTCATGTGACTCCTTTGCTGCGTTCCCTCCACTGGCTTCCTGTTGCCACCTACATTAAATTCAAAACCCCTACGCTGGCCTACAAAGCAAAAAACGGACCAGCTCCTTCATACTTGATGGTACTAATGGTCAAAGCCAGATCTGTTCCAAGAGCTCTTAGAGCTTCCAGTACGGCTCAGCTCGAGCCACCATCACTCAAAACCCACAGAAATCCACAAACATCCTGACTCTTCTCTGTGCTGCAGGACCAATGTGGTGGAATGAACAAGTCACTCGTGGCCTTCAAACGCAGACTAAAGACTCATCTTTTCAAAGAGTTTTTAAACTAATTATAAAAAAACTCCTAGGGTTCTAAACATTATAAAGCTCTATGTATCTCTTGATCCTAGTCTACAAACTAGCTCTGGATATTTTGAAGTAAACAACAAATCACTGTTCTAAGTCGCTCTGGATAAGGGTGTCTGTAAATACCTTAAATGTACAGGGGTCGGAAAATAGACAGTTCTGGTGGAAACAGTTGAGTTGAGGCACACATTGAGTTCTGCTGTGATTTGATCAGCTGTGGTTTTATGTTTTTTGGATACAATCTGGGTTAGCACCAGAACATCCCTTTCAGACAGCTTCCTCTTACAGCGTCCACAGTTAATCCTGTTGGATGTGGTTGGTCCTTCTTGGTGGTATGCTGACATTACCCTGGATACCGTGGCTTTTGATACATCACAAAGACTTGCTGTCTTGGTCACAGATGCGCCAGCAAGACGTGCACCAACAATTTGTCCTCTTGTGAACTCTGGTATGTCACCCATTATGTGCATTGCAATATTTTGAGCAAAACTGTGCTCTTATGCTGCTAATTAAACCTTCACACTATGCTCTTACTGGTGCAATGTGCAATTAATGAAGATTCACCACCAGGCTGCTCCAATTTAGCCATGAAACCTTCCACACTAAAATGACAGGTGCTTCAGTTTCATTGTCCAACCCCTGTAAATGTAAATACCAGGTGTAGGTTAGAGGGGTAAAAAGCCCTTTAGGATTAAGTTGTAGAGCAGTCAAACAGTTTTCTTTGCACAAATAGTGCTCTATCCAATACTTTTGAAATGAGTTGGGAGTTGGGGTGAGTTGGGAAAAAGAGGTGGGGTGGGGATCTTGTTGCTGAATGCAGTCAAATCCTCACAGCAATGCTCCACAATCTAGCAGAAGGTCTTCCCAATTTTAATCCAGTTTTCTCCACAATTTAGCTAAACTGCCAATTAACCCTCCCACTCACTAGGACTCCCTCATCTCTTGCAAAGCTCCCGACATTAGGAGGCTGAGCACAATAATCACAATATAATCACAATATAATCACAATGGGAGAAATGGTTGGAGGGGGAGAGGAGTATGTATCTGATAAATGGACCAATATAAGTGCTTGTCTCATCTGCCACCCTACAAAATAAAATTCATAAAAAATATCTAATCTAATGTAATCTGCTTCCTAAAAGTTGAATCAGTCACAGGCCTGTAACAATAATTACCTTATAGTCGTATCGAACAATATATGAAAATGACCTCAGTAGATTTCGCTGATCTTTATTTCGTCCATTATGTTTTTCTTAGCGAGAAGAACCCATTAACGTGAATAAACTGGTAGATCAGCTCTGTTTAAGAACAGTTATTTGTGTTTCAATTATTTAGAATATTTAAAGTATTTATAGTCCAGTTCCAATGTCTGAATATTCTTGCTTATTAAAGGATCATAACTGTTTAAAAAGGTGTTATTGCATTTTTCTTTTTTGCTATTATGTCAAAATGTATACTACGTTTTTATCAGCTTATTAAAAGGTCATTCATATTTAAAATTAAATACAAATAGCAACAGTGGCTGAGCTTTCTGTCCATAGACTCTGTTACTTCCCCATGTTTGCCTCTATAGGCAGTGATGGTTATAATCACTGAAAAGAAAGCACATATTTTGTAGGAAAAATGATAAATCAGCCTTTAGTCTGTGACCATCAAGTAAATATAAGTAAGTATATATTACTGAGTAATTTTGGTTTATTATTTAAGAAAGGTATGTGTATGTAACTAAATAATCTCATGTAGTTACAGAGGTCTTTCTAAGTAATAAAAGGTGTTTTATCACCACTATCCTCACTGTAAAATCGTTTTATCAGTATAATTTATCGTAATACTTTTTAGGGATAATTTATAATCCAAACAAAAATAACTTCAATGACAGGTCTAAGCAGTTATATGTAATTAAATTGTTTAATAATAAATTGTGGAGCTGTTCTGCAACCTGTGCTGTCAGGTTGGTGTTACCTGTTCCTGCTGTCAGTGTAACGCTGTGGGTAACGTGTGAATGAATCAGTTAAATTTTGTCCTTACCCCCCAAGATCCTGTCTCATCCGTCTTCCCAACTGACTTTGGAAATTTTCCTGGAAGATTAATGGAACATGCTATGGTGGCTAATTGGCTGCTAATGTAGATTAATGCTGTGCGGGGAATAAAAAGGCCATGCATGGGGTTTCGGAGGAACTGGTAAAACGCTGGTGAAGAAATTCCCCTTTTATTGCCTCAGTCCTTGACTTCGCTGTCCTGCGTTATGAATGGCAGCTCGCCACAAAAATTAGCATATTGCGTGAAATATGCTGATTTTCTTGTGATGTATTCTGGATACGATGAATCATTTATTTGATTCCTAATGAAACTCCTCCTACTAGTGTATTCCACCTTCTGGGTAATTGAGATATGCTTTGATCATATGGAATTCCCGTAAAGGAGTCATTTAAAATGCGCATATAAATACTGTGCTGTAAATCCATGTGTATAGATCAAATGGAGATAAAAGGGTTTAGAAAGAGATACAAATCTTGTATCTCCATTTTTGTGTATTTGATTTTTTTTTTATATAGTGTAAATTTGTTAGTTACATTGTTCTTTAAATTGTGCAAAAAACAACTTGATGCGTGAACCAATGTGGAATGACAATATTTAAAAGTTTTTTTCTTCTTCTCCTGTAAAGTTGCAATTTTGGAGATAATTATATTTTGCTGTGATAAGATAAGATGAGATAAGATCAGATAAGATAAGATAAGATAATCCTTTATTAATCCCACAATGGGGAAAATTGTGATGTTACAGCATCACAGAGGAAAGGACAGAGAAACAGGTCAGGAAAATATATAAACAAATAACAATAAATCTATATACAACAAAAATAGTAATATATATATATATATATATATATATATATATATATATATATATATATATATATATACATCTAGTGCAGCTAAAATAAGGTCAGAGGAGCTATGATTATGGTAGGTTGTGACCAGTATTATTGAACAGAGACTAACAGTGAATAAGTAGCAAAGAATCAGTAGATGAAAAGGTGAGAAATATTGCACATGATGATAGTTAATATAAACATATTTTTATTACATAGAAAGACCTCTCCAACTAGATACCTTTCTTAAATGATAAAACAAAAAAGGTATATACGTATTTATACTGTATGTACTTAGTAATTCACACTTGCTAATATTTACTTGATAAAAAAATTCACAAGCAAATCAACTTTCTCAGGAACTGCACAGAAAAACTAGTTTACATTTGAGGGTCACAGACTAAATGCTTATTTATACTTTCTTTACATACACGTTTGAATATTGTTAATTATCAATAATTATTTGCCCTTTAAAATTGTATAAATGCATAATAATGCCATTATATGATTATTAATATTAGTGGCATTAAATGATTTTAAAATGACAATAGTATTGTTTATCAAAAGGAAAATCCATGACAGGCCTCTCTCCAATAATTGGACTAATAATTCAGACCAGTATTTGAAGTATGTTTGCGCTCTGACAGAAAGTATAGGTAGTGCTGGACTACTGCATAAAATATCTTGGTTTTTAATCACATCACTGAATAAATATAATCAGATAATCTTCTTAATACCAATCTGCATATCGTCGCTGTCCAATGAAAAACACTTATCTCCAAAACAGCAACTTTACAGGAGAGGGAAAAAACCTTGTAAACTTTCAATGGAAGTCAATGTAAAAACAGTTTATTTCAGGTAATTTTGAAGAGTTTCTATTGGTCCGTTCATCAAGAAATTTTGACACAGTGTAAAAGACAGTTTGTCTGTTCAAATTATGTACTAAACTGAAAATCGACAAAAATGGAGATAAGTGTTTTTCATAGGACAGCGACGATATGCATTTAATTGTACTATTTTACATGCACATTTTCCTGCATACACTGACTGATTTGACTGATTTCTGATATTTGCATAAAAAAGAGCAGCAACTGCTGAAGTTTCCATATTTGTGAATTCATCCAAATAGTCACAGTTGCCTGGAAGATCGACAGAAATCTTAAAATATATGCAATGATTGTAGTCAATTTAATAAATATGATGTGAAATATGAAGCAATAATGAATTCTCTGAGCGTAAGTACTGCATAAATCATGTGACTGTGCTCTGTTTTTACACTTTTCTCCACAGTTCTTATCTAGAGAAGAGCCTGCAGATGTTAATGGACCGAGTGGATGATATGAGCCAGGACATCGTCAAATACAACAACTACAGCCGCAGCCTGAGCAAACAGCAGCAGCAGAAACACCAGGTACTTCCTCCCTGCGGCTCACCGGAGCAGCTTACAGAAATGTGCTGTTGCAGGAAAGGATAGAGTTTGGGATTCTCCTGTTTTGAGCTTCTTGTAGCTTATTTGAGCATAGTGTGCAGAGGTCACCAACTTTCTGCAGAGTCTAGCACTACAGACCTCCAAACTTCACGTGTCCTTCAGGTTAGCTCAGGGACAGTAGAGCGTAGAGAGCTTTATGAAATGGAGAGTTTCCATGGCCGAGGAGCTCCTTCCAAGCATTGCATCAACAAACACAATGCAGGCAAGCTGATACTTTTGGCAATATAATGTTTATCATGATATCAATATGTTGTCCCACCCTTAATTATTATACATATCAAAACACAGCCCTAACCATATGTTTATGAGGGTTATCTTCAGTGTAAGTGTGCCTCTGCGACATTTCTTCAAATTTGACGTTGTGTTTTCTTTATTGCCAGCACAGATTTAACAACCAACCTTGATATTTTCATCTTTAGCTGATACAAACTCCAATAATGAGTGTATTTCCAGCTATCGCTGTGTGGTGTTACATGTTTGTCGCATAGGCCAGACATCACTCCGCGAGACGCAAGAAGAAAGTAAAAAATATACCGTAATGAATCTGCAGTAATGTTCTGTGTTTACTGACTGTTAAAAATACACTGTTAAAAATGTTGTGTTTACGGTTTAAGACAAACGTGTGATTGGAGAAAGAGGGGTGCTCGCTGTGTGTGTGAGGGGGAGAGAGAGGGAGGGTCGCTGTGTGTGTGTTTTTGTGTTTGAGGGGAAGTGAGAGGGGTGCTCGCTGTGTGTGAGGGGAAGAGAGTGTGGGGTCTGTCTGTATGTGTGTGTGAGGTGGAGAAAGAGAGCGGCTCAATGTATGTGTGTCTGTGTGTGTGTGGGGGGGGAGGGGTGGAGGAAGAGGGGTGCTCGCTGTGTGTGTGAGAGGAAAAGAGCGCAAGGTCGCTGTATGTGTGTGTGTGTGTGTGTGTGTGAGAGAGGTAAAGAGAGAGGGGCGCTTGCAGTGTGTGTGTTTTCAGCCCGAGTGCTAGTTTTAGCCTGTTAGCTTGTTAGCTGGCTAGCCTGTTGTTACTTAGTCTTGTCCATCCATTCAATGCGTCCAACTTTTTAGTAAGGAAAATGATAAAAAAAGTAATGCACCGTGATTGGATAAGTAACTTTATCTGATTACTGGATTGGGAATAGTAACACATTAGATTACTTGTTAGTGAAAGAATAGTCAGGTTATAGTTACGAGTATAGTTATAGTATAGTTACAGTAATGAGTGACTAAGTATACAATTGGAGAGAAATTACATTACATTACATTTGGCAGATGCTTTTGTCCAAAGCGACTTACAATAATGATGTACATAGAGTTAAAAGTTCAAGGTAAAAAAAAAAAAAAAAACATGCAAGACAGGGCCTAAAGGAGGCGAATGGGTAATAGTGGGATAGAGGAGGAAAGGAGGGGAAGAAGAAAATGAGGTTAGAAGTAATTAGTTTGTTAGAGGTGTTAGGAGAGTAAGTGCTCTTTGAGGAGCTCTGGCTTCTTAAAGATGTCTGTGGGATGCTCCTTATCTGGTAGTGGAAGGTAGTTTGTTCCACCATTGAGGAACTCTGTATTAGAATAGTCTGGATTGCTGTTGGAGAACGCAGAAATGCTGTTGGAGGTTGGCTGTTGGCTGCTATTTTTGTGATAAAAACCCTAAAATATGCTGATCCAGGGGTTTTGCTGCATTTTAGTTTGGATCTGTACTATTGAATTGTATCCCAAAACACCCCACAGACTTTATCTAGCGTGAAGCTCATAATGAATATTTATCAGATAGTTGTGTCTGACCCTTGCTCTGTATAAGAGAGCACTGCTAATGGAGTGTGTGTGGCCCTTGAATTACTCCTCTCCTCTCATTTTTGACCTCGTCTACTGTAATCCCAGTAGTTGAGTCTTCCTGAGCTCTTGCTCTTCACTGTGCTCAGCTCAGCCTGAGCAGAATGGCAAGTCGCGGAGTTTCCAAACCCAATTACTGGGTCAGAATGAAGGTCTTCCTATCTTCTCCCGTCCATGTTGGAGTCCGAGGCCTAACCTAACCACCTGCTGTTCCACCCGACCATCTTTTCTTTCTTCGTACCTTTTCTTGCTGTCTGAGTCGGCCTGGCGCGCTGCCCTCCAGCTCCCGCTCGCTCTAACATTGCCTGACGAATTGAATGTTGGGGTAGAAAAATGAATCTTCTCTTCAACGTTCCAGTGCTGTTCTTTGCTGGAGCCAAACCGTGCTTGTTTGATTGAAAATCAATAATTATCACTCAGGTGCACTCTCTCTCTCTCTATCTCTCTCCCAGCTGCTGGGGTGGAGTAGAGGGTGGGTTTGATGGGCTGTGCTGGTTCTCTGAGTATTTTGTCTTTAAAGGCACGGCATACTTGCATTAGTTGTCCTGTTTCAAAAGCCTGCTCACTTTATCTCAGTGCTAATTCAATTAGGCGTCTGGGATGTAGAGGTCCTGGCTGCACCGCATGTTCTGCGTTCTCTCGCGGCTGCGTGAATGATAAGAGGTATCACCGTTTTCACAACAGCTCTTTGATGTTGGCCCACACTGTGCGGGTAACTCTCAGTTATGAAGTGTTTTATGTGTGGATGTGCTAGGTTGTGTATTCATGCTAGTTTGGAGGCTAATTTAAGAAGAGCTCGGCTTCAGCAAGGTTATAACACCAGGGATGGATGATATGGCCCTAAAATTAAATCATGATATTTTAGGGTATTTTTGAGAACATTATGACACAAAACACTGAAAAATGTTTGTTGAATTTTAAGAATAAAGCTCTGGACAAAAATAGAGACTATTTAAAAATAAAGAGTCTCTTTCATTCTACCAAATTGAAATTCTCTGGAATATAAAGGCAAGAGGAAGAGGGATGATCACAAGCCATCAAACCAAGCTGAACTGCTTGATTTTTTGCACCAGGAGTAAAGGCATAAAGTTATCCAAAAGCAATGTGTAAAACTGGTGGAGGAGAATATGCCAAGATGCATGAAAACTGTGATTGAAAACCAGGGTTATTCCACCAAATATTGATTTCTGAACTCTGATAAATTTAAGAATATGAACTTGTTTTCTTTGCATTATTTGAGGTCTGAAAACTCTGCAAATAAACGCTCTAAATGACAATATTTGTATTTGGAATTTGGGAGGAATGTTGTCTGTAGTTTATACAATGTTAACAATGTTAATATTTACTCAAACATATACCTATAAATAGCAAAATCTAATAAACTAATTCAGAAACTGAACTGGTCTCCAGAGCTGTAAAACTACTGCAACAAAATAAAAGTTTGGCACACCCCTGCACTTACTGCACTCTTCTGTTATCAGAGGTGTCCATATCTCTGGTCTTGTGGAGTGAAGGCCAGTTGAGTGCGGAGTCTCTTTCAGAACAGCTCTGTGATATTAGTGAAGTTTGAAGGAGATCGATGAAGTTGCTGTGGATCAGGACCTTTATCAGATTGTTGGCGTGAAGTCAGTGTGGCCTTGGTGCTGGACTAGATGTTCTGAGGTCTGTTATTGATTGAACCAATTGTACAAATGTTTTATCAAATGTCTTATAGTAGGTACAGCATGTGTACATGTTTTATATATGTAGAGTAAGGCTGTGCATTGACATACACTTTTGATTCTAAGCAGTGTATTGTATGACTGTAGTTGGCTGATATATTGATTCATAGCCATTTCATCTTTCCATCATTAACCCTTGTGTGGTGTTCATATTTTTGTTACTCGTTTACTTTGTTACTTCTATTTAATTCAGCAAAATTTAGCAATTTTACAATAAAATGCTTTACACATGCTTGCTTCACCTAAATTGCAAGCAATATAAACAGCTTACATAGTTAATATTTGCCCTTTACCTTTCTTATGTTACATTTCTTTAAAAAGTGCTACTCTTTTTTTTTTTATTAGTTTTTTAATAAAATGTAAAAGAAAATGAATTAAACTCAAGATATGAGTAGAAAATTTGTTTAGTTTTAAATTTACAAATGAAGCAATGCTTATTAGCCCTTGGCCAAACATACTGTATGTAATATAAATGGTTAGGGGTGGGGGGGGGGGGGGGGGGGTTTATCGAAAATGTGTTTTGATATATGTTTCCCACAAAAAAATGAGCCAATGCCAATGAGTTTGAGTTAGAAAAAAATATTTTTTTGGTATCATTTGATGAAAAATGAAAACGGGTCCCACAGGTAATTTTTTTAATTACCTTGATTTCTCTAGTTGAAATACTTGTCAGAAGTGTATGTGTGTGTATGTCTGGTCTGTTAACAATTACAACATATATTACATGCCATATATTTGTGCACCCTTATGTGTGACACACTTGTTAAGAAAAAAATGATTCTGATTTTTAAAATTAATATCAATAGCAAGCACAGCAGATTAACACTGTTATAAAAGCTACACACTAACTACTTTATATTATGACATGAGTCCTATATATTCAGTGTTGCCCAATGAAAAGATAAATAAATAAAATAAAATAAATAAAACAGCTACAAAAATGAAAGAGTTGTACTCACTGTTGTGAGATACTGTAAATGATGTCTTTACTTTTACTCAGACACCTCGCCCTCCCTTTTTCTTACCACCTACAGTCTTTTGTTCCACCTGTCATCCCCTCCTTGTTTCAGACAGAGCGTCCCCTCCCTCTCTCCTGTCCTCCACCCCTCGTTGCATGAAAGGTCCATCCTAAAGGTTCTGTCTCTGCGGGTGATAATTGAATCAGCTCAGGCTGCCTGTAGGTTAATGACAAGAGCTGCAGATATCAAGTTCATATTAACTGTTTGCATTCTCTCCTCTATCTCTTTCTCTCCCCTATCTTTCTCTCTCTCTCTCTCTCTCTCTCTTTCTCTCTATGTCTGCCTGGTTCCTCCAGTACATCCAGAGGCGTCAGCAGGAGAACGCTCAGAGGCAGAGTCGAGGAGAGCCGCCGCTGCCGGAAGAAGACCTGTCCAAACTCTTCAAACCTCCTCAGGCTCCCCCACGCATGGACACTCTGCTCATCGCTGGTCAGTGAAGAAAACGTAGCTTCTAAGTTTAGCATCTACAGCCGTGCTCTCTAACCCTGCTCATAGAGACCTGTCTTCTTGCAAACTTTAGTCCCATCCCTTACCTATCTATTTCAGTTCCTACATCAATGTAAATGTGCCAGAATATGCTGAAAAGTTAACTTTCATCTGTAGTCTCTAAAAAAATTGAATATAATTGAAAAGTAAATTTATTTTAGTAATTCAGTTCAAAATGTGAAACTAATATATATATATAATATTATATAGATGTATAACACACAGAGTGATCTATTTCAAGAGATGATTTATTATTTTTTATTTATTATTAATGATTGTGGCTTACAACCAGTGAAAACCCAAAGATCAGTGTCTCACAAAATTAGCTAGAAAACTAAATCTGCATCTTCATAAAAGTTGTCAGCAGAGGGAAGCATGAAGTGCCGTAAGATTTTCCAGGAAAACACTGCACTGACTTTAGACTCTCAAAACCATCACTGATTTTGGAAACTTCACACTAGACCTCAAGCAGTTTGGACTGTGTGTCTCTCCTCTCTTCCTCCAGACTCTGGTCTCTTGATTTCCAAATTAAATGTAAAATTTACTGATGATCAGTGATGGTTTGGAGAGACGTGTCATCTGCTGGTGTTGATCCACTGTGTTTTATTATCAAGTCTAAAGTCAGTGCAGTGTTTTCCCACAAAATCTTACAGCACTTCATGCTTCCCTCTGCTGACAACTTTTAAGGAGGTTCAGATTTCATTTTCCAGCAGGACT
This sequence comes from Astyanax mexicanus, assembly GCF_023375975.1. Lineage (NCBI taxonomy): Eukaryota > Metazoa > Chordata > Actinopteri > Characiformes > Acestrorhamphidae > Astyanax > Astyanax mexicanus. The sequence goes on along the minus strand of NC_064410.1, from coordinate 52,128,262 downwards.
TGGCACACTGCCCACACTGCAAGAAGTAACAATTAATCTTATATAATTGTATCCTAATTTTCTGATACACTGATGTTTGGGTTTTCATTGGCTGTGAGCCATAATTAACAACAATAAAAGGTATCAACTCTTAAAATAGACCACACTGTGTGTAATACATCTATATAATATATGAGCTTCACATTCAGTAACTTTTCACAGATATTCTATTTTTTACAATACATTATATGGTTATCAGTGATTGCAGATTTGTTTTGCTTTTAGCCATGTCTTCAGTTTATATTTAAAATTCCATTCTTAACTCAGTTGGTAAACTGTTCCATTATTGAATGGCTCTAACTGGAGAGCAGTGGTTTCCCAGACTTGCTCGGTCCAGTTGAGACTGTGGAACAACCAGATCTGAAACCGTCAAATCCACATCAATCCAGCATCGGAAGACCAGATTCTGAGAGTCAACAACTTGTTAGATAAGCAGCTCACGTGACAACACTGGATGAGGTCTCAGTTGCAGGTTTGAAGGGAGAACCTGGAGCAACATGGCAGTTTGAAAGTCTTTACCAAGAGGCACCAAAAGAAAGGCAGGCTTGTCTGGGCAATGCAGCACTGCAAGAGGACTACTGAAAAAATTGGGGGTGTTCTAAAACCTTTGACCAGTAGTTTAAGTATGAGAATAGCTTCTTTAAGCACTCAGAGAAGCACATTCCATCCACCAAACCTCTGGAGTGCTCACCTAGTTTTGAAATAAGGAGGAAGTGATTAAGCTCGAATTAGAGTTTTTGCCCATCTATTCCTGTAATGAAATGAATTAGTGGTCAGAACGTGTGTGAAAAATGATGGACTTTAGATTAAAATGCTTCGCTAGCCAAGGTAGAGACCAATGTGCCGCGTGTTGCATCAGTCGTGCAGTTCCAGGTTCAGTGCCATTACTGTTGTTTGCATCACCTACATTTCTTTAATATAACTACATTAGAATGGATTTAGGCATTATGGTCATTAAGGTGCTATGAAGGTTTCATTGATTGAGTTAAATATGTGGGATGAGCCCTCCTCAGCACAGTGAAGAGATGTGTTGAGCAGGCTGTGAGAACTCAGCCGTGTTAATGATTCATTTCCTTATTTAGTCTGAGTAATCTGGGTTTGTAAAGATTTGGACTGATCCGCTCTCCCCCGCTGAGGGGTTGGGGAGGGAGCGACGAGCAGCAATTTATAGTTGTACGTTGAGGAGACCTTGCCTAAAATACAAAGAGAGATTTAGAAGCGTTGTTTTTCTCGCTGATTATTAAAGCACCATGTTCCAGATCAGCTGCTGGGAATGATCTCTGGTCTTCTAATCAGGCTCGCCACACTGTAACCATGAAGGACGAAGTAGGCGAGATGATCTGAGGAATTACCGCTTTAAAGTATAGGCTTTATCTGGCTGTTAATCTTGGTAATGCGTGTTTCTGACAATATTCGCAGCAGAAAAAAAGACGTGCTCTACAGCAAATTGACTGATGCTGGTTTTAATGAGTAGGTGTGAGAGACAGCTGTAGCTAATAGCATCCGAGGCCGTGCTGAAGCTCCGGAGTTGATTACAATCCTGTAGGAAAGTCTTCATAGCCCCCATCTGCCTGTCACCATTGTAATTACACACACTCACGCAAACACACTCACACACACTCCATCAAAGTCAGCCGTCACTGTTTCTCAGCACGGGCACCACAGGGGCATTAGCAGTCACCACATCTTGATTGTCTACATCCAAAATTGAACCCACCCCAAATAAAGTGAAAACTGCCTCTCTCTCTCTCGCGCTCTCTCTTTATCTTTATCTCTCACAGATCTCTTTATCTCTTCAACACTCTCACACTTACATACACTGTTGAACCTTATTTCTCACGGTTGCATGCTCTCTCTCACACTTACACTTTAACAGTCCCACTCTTGCACACACACTCTCACTTTTTATCTTTTTACTTTACTTTTTATCTGTTGAGATCGCATACCCACTCTTTCACACACTTGCACTTTGACACTCTTACATTTTTACGCACTCACCAACAGGTTTAGTCTTACACTAAAGCTATCTTAATCTCGCTAGCATGATCTTTTGTTCTCACACTCTATGAAACTCACACTCATTCTCTCTCTCCCTCAGTCACTGCCTTACTCCCGTCTTTACTCCCATCCTCACTTTCTTATTCGCCCCCTTACGCACTCCCTCACTCACTGCCTTATTCACTCCCTTGCTCCCGTCTTTACTCCCATCCTCACTTTCTTATTCGCCCCCTTACGCACTCCCTCACTCACTCGCTCCCTCATCACATCCTGACTCCCGTCTTTACTCCCATCCTCACTTCCTTATTCGCCCCCTTACGCACTCCCTCACTCACTCATTCACTTACACACTCACTCACTCACTCACTCACTCACTGCCTTACTCCCGTCTTTATTCCCATCCTCACTTCCTTATTCGCCCCCTTACGCACTCACTCACTCCCTTACTCACTGCCTTGCTCCTGTCTTTACTCCCATCCTCACTTCCTTATTCGCCCCCTTACGCACTCCCTCACTCACTCATTCACTCACACACTCACTCACTCACTCACTCACTCACTGCCTTACTCCCGTCTTTATTCCCATCCTCACTTCCTTATTCGCCCCCTGACGCACTCCCTCACTCACTCACTCCCTTACTTGCTCCCTCACTCGCTTTCTTACTCCCTCTCTCACTCACTTCCTTACTACTGCCTTACTGACTCCCTCACTCACTCCCCTACACACTCACTTCCTTGCTCCTTCACTCACTCCCTTACTCACCCCTTACTCCCTCCCTCTCTCAATCTCTTTTACTCTTTTACTACTGCCTAAACTATGCCTTACTCACTCACTCTCACATACTCCCTTACTCACTGCCTTAATCAGGCCTTATTGACCCCCTCACTCCCTTGCTCACTTCTTCACTCCCATACTTACTTACTCCCTCACCTGCTCCCTCACTCACTTCCTTGCTACTTTAAACTCCCTTATTCACTTTCTCACTATTTCACTCACTGCCTTACTCATGCCTTACTCACTTCCTCACTCATTCCCTTACTCCTTTACCCCCCCTACTCACTCACTTCATTTCTTACCCCTTACTCACTCTCTCACTCGCTTCATTACTTGCTTCCTATTTGCTCCCTCCTTTCCTCACTCATTCTCTCAATCACTCCCTCCCTCCCTCAATCCCTTACTCACTTCCTCACTCACTCCCTCACTCGCTCCTCTACTCCCCTACTCACCCCTACTAGTGTAGTAATCTTTTCTGTTTAACGTTTCTATAATCAATTAATCATTAAATGGCAGTGACAAAAATGTATGTGTTCACTTTAACTTGATTTAATTCAAACTAACAAAGAAAAAAACACTTTTAAAAAGTTTAGCCGTGCCTGAACTTTGGATGGCAGTGTTTAAGCTTGAATGTTTAAGATAAATGCAGCTTTAACATTCAGGATGGGCTCAGAGGAGAGACGGAGAGGTTGTGGAGGAGCTGGTCCAGGATCAGTCAGACATGTCAGAGCTGTTTGTTTGTGTGTGTGTGTGTGTGTGTGTGTGTGTGGAGAGAGCAGGGCTGATGTTGAGGGTGATGGAGTGCTTGTGGGAGCTGCAGAGGGCTGCACTTCATTCTTTAGTCTCTTAAGGGCTTTTAGAAGAACTCTCAGACCTGGCCTGGCAAGAAGTGTGCTCTCCTCCGGCCCTGCCAAGCAGAAAGCCAATCACTTAGGAGTGCTGCAGCCAGCCCTCAAAACATAATGGAGGACATTAAGACTGAACCGCTTCACCAGGCAGCCCTGTCATAACTCCTACCTCTACACCTCACACCCTCTCTCACTCTCTCTAACTCACACTCTCACTCTCCCTATTCTCTTTCTCTGGTTTTTATTTGCTCCTTTCTTTTATTGTAGTCCCTCTCTGTCATTCTGTCAGTCTCTCTTTGTCTCCTATTGTCTCTCTTGGTGTGTCTCGCTGTCTTTTTCTCTCTTTGTCCTTTTATGTCTCTATCCCTTTGTCTTTTTTCTTTCGTACTGTCTCTCTTCTGTTTGTCTGTTTCTTTCTTTCTGTTTTCTTTCTCTCCTTGTCTCCTTCCTCTTTCTGTTTCTGTCTTTTTCTGTTTGTCTTCTGTTTTTTTCTCTCTCTCTTTCTACTTTTTTCCCTTAATGCCTCTTTCCCTCTTTCGTCTTCTTTTTCTTTCTGTCTCTCTTCTGTTTGTCGTTTCTCTCTCTGTTTATTTGTCTCTTTCAGTCTCTCTCTGTCTTATTTACTTTCTTTCTATCTTTTTCTGTTTCTTTCTTTCTTTCTTTCTTTCTTTCCATCCTTGTCTTTTTTCTCTTTCTGTTTCTTTCTATGTTTGTCTTCTGTTTCTTTCTCTCTCTCTCTTTCTCTGTGAGTCTCGAGACTCACTATGTCTCTTTCTAACTTTGTCCCTTTTAGTCTCTTTCCCTCTATATTCTGTCCTTTTCTCTCTCCCTCTGTTTGTTCTCTGTTTCTTTATCTATCTGTCTTTTACTCTGCCTCACTCTGTTTCTTTCTGTCTTTGTCTATTTATGTCTCTTTCTCTTTTTTTTGTCTGTTTTTCTCTCTCATTTTTATCTGTCTCACAGTCTCTCTTTGTCTTATGTTTCTTAGTCTTCTGTTTATTTCTGTCCTCTTATTCTGTCTCCCTCTGCCTTTCTTTATGTCTCGGTCTTTGTTTCTCACTCTCTGCTTTGTTATATTTCTTTTTGTTGTTCTATTGTTTGGCCCTCTTTCATTCTTTCTATTTTCTTTTATTTTCTGTCTCTTTGTCTTTTTTCTTCTTCTGTTTCTGTCTTTTCTTATGTCTGTTGGTCAGTGTCTTTCTTTCTCTCTTTTTCTGTCTCCTTTGCCTTTCAAAAACAACAATGACCAAGTATATATTTAAAAAAAACATGCATTTTATTAAATGTTATTAAATATACATTTTAGTGTTATTAATTATACATTTGTACAGTGAGATGTTCTTGCACGTATACACAGTGGATTGAGTGGAAATGTTGGGGTGTGGTGTGTGTTAGCTGCTAATCCCTCATGCTGATACATTTTTTTCAGTGAGATATTTTTCTGTCTATTTAATTTGTTGTGCTACGTATGTTTTCCTTTCTCTACTTCTCCCATCTATTTTTCCATTTCTCCTCTGTCTCTCTACTCTATTATTCTCTTTCATCTCTTCTCTTTCTTTGTCTCTCCTTCAAATACTTATTCTTTTTCTCTGGCTCTTTTTTTTGTTGTTTCTGTCTATCTACAGTATCTCCGTCTAACTTTCTTATGCCCCTCTGTCTCTCCCTTTTTCTCTGGCTCTTTCAGTGATCTGTAAGTTCCCAGAGGTAAATCCAAATCAGACGTTTTCTTCTTTTCTTTTTCTTTAGGGCAAATTAACACATACTGCCAGACAGTGAAAGAGTTCACCGCTCAGAACTTGGGGAAGCTCTTCATGGCAGAGGCTCTCCAAGGCCATGGCAGCTAAAGGACAGGAGACAGGCCTGGCTCTCCTGGGGCGACTCCTGTAATTGCTTAAGAGTAGCGTTTTCCTCTAGCCACCAATGGATGAAGAGTTAGATTTTGTTTTATCATTTTATTGCATTGAAGATTTTGAAGATTTGAAGGATCATTTTAGAAGAAAGAGCTATAATACCCAATAATAAGAGTTGCTGCACAGATATTTGTAGATATATGTACAGATCAGTACATTTGCATCCTGATATGCATCTATAGTTTTACCATTTACACTCTTTGTCCACTCTTTTATCATCTTCAGTTACACTATTGGATCACTTAGTATTTGTATAACTACAGACTGTATACAGTCTGTTTCTCCTCCACAGAGCAGGTATTATTTGGGTGGTGAGTTATTCTCAGCACAGCAGTGCTGCTGGAGTTTTAAACAGATCAGTGTTACTGCTGAACTGAGAATAGCATCCTGTGGGCACTGATAAAGAACTAGAGGGTGAACAACAGAAAGAGCTTTCTGTCTCTGACTTTTATTTTTGTGTACAAGGCAGAAAGTGGAGGACAGTGAGTAATTAAACACAGTGTTTAAAAACTCCAGCAGCACTGCTGTGTCTGATCCACCCATACCAGCACAACACACACTAACACCTCATACACCCCTACAATGTGAATCAGTGTCTCGAATCACCACTTAAAATAGCACTCCGGTGTAAAATGGACTTTTGGTGTAGTAAAACATGATAAAAAATTTAACAGTGTGTCCAAACACTCTTCAGACTGGGTGACGCGGGGCAATATTTGCCCTGATAAATCACTTTTTCCACTGTTATCCAGCTCAAAGTAGCTCCACGCCACCTTGTTAGAGTCCTGAGAGCTCTTATACCTTATTAAAAACCTCTGTTTACATCCCATAATGCTAAGGTTCTTGTGCACTTTTTAAGTTATTAATGCCTTGTTTTAAATCTGAAGGGTGTTTGGACAAACTGTTAAAATGTCTGGATCTCAGAACGCTGTGGGAGAGCGGAGGTGTGCTGTTCATCAAAGGTAAGTACTTTTTGTCATGGTTTACTAAACCAAAAGTCCATTTTACACCAGAGTTCTCCTTCAATTAATAATAGCTGTATTTCTGTGGGGTCCGGTCCATTGAAAAACGGGGTTTAAGGAGGAAAAAATAGTATGCAGTATGCAGAGAAACAGACACAGAACTACAGTCTGTAATTATAGAACTACTTCAGAGGAGCTGATAAGTTGGACAGTAAGTTTTGAAACAGAAATGTGGTCGTAGTATTCTCATATGACTGTGTATATTGCTTTTATTTATTACAATAAACCATGTATTAGCAGTATTATACAATATCAGTCGCTGTTACTTTCATTAGGATTTCTAATGGGATGCTGAAGGTTTGATAATTAAATGGATTTTGCCCACCTTTCATTGTTGTGCCATGTGACTTATTTAATTATTATTAATATTATATATTTTTTTACTTTGCTTAAGTACGTAAAAAATCTATAGGTCAGATCTTTATGTGTCTCATCATGTTTCTAGTTCAGGACTGTGAGGAAAAGAGGAGAGAAAAGAAGGAAATCTCAGAGAATATGGTCTGTTTTCTAACCTGCAGCTATTTCCACTCGTTTTCTTAACTTGCGCTTTTGCTGTACTTGACAAATCTACTTATATTTGAGCCTGTAGCTCAAATTCCCACAAATTATTCTTCTCCCCTTTTTCCTTTGGCGTTAACTTTCATCCCATTTCATTCACGAGAGCGTAGATTTCAGCCATTTTTACAATTACCCCATCCGCCTGGAGAAAGGGCCGTTATGCATTTGCCCATCTGTGAAGCCTGTATTGAAGCCCTCTTTGGCCTTGATTGGTTGGAAGTCCCACTCTCATCGCATGAAATAGAAAAGGGGTCGTTTACAGCATGCAGACGCATGCGGCGTAGGGTTTACCAAGAGCACTCACTCGAATCAGAGCTGATGTGCTTGTAATTAAGGTATATTGCTGTGAAGGAGCCCTCTTGCTCCTGTCAAGCCCAGCGTGTAGCGATGGGAATTCATTTCTGCCCACTGCTTATAGAAGAGTTAAGGACTGAATTTGTACTGGTTTTCCCCCACCCACGATCTACATGCTCCCGCATCATTAGTCCAGCTCGAATGTGCTTTTAATTTATTCCCGCTTGACTAGGAACTATTAAAGATGGAGGGTTTTATTGTCATGGCTTACGCTTTTTTAATCACCCCGACAGATGATTCCACAACATTTCCCATCCTGATAGCGGCTGGGTGCATTTCGTTCTGTGTGAAGCAGCTGCCTTTGTGCCTCTACAAAACAAAAAATATAGATACTAAATAGAATACTAATAAAAAAAACCCACCTTTCCAGAGGGCTATGTCCTTTTTCCAGGAATCACATCCTTTGTTGCTCTCCACAGGTGAACGGTAATCACAGCGCAGACCACATAACCTTGTAATTATACATTATGTCCTGTGGTGATGGAAAGAAAATTGCGAAGCTTTTATGTTTTGGAAGATGAAAAGGAAAGCATTTAGCAATGGTGATGGCCGTGTTCTCATCCACTGGGCTCTGCTACGTTTCAGGCAGTGTGTGTATGAACTTCTGATCATCCCCTAAAACTTTTTTATAATTGAACTCGTTTTAGGGTTGTTAATTTTCAAATAAATGGACAATTATCTACCCTGAAAAAGCTATTTAAAAAGACCTGCTCTTCACATATAATTCTTCAGAAATCATAATCTTTCCCCTGTCGTTTTATCTTTCTCAAGTGTCTTGTGTTGCAGTGAAAAGATTTGGAGGAGCTTCTTTTTTCTTCTTCTTTCACTTTTCGTCTTTTCAAGAGTCAAGTCAAGAGGCTTTTATTGTCATTACATCTGAGTACAGGTACACAGTGTGATGAAATTACGTTCCTCCGGAACCATGGTGCAACATAGAACCACAAGCAATAGACAACATAAAGTGCAGGAGTGATGACAGTGCAACATAAAATTATAAAATTATAACACTAAATAACAATAAATACAATAAATACAAAAGACGAGACAATTTAAAGACAGGACAGTGCAGTACCGATACGGTATAATAAAGTGTATAGTTGGGATAAGGTGCAGAGATGTGTGACATACTGTAACATATAGAACATATATAATCACAGCAGTTACTGAGGTAGAGTTTATAGTTTTTAAGAGTGCAGCAAATAAAGTCATGTCAGCCTCTGTGTGCGTGTGTGGGTGAAGTTCAGTTCTTTGTGAGTGTAAAGGGGGGGCGGGTGTACAGTTTAGTTTTGTGTAAAGGGGGGGGTGTACAGTTTAGTTTTGTGCAAGTGTGTTGGGTGAGTGGTGGGTGGGGTGGGGGTTCAGTTCTGTCTCTGTGCGTTGAGAAGTCTGACTGCCTGGTGGATGAAGCTGTTGCAGAGTCTAGTAGTGGAGGCTCGGATGCTCCTGTATCTTCTGCCGGACGGCATCAGAGCGAAGAGTCCGTGTGAGAGATGGGTGGGGTCGTCCACAATGCTGGTGGCTTTGCGGATGCAGCGTGTGGTGTAGATCTCAGTGATGGAGGGAAGAGAGACTCCGATGATTTTCTCAGCTGTCCGCACTATCCGCTGTAGGGTCTTGCGGTCTGAGGTGTTGCAATTCCCAAACCAGACGGTAATGCAGGTGCTCAGGATGCTTTCTACAGTGCCTCTGTAGAACATGGTGAGGATGGGGGGTGGGAGATGTGCTTTCCTCAGTCTCCGCAGGAAGTAGAGGCGCTGCTGGGCTTTCTTGGTTATGGAGCTGGTGTTGAGGGACCAGGTGAGGTTCTCTGCAATGTGAACACCGAGGAACTTGGTGTTATCCACAATTTCCACAGCAGAGCCGTTGATGTTCAGCGGGTGGTGGACACCTGGAGCTCTCCTGAAGTCAACAACCATCTCCTTGGTTTTATCCACGTTAAGAGATAGGTTGTTGGTTCTGCACCAGTCCGTCAGCCACTGCACCTCCTCTCTGTATGCTGACTCATCGTTCTTGCTGATGAGGCCAACTACAGTTGTGTCATCAGCGAACTTGATGATGTGGTTTGAGCTGTACTTTGCAGTACAGTCATGAGTCAGCAGAGTGAACAGCAGTGGGCTGAGCACACAGCCCTGGGGGGTGCCGGTGCTCAGTAGTGGTGCTGGAGGCGTTGTTTCCAATCCTGACTGATTGTGGTCTCTCAGTCAGGAAGTCTAAAACCCAGTTGCAGAGGGAGGAGTTCAGGCCCAGCAAGCTCAGTTTTCCTATCAGATGCTGAGGGATGATGGTGTTGAATGCTGAACTGAAGTCGATGAACAGCATTCGAACATAGCAGTCTTTGTTGTCCAGGTGGGTGAGAGCCAGGTGGAGCGCAGTAGAGATGGCATCGTCTGTTGATCTGTTTGGACGATACGCAAACTGCAGAGGGTCCAGCGAGGACGGGAGCTGGTTTTTGATGTGCCTCATGACCAGCTTCTCAAAGCACTTCATGATGATGGGAGTAAGTGCAATGGGACGGTAGTCATTAAGGCAGGACACTTGAGACTTCTTCGGCACAGGGACGATGGTGGTCGTCTTGAAGCACGTCGGCACGATTGCAGTACTCAGAGAGATGTTGAAAATGTCCGTGAGAACATCCGTGAGTTGTTCTGCACATCCTCTGAGCACTCTGCCAGGTATGCTGTCTGGTCCTGGGGCTTTCCGTGGGTTGACTCTGAGTAGAGTTTTCCGCACATCAGCTGAGGACAGGCACAGTACCTGGTCGTTTGGAGGAGGTGTAGTCTTCCTTGCTGTCGTGTAGTTCTGTGCTTCGAACCTTGCATAGAAGGAGTTCAGTGCATCTGGAAGGGAGGCATCACTGTTACAAGCAGGGGAGGGTGACTTGTAGTTGGTGATGGTCTGGATGCCCTGCCACATGCGCCGAGTGTCAGTAGTGTCATGGAAGTGGGCGTGGATTTTCTTTGCGTAGGTGCGCTTTGCCTCTCTGATCCCCCGGGAGAGCTTGGCTCTAGCTGTTCGGAGGCCAGCCCTGTCCCCTGACTTAAAGGCCTTGTCTCGGGATCTCAGCAGCGCACGCACCTCTGCAGTCATCCACGGCTTCTGGTTGGGGCGGGATGTGATGGTTTTGGAGACAGTAACATCCTCAATGCACTTGCTGATGTAGCCAGTCACTGAGTCTGTGTACTCCTCCAGGTTGATGGAGTCATCAGAAGTAGCAGCTTCTCTGAACATGTCCCAGTCAGTGTGCTCAAAACAGTCCTGAAGAGCAGAGATGGCTCCTGGAGGCCAGGTTGTAACTTGCTTCTTCTCTGATTTGGCACGTCTGATGAGCTGTCTGTATGCTGGGATGAGCATGACAGAAATATGATCAGAGTAGCCGTAGTGGGGGCGGGGCTCTGCTCTGTACGAACCGGGAATGTTAGTATACACACAATCGAGCAGGTTAGCTCCACGGGTTGGAAAATCCACATGTTGGTGAAAGCTGGGCAGCAGAGCCTTCAGATTACTGTGATTGAAATCACCAGCAACAATAAACAGTCCGTCGGGGTGTGAGTTCTGGAGTTTGGAGATAACAGTGTACAGTTCTTGCAGAGCGTTAGCATTAGCACCGTTAGCATTAGCATTAGCACTGGGTGCTACATACACTGCTATTATGTAGACGCTGCTAAGCTCTCTGGGCAGGTAGAATGGCCTGGCTCTGACTACAGCAAACTCCACCAGCGGCGAGCAGTAGCTGGAGATCAGCGCAGCGTTGTTACACCATGCTGTGTTGATGTAAACACACACCCCACCTCCACGTACTTTGCCCGAGAGGCCAGCGTCGCGGTCCGCGCGGTAGCTTAGCATGCCGCTCACCTCAATCGCGGAGTCCGGAATGGAGTCCGTTAACCACGTCTCCGTGAAAACGAACACACAGCAGTCTCTGAACTCGCGCTGGGATGTCCGCTGGAGCCGGAGATAGTCAATCTTGTTCGGCAGGGAGCAAACGTTGGAGAGAAGGAGAGATGGAACCGCTGGCCGGCTGGAGTTAGCCATTAGCTTAGCGCGGACTCCGGCTCTCTTACCGCGCTTTTGGCTCCTCGCGCAACGCTTGCGGAGAGACCTCTTCCGGCTAGCAGGCTCAGGAAATGCCGCGGATCTTAGCAGGCCTAGCGCGCGTAGCTCCGCTCGTAGACCGTCTGTAAGTACAAATTTTTGTTGATTTTGCAGGTCTAGCAGGGTCTGTCGGTCGTAAGTTGTTCCCATAGCAAACTTTTGCATGATTGTGAGTTCAGATCGGATTATTTACACAGAAAAACAAACAAAAGCACCGTGTTTTGCTTCCGGAGTGGCCGCTGCGACTGCTCGCGCCGCCGACAGGAAGTTTTATTGGTTTTATTGGTTTATTAGCAGTTCATGCATAAGTAAGTTTTATCACCAGGATGACAGATTTAGTCCATATTTTCTTTGCCCAAACCGTAAAATTAGCAGTATTATAGTTCAGCTAAGATAAAATCAGAGGAAATGCTGTTACCCCTGTCCGATTTTTAAAAGAGTGCAGATCTAGAGCTGAAATTCTTATTCTTATTTAAACTCGATTTACACATGAATATGAATGTCAGTGTCAAATGTGGTAAGAGTTCCTTTCTGATGTACTTCAGCGCATCCTGAACACTGACCTGGATTTAGCCAGTATTTAAACCACTACAGGGCAGCTTAGAGTCCGACATCTTTGACAACAACAAACATGATGGAAAGGGTCATTTATTTATCACACAAAAAATGATAAAAGAGGCAGTACTGTGAACAGCTGTAAACAGTGTTGTTTCTTATTCATTGTGTCAGTATGGCAGTGGTTGTATTGGCTGCAGTGCCTCCACGATTTTACGTTTATTTTACAGCTCCGTTCCATCCATTTGTGTAAGCTTTTAGAGAATGTGCACAAATACAGTTAACATTAATGCAGTGTAGGCCTGTCACGATAATTACATTATCGACTTATTGTACAATAAATGGAAATGACCTCAATAATATTTGATAATCGTGATATCGTCTTTTGTGTTTATTTGTATGTTTGTTCACATATATAACAGTGAACAGTATTTTAGCCAGTCGTGCTTTAATGAGCAATGCTTCTATAACTGGGATGCTGTACACACAATGTTGGCTGCAGTAGATTAAGAAAACATGTTTTAGGTATTTCTTACCGTCTTATCTTCATTATTAAGTTGAGTTAAGAAATTTGACTCTTGCTTCCAGAGATTCTAATTTCTAATGGAAATACATGGAAGCAAAATTCTTGCAGTAGAAATAGTGCCTTTAGAAATATTAAGGGGTTCTTCACTGTGGAGGAACCCCTTAAGATGCTTTGAGGAACCTTTAAGGCCCTGTTGACAATGTGTGACGTCAGCATTTTAATAAAACTGTGTTTACCCTGTTCACATGGCTCTGCTGGCAGCAGAGTATTCCAAAAGCTCAGTTTTCATTTACCTAAAATGCCATTTTTGTGTAGACGATATTCCAAAACACAGACAAAACATTTGTTTTCAAAAATATCTGGATTTGTGTGGGGTTTCTGTGTACAGTTTCATATTAAAAGGATGCTATAACATTCCTCAATAAATGTACATTACATTACATTACATTACATTACATTTGGCAGACGCTTTTGTCCAAAGCGACTTACAATAGTCAAGTACAAAAGTAATAGAAGTTAAAGGTAAAACATACTTAGATAGGGCTTAAAGGAGGTCGAAGGGAAATAATGGATTAGAGAAGTGAAGGAGGGGAGGAAGGAAATGAGGTTAGAAGTAGTTAGTGTGTTAGAGGTGTTAGGAGAGTAAGTGCTCTTTGAAGAGCTCTGTCTTCAGGAGTTTCTTAAAGATAGTGAGAGATTCTCCTGATCTGGTAGTGGAAGGTAGTTTGTTCCACCATTGGGGAACTCTGTATGAGAACAGTCTGGATTGCTTTGTGTGAATGTTTGTTTGGTAAAGCGAGGCGACGTTCATTGGAGGAGCGCAGCGGCCGGGAGGTAGCGTAAGCCTTCAGTAGTGATCAGTGCAGGTAGGAAGGAGCCTGTTCTGTCATCACCTTGTAGGCGATTGTAAGAGCTTTGAATTTGATGCGAGCATCAACTAGTAGCCAATGGAGCTCAATGAGCAGCGGGGTAACATGTGCCCGTTTTGGCTGGTTGAAGACCAGACGTGTTGCTGCATTCTGGATCATCTGGAGTGGTTTTACACCTGTAACAATGTAATTGGGGTGTGACGAGATCTTGTGGCACGTGACGACATTTCTCGCCAAGCTTAAGCTTTCTCGTGGAAAGAAAAAAAAAACAGTTTAGTGTGGATTTGTTAGGAGGGATCTGGCAACACAGTAGTGATAGTGGCTAGTGCAGTGGCTGAGCAGTCAGAGCAGCTCTCAGCACTGAGTACTGTAAGAGAACTATGCCGTACACCACGGCTAAAACAAGCACAGTTCAAATTGTCGCTGTCCAATGAAAAACACTTATTTCCAAAACAGCAACTTTACAGAAGAGAGAAAAAACCTTGTAACCTTTTAATAGAAGTCAATGTGAAAAGAGTTTATTTCAGATAATTTTGATGTTTTTCTATTGGTCAGTTCATGAAGAAATTTTGGCACAGTGTAAGGGACAGTGTTGGAACCAATGTTGGTTCAAATTATGTAGTAAATTAAAAATCGATAAAAATGGAGATAAGTGTTTTGCATAAGACAGCAACGAAAAACACTCTGCCCCAAGTGAGCGTGTCTTTTTAACTGCAAGAGATATAGTTAGTGCCCAAAGGTCTCAAGTGCTTCCAGAAAATGTAGACATGCTGATATTCTTGAAAAAACATGACGGTATAATAGGCAGTTTTACTAATCCTTTAGCTCTGTACTGTATTTTTTTAAAAAATCTGTCTCCATTTGCACTTCAAGCACAGTCTTAATATGATTGGTTATGGTTATACATAGTTAAGTTACAAGAGACTCAGAAGAAAAAAACAGTAATCATAGGCTTAATATGACTGGTTGCGGTTTGCTCTTATTGTTTGCACTATATAGGACCTAGAAAAGTGTTATTTTTTATTTTATAGACTCAATTTGTGACAGAAACCAGTCTGTTGAGTTTGTGTTATAAATATGAAATTTGTCTAATAAAACCTTATATTTCAAATCATCTCGCCTCTCGTTCTCGTGAACCCAGTATCGTGTCTCGTTTTGTCTCGTAAGATGAGTGTCTCGTCACACCCCTGCAGTGTACAGTCAGTACCAAGCTGTATTTCTTCCAGAACAGTGAGAACTAAACCTTTCAATTGTTTCTTGTTGGTGTTCCTTTAACAGAAATGGCTCAGCGGTGAGTTGTGTGTTTCTGCAGCTGTTAATTTAGACCTTCATTATGGTGCAGTTCTCACAGCTGATAATCTGATTTGGTGTGGTGGTTTTTTTTTTCTGGAAGAGCATGGAGGAATGAATTTCTCCCCAAAGCCTCATTGATCTGAGTGTGTACGAGTGAGACTGAGGACATTGATTGGAGAGGTGCTGGTATCAGGTCGGACTCATTAGGCCCTGCTTTGAGCGTGGCTATTGTGTTTGTTTCGGCGCGGCGGCATCAACATGCTCCTGATTTTACTCTATTATTGATGAAGGCCTGATTCTTTCCCCTCTGTGGAGCACTGCACTGTTATGAATGTACAGAGAAAAGGCTGTTGTTTCTTGTATCTTTTTAAAGAGGAATTCGTCACTATTCTACAGATCTATTCTGAGCCGCCCTGCTGTCTGGACCAAAGCATTCTTTTTCTTATCTCTTTCAAATAAAGCATGTGATGAGATTGATCTGTTTGTAGGAATTGTGAGTGCTGTTCACTTTCTGGTCACTGCTTTATTAGACACAGACTTCCGGCCACAGCATCATTATTAGTACTGTTCTGGAAGCAGAGGTCTCATGCTATGACCTTTTTTATGTCGTTAAACCACTCTGTCCACTCTTCTTCCTGTTGATGACACATTACCATAGTATAAACCCGGTCAGTCCATACTTTCCAGGGGGAAAAAAAGAGTGGGTCCTTGAGAGTTTGTACATTTAGATATCCTGTTATTCTGGCCCCAGTGATGTTCACCACTTCCTCTCAGTCATCTATACAGGACATCCATGTTTTCCTATTACTTTCCTTTTTTCTCATTCATTTGCTCTTATTTTCCACCTCATTCGTTCATCCTTCTGGTTCATGAATGGACAGATACAGTATTCTTAACCATTCGACTTTTTGCTCAACTTTTTGGTAGAGCTCAATTCGACGGTGGTGTTTAACCTAGCTCAACTTAATTGTGTCATTTCTAACAATCAGCAGAGTTACAGTATCCACTGTCCACTAGAGGTCCCTGTATTTCAATAGCATGCTTTTTTAACTGTTCACTTCTCATTAATAGAGGAAGCAACATGTAAACAGATTTGTTGAAGATGAGCTGCACATTAGATTGGCAGGTAATGACAGTAGCATGTTTTTTTTTATCAAATTATAATGAAAGTTGCGAAATTGTAACAAATTCAACATGTTAATGCACTGTTTTTTTTGTTTCCTTCGGTGGGTTTTGAATTTTGAATTATATGAATCTCACATATAATTGGTTTATATACAGGGGTTGGAAAATGAAATTGAAACACCTGTTATTTGAGTGTGGGAGGTTTCATGGCTAAATTTGAGCAGCCTGGTGGCCAATCTTCATTAATTGCACATTGCACCAGTGTGAAGATTCAATTAGCAGGGTAGGAGCACAGTTTTGCTCAAAATATTGCAATGCAAACAACATTATGGGTGACATACCAGAGTTCAAAAGAGGACAAATTGTTGGTGCACGTCTTGCTGGAGCATCTGTGACCAAGACAGCAAGTCTTTGTGATGTTTCAAGAGCCACGGTATCCAGGGTAATGTCAGCATCCCACCAAGAAGGACCAACCACATCCAACAGGATTAACTGTGGACGCTGTAAGAGGAAGCTGTCTAAAAGGGATGTTCGGATGCTAACCCGGATTGTATCCAAAAAACATAAAACCACATATATATATACAGAGGTTTGACAATGAAAGTGAAACACCTGGTTTAGACCACAATAATTTATTGTCCCAATATATATATATATATATATATATATATATATATATATATATATATATATATATATATATATATTTATAATTCTGATTCTCTGTCTTCTACTCATTACAGTTTATAGACTTTTTGAACTTGCCCCTTTTTTGTGCAACTTCCAACACATCAGCTTCAAAAACTGACTGTTTATTTGCTGCCTTATATGTGCTTTAGGTCTCATCTCTTCATTTCCCCTCATAGGGGTTATAATATTATGCTACACTAGTTTATATACATACATATACAGGGGTATGTACATGTTATTTTTATATAGGCACCCTGATATAAATTAGACATAATATGAACTGATACTCAAAAAACATGAAGTAAAACATTTAAAAATAAATGTATATAAATATATATATTAAGAAGATGTATATATTTTTAATTGGCAGCAAAATATATTAGTTTTACACAGTTTTAGAACTAAAAAAATTGGTGTTGACCATTTTATTCCTGGTTCATGGTGTATTGTGACATTTGTTGTAAAAAAATATATATATATACAGTTGAAATAATATGAATAATTAAAACACCTTGTTAAAATCTATACACCCTGTGCGCTCTCAGAAACGTATGTCTTGAGTCAAAGGGATTTTAACAGTTTACTCATTGTGTGACAGGATTCAGACTCTTCAAATGAACCAATTTTGACAATTTCACTTTTCAACCTGGAGAAAGAAACAGTACAGACAGGCAGAATAGTAAATTACACACTGATCTAAGCCTCTTCATAATGTCTGTGAGCGTTTTATTCACACCAGCAGTGACCACAGAGCAGATTATTGCAGATCCTTACACTGCTGTGAAATGACAATTCTCTTGAAGAAGGTGCGATTGCAGTTTTGATGATGATTTTTATAGAAAGTCAGTAAAGATTCCTCAGTTCTGGGCTCTGTTAATAAAAATGAAATTAGTCTGCTCCACTTTTGAAATAACCTTTGTAGAAAAGAACAGCAAATGGACTAGAACAAGACTTTGCAGGTAAAACTAAAGGCTACTCCTACTCCTACTACTTTTATGAAGTGTATAAAATATAAAACTGAAATACACTGCCTGGCCAAAAAAAAAGAAAAGGTCACACACTCTAATATTTGGTTGGATCGCATTAAGCTTTTGTTGCGGCACACATTCACTGTGGCATTGTTTCTGCAATATCACAATTTATTTCAATCCAGTGTTGCATTAATTTTTCACCAAGATCTTGCAGCAGCATTGATGATGGTAGAGTCTGACCACTGCACAAAGTCTTCTCCAGCACATCCCAAAGATTCTCAATGAGGTTAAGATCTGGACTCTGTGGTGAACAATCTATGTGTGAAAATGATGATCTCTGAACCACTCTTTCACAATTTGAATATGAAATACGGCCGTGCCATCAGAAAAGAAAAAATCCATTGAAATGGAATAACCTGGTCTATATTCAGTATATTCAGGTAGTCAGCTGATCTCATTCTTTCAGCACATACTGAACCCTTTTTTTGGGGCCAGACAGTGTACTTTGAAGGTGCTGAGATCTTAAGCAAAATGTTAGATGGTGTTATGTTATATATAGATTCAGAAATGTGTAAGGTAACAATGCTACATTCGATGCTGTTTAAATGCGTGACCTCAGTAAAACAGTCAATCAGAAATTACATGTTAATCAGCTTATGCATGTTCATGCAAATACTGTAGATTAAACAAAAAGTGGACCTGGAGAAAGATGAAGAAAGTGTGCATATTTAATGATTCACACACACTAAGAAAAATAAGTACAGTTTTGTACTTAAAAGAAGATAAAACTTGTCTCTGGGGCTGTACCTTACATTGAGGTACAATATAATACCTTGCCGTGAAAATCCTTTTTTTGTAGGCATGATTTTTGTACCAGTAAATATTATAAAGCTTATAAACATTATCATCAACTTAATGTGTCATGAACTTAATGAAAAATATACATTGTTTATTAGTACAGTGATACAGAATACTGATTATACCTTTAGGCTGGTTAAATGGTACAAATCTGTACTTCCTGTACGTCAGTTTTTGAGTGTGCATTACAACTGCCGTCCACTGGTGGCCCCGCGACGAGTGACTCAGTATGGTCAGTACGCTGTTCTTTAGCTTCCGTTGGACAGGGCAAAAGTCATGGGACAGGATACTCATTCCTAGTTTTTAGATACTAAACAAATGATTGTTTTATGATCAAAAAAGGAATTTAACTAAATGAGTATTACAGAGGGCACTTGATGGCACTGATGGTCAAAGCCAGATCTGTACCAAAAGCTCTTAGAGCTTCCAGTACGGCTCGGCTTAAACCACCATCACTCAAAACCCACAGGAAACAAACATCCCAACTCTTTCCTGTGCTAGAGGACCAAGGTGGTGGAACGAACTTCCACTGGATGTCAGAACAGCAGAGTCACTCGTGGTCTTCAAACACTGACTGAAGACTCTTTTTTTTTTTTTTTTGAGTTTCTAAACTAATCCAAAAAATAAAAATTCTCCTAGGGTTCTAAACATGATCTAGCTTGGTGTATTTCTTGTTCCTAGTCTCTACAAACTAGCTGTGGATATTTTTAAGTAAATAAGTTAACACTTACCTTAAATGTAAATGTGATCATTTACTAGTGTACTAGAGTACTAGTGTGGTATAATTGTAGTATTACTGAGCGTTCTGTAAATCTGCTCTGGAAAGTTTATAGTAATTTTTTGTATAGGGGTGATATCGCATGATCTGCACTGGTGTGTGTCCTGAGTTTGCAGTTATACAGTTGATGGTTGTCCTTGCCGATCCGTCTTCCACTGAACTGCATTCTTCCTGAGCTGCCTCCACCTCCTCTCTCTCCCACATGGCTATACTTTTCAAATGACAGGAGTGTTCAGTGTTCATTTCTTCCTCTCTCTCTCTCTCTCTCTCTCTCTCTCTCTCTCGTTCCACTGACTGATCTCTCCAGTCTGTCTTCTTGCCCTCTGTCTGGCCTTGGCTCTTCAGTAAGCCTCACGCCGCTGCAGTGTCAGTGCGTGTGAGCTGAATGCTCCTCATGTGGGCTAAGCTCAAGCCCATGTGCACCATATTAATGTGCGCTCGTGTCTGCCGCCGAGTCGCCGGCCCGAGCAACCCGCTGATGGTCACAGTGACTGATTGATGTTATGAAGACCTTGTGAATTGTCCTGCCGTTGGAGAGGTCTCGCGGGAAAGGCCGAGCATGTCCAGTGGCCCCGGCATCCAATAATTTCTGAGTTAAAGTAACCAGATTGAAGTGCCTCTATAAATTTCAATTTGCCAAATCAAACTATTCCATTAACAGCTTGACCATGACCGTGCACTTCAAATCCAATGAGGCATGATGACTCATGCTTATTCAGTCATTACTACCAACCAGAAGCATTTCTCTGCTCATTCACCAGAAGACCTGCATTAGGACTGAAGACCTGTGAGCTGCGGTGAGGAGGTACTAAAAAGTGTCTAACATCAACCTGTGTGTTAAAATAATCTGTATACCTGCTCATTCCAGTGATTTAAAATACAGCAGATATGATGGAAGATATTTTTTTTTACCAACTCGCATTATTTTTAATATTAATCCAAGTCGAAGCACTATTTTACGGCAAAGTTTCTCTTACCAACTTTATCAAAGAAAAAACCCATATTTGATTCTGATTGTGAACTCTGCCTCCTGGTTCATGTGTAGTCTAGTGAGCTGGTTGAAAATACATCTGCAAAAAGGTTTTTTTTATATATAAAGTTGTGTTTGTGTCTCCTCATTTAGCAACTTTTTTATTTTTTTCCCCACAGACCATATACTTGAACCAACCAAAAGATCTGACTGCCCAACTAGGTTAACTAACTGAGTACTACAAAAATCTTTTAATATAATAGGACAATATAATATTTATTTAAACATATTTTTAAAAAACCTTCTACTTCCTTTAAGAATCTGGAGAAACATGTAGGAGAAAAGACAGTGATGTATGAAGTTATTCCAGCTGGATTTGTATCTATCGAGTGACATTTACTAGTGCTAAATGCTGCTAACCGCTGCTAGCACTGCTGCTAACTGCGCTGCTGCTAACCACGCTAAAATGTTGGTAGTCTAAGATTACTGTAAGTAAATCTGTAAGTTACTCTGAAAGAGAATTTTGTTTACTTCCTTTCCTTTATTTCTTGCTTTTTTCATTCTGTCTTTTTTCATTAATTCCTTTAAATAATTATTTTTATTTCATCCTGTCTGTGTCTTTCTTAATTATACATGCTTTCCTTCCTCCTTTTTTTCTTTATCCTTTACTTTTCTCTCTCTCCATTCCTTTCTTTTAAATTTTTTTCTTCTTTGCTTTTTTCTTTTATTTTGTCTTTTTCTTCCTTTACTTATTTTTCTTTAAATCCTTCTCTGTTTTTTCCCTTCTGATTTTCTTACTTACATAATGATTTACTTAATTCTTGCTTTCTGACATTAGTACTTCCTACCTTCCTTCCTTCCTTCCTTCCTTCCTTCTTTCCTTCCTTTCCTCACTACTTTTCCTCCTCCCCTTCTATCTTCCTCAATTTCACACTTAATGCCTTAATTTCATCCCTCATTCCTTGCATCCTTCTGTTCTTTGTGTACTCTTTTTAAATTTAATTACCCTTCTTAATTACAGTACTTCCTTCCTGTTCGGTCGTTCCTTCCTTCTTCATTTCCATTCTTTTCTTTAATTAATTACGTCCTTCACTGCATCCTTCCTTTTTTCTTACCTTCTTCCTATTTCCTTCTCTTTACTTCCTTTTTTTTACCCGCTTCCTTAATTGCTTACTGGGCCTGTTTTAGCTGCCCTTTACATTTCACGTGATTTGCACCGGACACTTCTTTAATGGATTGCGTTTGGGCCCGTCTGGGGGGAACAGTATTCGGAGGGCTGAGTGGCATTGAGCTTGGCCCATGTTTATGCCTTGTGACAGAGGCGAGATTAAGGCTAGGCTGAGAGGGGGAGAGCTGGACCCTGCCTTGGGGACGGGGGAGGATATTGATGATGGCTTGGGGGGTAATGACATGGGGTTTAGTGCAGGTCAGGGGGATTGGCTAATGAAGACTTATGTGGCGAGGTGAAGAAGCATTACTTCAAATCAATTCCACCTAAGACCGAGGTGCCTGATAACCTTGATGCGGAATTAGCCGGCAGGTCGTAAATTCAGAGCCAGGGGCAGGGAGAGAGGCCTGGCTGACCCCTCGCTTCAGGACCCTACTTATGTGCAAACACACCCGGAGACGCTCGTGATTCTGCTGCGAGTGCAGGATGCAGGAATAAGCCTGGGAGATGGTGTAAGAGGGGGACGATGATATGAATGAGAAGGATGGAATCAATGGCGCGAGTCTCCTGTGTGTTGGCGTGTGAACGCTTCCATGAGATTTGTATGTAAATGAATAATCCTCATTCAACAATGACATTGTGAAAGCTCAGCAACTTCAGACGTGTCCCTCGGAGGGGCTGCAGCAGATAACAGAGATCCTCTGCAGTCTGCCAGCGCTGTGTGTGTCAGCTTTGATGAGGAAGAGAGTAAGTGAGAGGGACTTTTTTTTTCAGTGGATGTGATACCATGAGAACGCTCTGGGCTTGACATGACCTCCTCACTATACCACATGCATACGCCACTGCACCCCCTCCCTCTTTTTCTTGCTTTTTTGCTTTTCTCTGACGTTCCCTTTCTTATATTTCTCTTATATTCTGTTGTTCGTGAATTCCATTGAAGTGCCATGAAGCTGGGCTGTGGGTACAGATCCCAGTAGAGGACCCAGTAGTGCAACGTGAAAGGGCTGCAGGTACTGCCTCATGTGACAAATAATAAAAATGCAAAATGCAAAATTAGAGAAGAAACAGTCAGAAGGGATAAGTAAAGAGTATTTGTCACTGGCAACCTCCAGTAAAACCATTCCCTTTATAGGGTTTCTCTTTCTTGCTGTTTTCTCTCTGGTGCAGATGTTGGATGTTGTCACTTTTATTTGCACTAATGCAGATGCACTTGATTCATAATCACTTGTACTCCCCTTTGTTTCCCTTTATATATATATATATATATATATATATGTATATATATATATATGCTTATATATATATACATATATATATATATATATATATATATATATATATATATATATATATATATATATATATGCACATATATACACACACACTCTCTCCCACACAGCCCTTTCATTCTCTTGCTCTCACTCTTCCTTTTGCATTACCATGGAAACTGAAAAAAAAAGATTCTCAGCTTTGAAGGCACTGCACTGAATAATGTGAAAACAGCGCCCTCAAAACTCACCCTGTAAATATCCCCAAACCTGCAAATTATTGATCTCTGGCCTGGAGAAATGGTGATGATCTAATGGGCAGGGGTAAAAGGCGTGCACATGCATGCTAAGGATAAATGTGTGTACTCAAGGTTAGAGACCACTCCACCAGGGAGCAATGCATTGGGAATCACACTGATCATTAAAGAACTGTCCACAGATTAGGAGATTACTGCTGAGTGCTATGTAAATTGGCCCTGAACACCCACCGGATCGCAGAGTATGAAGTATGAAGTGAGAGATGTGCAGGTCTTCAGGTCCTCAGGTCCTCAGTGCACGCTACCAACAAGTTATTGACCATATAAGGCTCTGTTGGACGTAGCAGACAGTCCGAGCTCCAGTACAGGTTCTTCTTCTTGCATCCTCTAAGGTTTATCTGATATTTGCCTGTAGCCTGTAGTGTAGTGAGATAAAACCTCAAAGAGAGATCTATTGGCTCTGAAACTTTAGAGGCATGACCCCATCACTTTCTGTGCATTTTGGCATGCTGTCCGACTTAAAGTTGCAGAACACCTGCTGTATGCTTTGGCATGCTGACCATCGATTCCGCGTAGAGATGAAGAGAAGGGAACTGCTCCGAAAATAGGAATGTCCTCATTGAACTGAATAGGCCATTAAATGAACAGAACTCTGCTGTAAAACTCACTTGCCCTGCCAGGACCCGGCATGCTGATCACATAACAGAGCTAATGTTGAGTGATAAGAGCAGGAGAACCCCAACAAGATGCAGGCCATAGGGATGCTGCAAACTCCAGCACAAACTTGAGTAGGAAAAGGGGGTAAGTGCACGTGGCATGGTGTGGCATGGCGTGGCTTGTCTAGGACTACCTATAGGTGTGGAGCATAAGGGAGGTGTGTCCTTTCCCATAGAGCTGCGAGAGTGGCTTTGAGAACCCGGCTGTCACCAACCACCCACACGTCACATGGGAAGAGAGAGGGAGGCACTCCTCATTATCCTCTCTCCTCTGTTGCCCCCTTTTGGCTTTGAAGCTTTCACATCCTGATGTCGCCCGGCGTTCCTATCTCCTCGATCTGGACTAATTGGATTCCACCTCCATGAAAGAGAGGAGAAAGGACATGTGGTCTGATGTGAGGAAGGGAGGCAGTGTGAGGGAACATAGAGGATGGCAGGCAGCGCAGGGAGGTCGTGGGCGTTTGACTCGATGCAACAATGTTCGATGTTTTTCTCCCTAAGCTTCACGGAGGTCACAAAGTGCGCGAAGAGTAGCAGTGTGCCGCTAATGAATGATGGGATCTCTCAAACCTGGCTTGCCGAGACACTCTGCATATTTGCTTTAGATCTAAGTCAGGGAGTGAAGCTGCCGAAAAAGGCAGACTTTGGCAGCTCCGTCAAGCGTGGCAGGGCTTGATTGGTGATTGGTCGGGTGATGCAAGGTCTTTCACAGTCCTCCAGAGCAGAGCTGGAACAGGTCATTAAAAGCTTGTTTTTGAGCTCCTTCACTCTCACTCTTGCTTGCTCTCACTCTCTCTCTCCACAGAGTGTTATCTCAATCACAGCCTCTCTAAATTCAGTCCGTACTTTCCCCCTGCATCTGGTCTTTATCTCCGTAATCCGTATGCACACAGTATACATACACATTTGTTCCACGGTCGTCGGGCTTGCCAAATGGGCCCGTCCTGTGCCAAGTCCCGGTGGAAAATATTTTATCAGCCATTCCGATCGATTGCAAGCCCCCTCTGTGCATTTGCGTGGCAGGGACAGGGTTCTGCATGGAGCTTGGGCAGAGTGGGAGTTTTCAAGAGACACATTCTTACAGATGGGCCATTTCTGGACAGTGTTAACGCTTATGTTGTTTCATGACTTGCGTGTTGACAGCACAGCTGTGCCGCTCTGTAAACTGGTGTGTTTTGAGCAAATCTGAAATGGCACTTTGTCTGTACGACTGGAGAAACATGTCCCTTTAATGTCATGGCAAGGAGCGCGACAGGTTGCCTCGGTCTCAGAACATAGTAAATGTTTTATGAGCCAGTCGGCTTGTGTATGAAGCTTGCCCATGAATAGATAACACAGCATATTGTACCATGTGAATAAAACACAACCCCTTCTGTAATCAGCCAGTGGTGGGATGCATCTGTCTCTTGGAGTGCAGCAGTGTGACTGGTGATCCTGAATTCTCGGGAATGTGTACCTGTTTTGGACCCAACCTGTCTCCTCCACGTGTCCTTGTGCCCTGCCCAAGGCCGAGACACTGTAAATTCTCATCGACACGCCACTTTTTAACAACCCATGTGACAGCTAGACGGGATGGGAAGTTCTAGGATAAATTCTCTAGGATAGAGTCTCTGCTACGGAAATTGGTTGAACCCCAGCTATCCTTTACTCTGCGTCCCTCCATAATTCTGTGGACGCTTCTGTTCATCCCTTTCCAATAACCTTCATGTAACTTACTGGAAATGTGCAAATCTCCTGGTGCCTGTTCCTGCCTGCCTTTAGGTGATGCCTTTATGGGTTCGCCCCACGCTGCCCTGCTCCTTTATCTCCCCCAAGCCGCTGCGTCTGAGTGAGCTCAGCTAATAACCTTGGATGGGATTATATGCAGAAATCTTCCTCTCAAACAAACCTTCATGTGTTTGTCGACAATGCAGAACCTCGTAATTATCCCTGCACAAATATCCAGAGTGATACAGCTGCTGCTGGAAATGCTCGCCCTGGGGAATGAGGCTTTAAATGCCTGCTACTTTCTTGTCATTTTTCCAGTCAGGCAAAAACGGGTGCTCGGGTTTACTGTATATTATCCTGTCATTGTGCAGCGCCTGCCCTGGACTGTTACAGAGCTGAACACGCTGCCAATTTGTCACTGTGAATGTTGCTTGTTTTTTGGGGCTGCTCAGTTTAGCTTTCTTAACCCAGCGTGCTTTAGCTGTGTAATCTGGCCACATGCTCAGAGGTCAGCTTTGTTGTGGACAGATGGAACAATGGAGGACTGAGATTGCCAGAAGCTGCAGTTTGAGAGGAGAAAGGCTAAAGTTATTTGACTGTTGGATCATGATGTCATAATTAGATGTTTGTGAGTGTGACAAGGATTACAGTCCTTCTGTCCCTGTGTGGATGGACAGTGATATTTTTTTTATTTTATATCTGTACCACACTGAATTAGAAATTGAACAAAAGCAAGTTCAATAGTATAAACTGGGAGTTATAATTTAAGAGTATTGACATCTCTTTTATTGACCCAATCTTTTATATATATATATATATATTTTTGAAGGGACCACAACTAATAAACTAAATGAATAGGATCTTCAATAACAATTTTACACCAAGTGTGGACAGTGCCAAAATTTATGTTTTTTTTCATTCATCACACATCAAGAAGGTCTGGTGTCACCCTAGTGTTGGGTGCAATTTTAAACAATATAAGATCAACATTGGTCTTCAATACAGGCACTTTGAGAGCCAAACATTATGTTAACATGGTCCTGCAACCAGTGGCCCTATCTATGTTGTTCCAACAGGACAATGCTGGTCTATATATTGTCATCTCAAGAGCTTACCTTAAAAACACAGAGTATAATGGCCAGCCACATCGCCAGACCTATTCCTGATCGAAAATGTGTGGGATGCTATAGAACACGATATTAACATTCCACCCCTATCTCAAAACCTGCTGTAATATTTAAGATGAATAGGATAGATTATTGTAGGACATCATTAGGAACCTCTACAACTTCAGAAAACCATTGCAGTCTGACACTGGGGCGGGGGCGAGTAAAACAAAAGTACACTATATGTACACGAATACACAATATGTACAATTACCTTTACATTATTAATTCAGAGATTACTTTATATTACTGTGTTCTGCAAGTGCCCTTTTGCGGCCATTTATCTCAAGGTATTAGAAACTAAACTGATATTTAAAAGTAATTTAACTGTATATATTTCATTTGTATACAAATACTGTAGGTTTTGTTTGTTCATTTAGTCAGTTAGTACATTAAATTGTTTGTCTATTAGATATCCCATCTTAAATGTATTTATATTTATAGCTTATATATTGTGTTGCACTTTGTAAAAGTGTTGATTTTTTCGTTTTCGTTCCTGAATATTAGTCATTTTAATTCTCATGTCTTTGAGCAAATTAACAATATAAAAACATATTTAGGTTCAGATTTATTTTTTGATTTATAAAAGAAATGATTACTGTAAATACATATTTACTGTACTCTTTATTTATAAACACTATGCTAAAACTACACTAAAATATTATACAGTGCCATATTCTTAATTTATAATAATTGGGCTTATTTTAGCTTTGAGTAATCCTAATTTTACAAAAATATAAATAATTAGCTTTAGTGTAATCTAATCACATGACCATACTGTATATTATATTATAAGTTGTCATTGTGATTTTTAGTCCTGTAAAATTACGGATATTTTACACTCTCATAATGTAAATGTATAATAATTTTCCTGGCAACTAAAATTGTAAAATAAAGGTTATAGCTTTTTTTTCTTTTTACAGTGTAAGTATTTTTTTCCCCCAAATATGTAGAATAAACTATTTGAAGCAACTCGTTTTTTTTTTTTTTTTTTTAAACAACAGCTCAGTGAAATCATAGTCTGTGGAACATTTTAACTTCAGTGCAGGAAAAGCAGGCAGACAGTTCAAAAGGCAGCATTTAAAGACACCCACGCAGAGGCATGAAAAGAGCTGCTGGATCAGAGAAGATCTGCCCCAACAGTGAGAAACTTTCCAGCCTGACCTGCCAAGGTCGAATAAAGCAATAGACAGTCATCAGGGTGCTTCTTCCCGGAACTGTGCTGATGTCAGCTCTTCTGTTGCCTCGTTCGTCTGCTGTTTACATGATAAGCATGATTAAAAACCGTCTCAGAGTTCACATCACTGCTGTACATCATTTACCTGTTTACTCAGGTACGCAGTATGAGGATAGATAACGGCTTTCTAATATGACTTTTAAATGACTTTAATTTACTTTCATTAGAGCAGTAGAAGTGCTATAGCTAGAGAACTGCTGTTACTGTTCTAACACACATACTCCTGTACTTATAGTACATAGTGCTATTCCAAAAGTCATGGGATACCAATAGGCAACTTCACACATAAAAGTGTTACCAAAGGGGCAGCTTGGTAAATCCCACACCAGTAACATACATTCTGAGGTATTATCTTGTGAGTGATTTTTTTCCATTTCCAAAATTGTGGGTGTTTAATATTCCTCAATCAATAGCATCACATATATGGGTGTATGGGGAATGCTTCATAGACCCCACACCCACATCTTGCAGTTCAGTGCAGTGTTCATGGGACACAATACTAGTTCCTGTTCCATATTTTTTGGCACATCAATGTAGTGAGTAGTAATAAACATTGATTAAGGCAGATCAGGTAAACTAGAAAACTAAATTGTTCTGGTTTGTATGTGTATGTACGTGTAAATGCCCAAATATGGATTGGCACTTGGCCCGATACAGTCCTTCAGATGGACGGCTATTTCCGGTTGAGAGTATGCTGTGCACGATTGGCCGGCACTTCTCACCGGTGTGTGTGTGTGTGTGTGTGTGTGTTGATGAGTACTTGGTTTGAATGGTTGTGTGGTTCTAAAGCATTGTTGGGTTTCTAGAAAGGTGCTAGTGTAACTTCATTCATTTATTAATTTATTCATTTTTCCAATCAGATTCATATCACATTTCTATCTGGTTTCAAATCTAATGTTTTTTTAGGTATGCAACTTGTTTAACCAGATGTCTGTAGAAAAGCATAATAAGTGAGGCCATCACAATTCTCCCATTCTTTTATATTTATAATCTTATTTTCTGTACTTGTTGTAACTTTTGGGAAGGAGAATAAATTAATTATTAATTTCAATTCTCTGTATGTCCTGTACCTATACAGTATTGACAATAAGACTACTTGACTTAACTTGACTTAATCTAGGCCTCAAATTTAATTATTTTTGTTAACCTAATTTAATATTTGATGTAGCACAATTACTAAATGAGAAATTCTTACACATGTAGCAGAAAACATTCTAGATATTACCATGTTCAATGTATTTTGAGGCTTAATGCTTTTTAAAATCAGTAGAAAAACAGTTCTACTCTACACAGTTGATGATAAAACAAATATGGATATGGTAAATAAAAATTCTTCTTTCTTTTAGTGGTTTTAGAGTCTATAGTCGAGTCCTCCACAGACCAGCCACATTTGTATGGTACCATAGAGTACCATATTCATTTTTTTGTCACTGGCCTTTTTGAATGCTGTTGGGACTGTAGAGACTTGGAGGATGTTCCCCACATCCTGATCAGGACCCTGACAGTGATTACTGAAGACAGTCTGACGTATCCTCACTCGCTGCACCTGGAGGCTTCAGAAACAGCCACAGTAGAAGGATGACCTTGAAAGTCTTGCCATGCCAGGTGCCCACTTTTAAAGCTGATTTATGTCCTGAATTTGAAGTACCTTCAGTGACTCCAGTTTGGAGTAAAGTGGCTGAAAAATGAAATCTCAAAAGAGATTCTGTTCTTCTGTGGCAAATAAAACATCTCATTGTTTCCTCTTTAAACTGTTTTAACTTAACAAATGTAAAGAGCATTTAAATTAATTAGTAAGGATTTTTGTATTTGAGCACTGTCTTCATTACATAACTTGAGTCTTCAGATTGTTTGTAGAGTGAGGATTATTTTTCTATTTAACATCAATCTTTAAGTTTTTTTTTAACAGTCCCCATTTTTTTTAGTTTAGTTTTACCATCCTCACTTATAAATAGGTATAAAGGTACCCCTTATTTGTTTACAGTTCTAATGTCATTTGGCTTTGTTTCTTAACCCTGATTTTAAATAAAATGAGGCCTTATTTGCTTTGCCCATTTTTTATTTATTTTTAATAAATATAGTATATTTAATTTCACCAGAGAAGTCATTAGGAACAAGTTCTTATTTACTGTAATGTCCTAGAAAGCAAAAAAGCAACTTAAGGAGCGACAGACCAACAGGCAAACAAACAATATATTAATACAAAATTAAATTAAAAATAAAAAACAATAGATATTTGCTGTATTTTATATTTGACTAGCTATAGATTCTCCATTAAAAAAAGTTTGCCAAATCGTCCCTTCACACACACACTGTTATGCCAGCAGATCCAGTATCTTTGCCATTCAGGATTTAAGAGCACTCAGAAAAGTAATGGACGCGTGAAACTGTGAGTTCAACAAAAAAGAGTCTTTATATAAGAAAAATGTAAATCAAAAATCTTCTTTTTTACAGTTCCCTTTCAACAATTCCAAACACAGTAAGCACGGTCAAAAAACTGTGTGAATCCGTGCTCTCCAATCCTTCACTAAATCAGCTAGTGCTCTACCAGCTCAAGAGCATCCTTTTGCTCACTATCAAAATAAGAGTCCTGTATTAAATTTACAGTTCAATTACACTGGCATTAGGATTACCTTCATGAAATAATACAAATATTACAAAATACTCAAAAACAAATAAAACAAATATAAAATCTTATTTATGGCTCTAACACACACACACACACAGACACACCTGAACATTGGGTACTTCTCTCATCTTCTTTCACATGTTCTCTCTGTCCTTCCCTCTTGGTTGTGGTGCAGTTTTGAGGCTGATTAGGTACCTTGCTAACCCTGAGCGGACGTAGAAGACCTTCGTCTGAGGAGCCGGGTCAAGCTCTACAGGCTCAGGGTCAAATTACTCCATTTCCACCGTCCGCTAAAGCAGAATCAGCTTTTCTTCCATCTGAGGCTCGAGAGGAAAGAAAAAAATAATACAGGTCCAGACTCTGGCTGGAAAATATGAGCCCCGCCAGAGCAGCACACACTCGGCCCGTACAGGAGCACCTTTGTGTGCACGTTCTCTAATGCACCTGCACGGAAAGATTGCAGCAGACGAAGAGATGCACAAGCACGGGCCAGACTAGCTCATTAGCACCGCAATGATGGCACGCTGCCAGGAAGTGTTTCGCAGGAGATTTGCCTGCGCGGTTTTTAGCATAGCTTGTTGATTGGTATGATTTATTTTAGCAGATGTTGCTTAGTAAACATTAATGTACCTGATATGACTTGCTAAACACGCATGTAATTAAACAGTGTCATATCAAATAGATTACACACACTGTAAAAAAAGGACACCAATTTTAAAATGATGTAGTTACTGAGATTTACAGATCACAGAGCATTTTTGTTAAATCAAATTCAATCAACTTAGTTCTTATATTCTATATTTTCAACAATACATATTAATACATATTCTATCACATGAAATCACCAGCCTCAGAAGATGAGCTCTTTCTGAGTGATGAAACCTTGCTGCTGTTTTAATCTCCTCACAATTGATGAGCAGCAGTTTGACAGTAGGGCCACTCTAGAGCTGTAAAATAACACTATATAAAAACACATTTTTGATTATAATTACCTTTGCATTCCTTCTTTGATATCGATATATATATATATATATATATATATATATATATATATATATATATATATATATATATATATATATATATGATGCTGCAGCTTTAGAGTAGGATGACTGTCTAACTGCCTGCTTGTCAAAAGATTTTAATATACAGATGGGAATAAACAGTAAACTAAAAAAGTTTAATTTCTCTGAAGCATGATTTCTGTAAACTTAAAAATGATTTTGTAAGGATTTCTCTCATAGAAGTGAATGAAATGCAAACCTTACAGTACTGTACAGTGCAATGTTGTGGGTTTGATAGCTGGGTTTAGCAAGCTGACACTGTTGGGTGCTTGAGGATGGCTCTTAAAGAAGAAAACTGGTGTAAACACAGATTTTAATAAGCTTCTTGTTTACTTTTATAGTTATTAATGCCTCGTTTTAAATTTCAGGGCTCTCCGCAATCTACCAATGAAGTGTGGAGCTATTTTTTTGGATAACGGTATAAAAAGCAATTTATCTGCAGGGGCAAGTGGAAGCCCAAAAGCGGCCATTGTAAAGAGTGCTGGGCAAAAAGTACAAAATAACTGGATCTCAGAAAACTGCGGGAGAGAGAAGGTGAGCTATTAAACAAAAGTTAGTGCTCTTTATCATATTTTACTACACCAAAAATCTATTTTACACCAAAGTTCTCCTTTAATCCTCACTACATTGGCTGCCCAATACTCCATAAACGTGTGCTCATGACATATTGCTGTGCTCACAAGTGTATCTGTGTGCCCAACAGTTGTAAATTCGGGTGTCTTGTCAGTAGGAACACTGTAGCAACCACCTGAAACAACACAGCAGCCATCAGGCATAATGCAAAATCTGCATAGAAACCTCAATCCAAGCACTTAGCAACACTATAGCTTCCAGTTAGCAACCACCTGGGTTACCAACGCAACCACCAATGAAAAACAAGTATCTCCAAAACAGCAACTTTACAGGAGAGAGAAAGGACCTTCTAAACTTTCAATGGAAGTCAAAGTAAAAAGAGTTTATTTCAGGTCATTTTGAAGTATTTCTATTGGTCCCTTCATTAAGAAATTGTGGCTCAGTGTAAGAGACAGTTTGTCTGTTCAAATTATGTATTAAACTAAAATTCATCAAAAATGGAGATACTTGTTTTTCATTGGACAGCAATGATATGTAGCTACAGCCTAGCAACTTATCTGAGCTATAGAAGTGGGAGGGGATGTAAGTATTTTCTGAAAATGTATTGAATTGTTTATTAATTAATTATTACGTTGTTTATCGTTGCTAGTCAAAGAACGCTGCTATCAGCATTAGCCTATCCAGCCGCTCACTCTGCAGCTTATCTGTCACTCAGAGCTTTATAGGCAGTTCTGAGGCACCCGCTGTGTATTAGCGAAGCTGGTGCCGAATGCGAAGCAGCATAAATGCCTCAGGTAATTTCCTCCCAGCTTCTCCGAGCCTGTAGGCAACAGCGGCGCTTCATGCTTCTGCACTCGCAGCCAAGAAAACGTGGTTCTCATTATCAGCAAAAACAAAACCAAGAAGCCATATGTCAAAACAAGCAGGCTTTTGTTCGTCTAAATAACTGTGACAGTCTGACCACAGCTAATGGAGGAGAAAAGAGGAGGGAACTGCTAATCGAGATAAATGCTCTGTGTGAAGCTAAAGGCTTCCACCGTGGTGTTTAAAGAGAATGCTGCTAGTCTGGAGTGAGTTATATAGCCTTGTTAGTCATGCCCGTGAACAGATCTTAAACAGTCCCAATAGTAGCCTGAGAACGTTTTTAATGCGCTTTGTTCTGGGGGTGTTCCCATCTATCTATTGTGCCATTGTTGGTAAAGGGGGGCTGAGAAAGCTGAAAGTTGATTTGGCAATAGCTCTGGAGATGTGTTGCCTGAATGACAGTTGGAAAAGTCTGTGTAGATTTTTTTTATCTGTAGTATCTAAGAAGAAATCTGCCTAGAATATATCGTCGCTGTCCAATGAAAAACACTTATCTCCAAAACAGCAACTTTACAGGAGAGAGAAAAAACCTTGTAAACGTTCAATGGAAGTCAACGTAAAAAGAATTAAGTTCAGGTCATTTTGAATAGTTTTTATTGGTCTGTTCATCAACAAAAACTGGCAAAGTGTGAGGGACAGTTTGTCTGTTCAAATTATGTAGTAAACTGAAAATTGACAAAAGTGGAGATAAGTGTTTTTATTGAACAGCACCGATATACAGCTCTGGAAAAAAAAATTAAGAGAGCACTTCAGTTTCTGAATCAGTTTTTCTGATTTTGTTATTTATAGGTATATGTTTGAGTGAAATGAACATTGTTGTTTTATTCTATGAACTATGAAAAACATTTCTCCCAAATTCCAAATAAAAATATTGTCATTTAGAGCATTTATTTGCAGAAAATAAGAAATGGCTAAAATAACAAAAAAGACACAGAGATTTCAGACCTCAAATAATACAAAGAAAACAAGTTTATGTTCATAAAGTTTTAAGAGTTCAGAAATCAATATTTGTTGGAATAACCCTGGTTTTTAACCCAGTTGTCATGCATCTTGGCATGTTTTCCTCCACCAGTCTTACACGCTGCTTTTGGATAACTTTATGCCTTTACTCCTGGTGCAAAAATTCAATCAGTTCAGCTTGGTCTGATGGCTTGTGATCATTCATCTTCCTCTTGATTATATTCCAGACGTTTTCAATTTGGTAAGATTAAAGAAACTCTTTATTTTTAAGTATTTTATTTATTTACAGAGCTGTACATGCTTAATATTGCATTTATACATTTTTATATTTTTAATATTGCATTATACATTTTAGGCTGAAGACCACTAAACACTAAACAACCTGTTTGGGATCTTCTTGGGATGTAAAAAGTGTGTCTAACTAGCTAAATTGTGTAAAATTGATTTTACATAAGCTTTGGCTTCTACGCTCTGCTGATTGTGTGCTGTGTGCTGATATTCACAACTGAAACTAAAATATCTGTTAAAGCCATGCCTTTTCCATGTATCTGTATCTACATAAGCCATTGGTCAGACTGCTTCCCAACACAGCAAACTAACCACAACCTAGTGCTGATTTCAAGGGCATGTATCATTTTTTTGCACAAACAACCAGGAAGTTAAAGATTTACATAGTGTAGACTCTTAAACACAGATGTTATTCTGTACCAGTAATGCCTTCTAATCTTTCACTGTCTCTGTCAGGTTGCTTATTTACCTCGTTGATGAGTCTATGATGTGCTTATGGGATCATTTTAACTGTGTGCCCACTTCTTGGCAGAGTAGAAAAAGTCCCAAACTTCTTTGATATCACTTTGTGATCCTTTCCAGCTTCATATAAATAAATAAAAAATTCTAGATTCTCTGAAAGCTCTTTTTTTGTTCTTTTTTCTCTCACATATGCGTGTCCTTCTTGTGTAGAGCAAGCTTGAAAAGTTAAGTGGTTTAGTCCACACTGTCAAACTAGCAAGAAACCAGGTATGTAAGAAGTCATTAACATAAGGGTTCACATACTATTTCATGAGCACTATGAGGTTTTATAGTTGTTAATGTTCTTAATCTTAATGTTTTGTAATTATTTTAGAAACATTATATTTGTCAATAGCCTTGACTTGCATGACCAGCTCAGATCAGATCACATTTAATAGATAGATAGATAGATAGATAGATAGATAGATAGATAGATAGATAGATAGATAGATAGATAGATAGACACTTTATTGATCCCCGAGGGGGAATTCTAGACATCCAGCAGCAGGTATGTATAGTACACAAAGTTACAAAAAGATAAAATATATCGATACATATAAATACAATAAACAATTTTATGACAACTTTAGGCAGAAAACCATGAAATTCCAAAGGCTTTACATACTTTTTCTTGCCACTGTAGATGCCAAAAGAATTTAAATCAGTTTTCAGTTCTTCTCCTGAGCATTACTTTTCCAAACCTAAAAAAAAAAAAAACTTCAGCACATGAAACGTGTCAATTAAACTACATTAAAAAAGGAACAAAAAAACAGCACAAAAAAAAACCCATTTCCCCCCGACATCATCTCCTCCAGCCTATCTAAAGCCGACACTCACCTGCAGCCTGCAGCTCAAGCCCAGGAGACACTCTGCTTTTATAGAGCTTGTTAACGTATGACCTGTTTCTGCTCACTGGCTTTCAGTCCGGAGCCCTTCCACCTGCCTGCACCCTTACAGGGGACCCTCCGAGCCCGCCAGTCCAGTTCCTCTGTCTCCACCTCTAAATAACGAGCCTGCCTCGCTGCAGACATCTAAATTGAAACTCCAATATACGCTGAATTGTATTTATTCTTTGCTCCAGTATTCAAATTTAAGACTGTAAGACCTCTCACACACCAGCCCATTATCAAAATAAATAAAAAAAGAAAAAAAAGAAGAAGAAGTAGAAAAAGAAGGTGTGAGGGGGAGGGGGATGGGCCTGTGTACCGTTGGGAAATAATTGGCTGCTCAACACATAAACAGGGTGAGTGGAGCCGCAGAGCCCGTAAAATAAATTGACTGGAGTAAATAGCATGTTGCTTTTTCCGCGGGCTCACTCCTCATGATGAAGTATATAGATCCGCAATTTCCACGGCCGCAGACAAGCCCAATAAACTTCATAATAAAGTGCACAGGTTAACAGAGGGGTTATTTTCACCTAGCTGGCCATAACTATAAATATCCGGGTAACTAGCTAGCGCTAGTCAGGGGACGGGGATATTTACGGCCCGCCGCTCCAGAGTAATGCCGCTTATCTTTGGGCGACATCGCATTTTCGGGTTTGCTTTATGACCGTGTTTTAAGTTTATATTGTCCTTAGCTCTATTGCTAATCAATACGTGCATATTGAAAACGTAGATCACTGGGATAACTCGCGGGTGCTCCGCGCTCCGTGCTCTATGCACTTTTGTCTTTTCTGTTGCTGAGAATGTTAGAGAAATGCTGTTATCAATTTCATAATTGATCAAATTTTGCCTAAATTTCCTTCGGGATAAATAAAGTATCTATCTATCTATCTATCTAAAATAAAAAGCAGCTAGAATAGCTGAAAGGCTGAATCAGTGGCCTAACCCTGCAGGTTTTGGCAGATGACTTGGAAGTTGCTTGCAATGCCCCCAAGTTCATCTCTTGTGGGTGTGTTTAAAGTCCATATAGGCACCTTTGCAACATGACAGCCAGTTATTTCCAGCCATGCAAGACCAGCCTCCTGTCTGTTTGAATAGGGAGGGACTAAAGTACTGGAAACTGAAGGTCAGATTATTGTTACTGAAACAACTAATTTTACATTACTGATAAAATCTGTTTTTTTTGGGCTTGAATGGCTACTGCACCTGCGCATATCTCCACAGCAAGGGGGGCTTCTCTGCTAGCAAAAGCTCAGAGAGCAATGGCTGGGGACCTCGGACTCCCATGTCTGTGATTGGTTCCAAAGGCTTGTTTGGCCAGTTGGTTTAGAGAGGAGATATACCTCTTGGAAATGTCTTCCTAGCTTTTAAGACACTCTAGGTTTCAGCCTAAAGATGCTGTAATTCTTTGCTCAGCATCAGCTTACAAACCAGTCAGCTCCTTTAATGCCTTATTCTAGAAAAATAGACATATATATGTTTTTTTTTGTTTGTTTTTGTTTGCTGTTTAAGCAAACTTCTGCATTCTCCTTTCCAAATGAAAGGATTGTACTTAGACTTATATATTTAAATTAGAGTTTTTTTCCATTTATTGAGGACTCTGCTCTCCCTCAAGCTTTTGCAGTTGATTTCTGATATAAAGGGGAAAACAGGAAGTGGGCAGACTCTTCATTAACTTGTTTTGATATAATTTGCCTCTTACCGCGCCTACAAATTGTGTTTTCTAAGAGTAAATGACTGGCTGCTTGTCGATCTGTTGCCTGGTGTTGGTGTTATGCTCTGGGCGGAACAGTGGAGGGAATCCGTGTCCATCTCTATTTTTGACAATGATCTTAACATGGACTTGAGAAGAGTCTTCTCTGTAAATAAGAGACATCATCATTGTTGTGTTGTTTTGTTGTTTATCAGCGCCGGCGATATGCCCAGGAGTGTTTGAGCAAGAGTGTGTGTGCCCATGTTTGTTTGTGAGCAAGTGTTATTTTATCTTCACAGCAGCCGAGGCTGTCAGACGGCCACCCCCTCAGAGAGAAGGTTGGGGTGATGCCAGGTCTAACACACACACACACACACACACACACACACACACAAACAACCACAAAACAAGACGAGGACGAGCAGGATAGGAAAGGGAAGGGGGTCCGGGCGAATCGAAGCGAGGGGACGGCCAAACAGGCCTTCAGAGCCAGGGAGAAACGTTCGCTTCCAGAGACCAGCGAGCAGGGTTTTGTCCCCCGGAGGCAACGGGGCAGCCAGTGACCCAGTGGCTGCCCTCCAAGCCCCCTGCGAGACAGGCTTAGCCCGCCCCTGCCCTGCAGTCCTGCTGATAAGACCGGACTGCCCGACGCCGCTCACCTAGAACACAGGCCGGCGCAGGAAAGAACAAACAATGCCCAGCACCTTTGAGCTGCAACTAGTTTCAAAACTCACAGGCCCATTCTGAAGGGCGAGCTAAGATGAATAATGCACACAGACGTTCTGTCAGGAGCACTTACTTTACGCTCCAAAGTCATGTTCCCTGCATCTTCCTCAACTTCTCTTCCTGCTATTATTCCACCTTTTATCTGCGGCCCTCCGCTTGCTTTTGAAAGAACATAAAAGAGCTAAACCGGAGACGTGTTTTTGGAAATTAGCGTGTAATTACATTAATATTTTTTTTCATATGAAGACTTTTCTCTTGTTCACAAACTCATGAAATTTAAGACATTTCTCTTTATTATCACAATTAACGTTATAATGTTAATGGGTAATTAATTGAATTTTGCGGAATAATTCAGGGCTCTATTTTAGGGTCCAAGAAACAGCCTCCTATTGTCTTATGATTCCTATAGTTATGATTGGTGAAGCCACATACAGAGTTTACAAGGGTTAAGGATGATATAAAAAAGACTCAGTGATGGCCAAAACTTTTTTTATATACAATTAAAATGTTTTATATTTGCTTTCAGTGGCATAGCACATAAAGTTCATAAACAAAAAAATTGTTTTAAAAGTGTAGTTTTTTGAGGACAATGACAATTTTTACCATTTCTGGAGAAAAGATCCTTGATCATAGCTTTTCTACAATTACTGAACAGTTAGTACAGGCACTTAAAATACACATAAACCAATCTGAACAGTTAGTTTTATATTTATTCTTTATTATTGCATGAAATAATAAATGGTAGTGGCACTAAATAAATCTACTCCTTGATCAGGAGAGCTAATGAACTAATTACACACTTTTTTCAGACATCAAGATTTTACTAATACAAGAAAGCCATGTGGTTATCTGTCAGTCCTTGTTTACAACATTGTAGTAAGAAGTAGCATCACATCAAACAAGTAAACAACAACATAACAAAGCTACAAATATATTGTTTAAAATATGTCAAAGTTGGAAAGATAGGAAGCTAAATAACATATTCTGTAATCCTATTGTTTTTGTTTCGAATTGTAGGTGGGGGACAGAGCCAAAGAGATATATATTTCTATACATTCTGGTGGTATGTAATTTATTTATAGCTATTAAGCTATTTATCTAATAATAAAGAATAAATCATTTTAAAACCTGGGGACATAAAAAGTTTCAATAATTAAAGAAAAACTAAAATAAAAAGGATTTATTAATTATTATTAATTATTTTTTGAGACTACCACAATCATGGAAAACTTTTTTTTAAATACTATCCTTCATCTCTTCTACACTCTCTTTCTCGCTCTCTCTCTCACACTCACACTCTCTCTCTCGCTGGCTGCAACCCTGCATCTGTTAATATGGCCGAGACTGCAGCGATGATTTTATTAATACACCAAAACCGGAGTCCGAAAAACCTGCTGCCCATATGTTTCACGTACCACGGCTTGTCCTTCAAATCAAAACCAGCAGCCGCAGTAAAAAGCCCCGTATTTGTGAATAATAGCACAGTTGTCTGCGCCGGATAAAATAATATGTTTATTACGCTGGCAATGGAGTGCCATTGCCAGGAAATACATGGTATGTACAGCGATGTATAGGAATATATTACTCATCCCACATGTGGCGCGGGCCTGAGCGCAGGTAATGGATCCAGCACATGGGCTTTGGAAGTGCTCCTGCGACCCTCCATCTCAGCGCTGATTGAGCAGCGAAGCCCCGGCTGTAAGTGAATTACAGACTTGCCGTTCTGCTTTTACAGATACGTGTATGATTTGAGCTCGGAGCGGAGGGCTCGCTCCCCCCTCCTCCAGTGTAGAACTCAATAGAGTTGATTTATGTACGCTACTCATTATGAATTCTCTCTTAAGGGGAAACGTAGGGACCGTGCCAGGGAGCGATGTGATTAGAGTCAGTTGAACCCAGGGATTGTTATTTTTGCGTGTGAGCCAGGCTGAAAAGCACACGTCTTACATTAGGCGATATGGCACAATGCAGTTCAGCATGTTTAACTGGGAGAAAAGTGCAGATAAGTATTGGTTATGGTTCCTGTGAGCTGTGTTCCCTTGTTTCAGGTTCCACTCAGGCTGGTATCACAATCCAGAAATTCAGAAAGGTAATTTTGGTAAAATACAGAAATAAACATGTATTTTTCTGTTCAAATGTAACCAGATTTCATTGCCTTAAACATAGTTTAATTTTTGCTCTATATTTATTCATATTTGTTTGGGAATTTGAAAAATATAAGAGACCACCTAAAAATAATGAGTTTCTTTGATTTTACCAAAAACCTCTGGAATCTAATCGAGAGGAAGATGGATGATCACAAGCCGTCAAACCAAACTGAACTGCTAAAAGTTTTGCATCAGGAGTACATGCATAAGGTTATCCAAAAGCAGTGTGTAAGACTGTAGAGGAGAACATGATGCCAAGATGCATGAAAACTGTGATTGAAAACCAGGGTTATTCCACCAAATATTGATTTCTAAAATCTTTAAACCTTATGAATATAACCTGTTTTATTTGCGTTATTTGAGGTCTGAAAGCTCTGCATCTTTCCTTTTTTTTCTTATTTTCTGCAAATAAATGCTCTAAATGACAATATTTTTATTTGGAATTTGGGAGAAATGTTGTCCGTAGTTTATAGAATAAAACAACAATGTTCATTTTACTCAAACATATAGCTATACATAGCAAAATCAGAGAAACTGATTCAGAATCTGAAGTGGTCTCTTATTTTTTTCACAGCTGTATTTATATCTCAGATTTCTGTTCATTTTTATTATTTCTGATTTAACCATTTAATATACACACTTTGGATCAGTTTCTCAGACTGGGATTAAGTGTAGTCCTGGAATACACAGCACTTTGAATGGAGATTTTCCATTTAATGTAGAAAAAATCTAGGACTAGGCTTATTGTCTATACGGTAAACCAGAAATAAAGCTAGAGGTGCTACAAAAGGGTCTTTAAGCAATATAGTTTGGATTATGTTTAAATAATAGGACTGATGTAACATAATCAACAACATCAAGTTTAGGAAGACTCTGGGGCAACTCATCAATGATGCCACTGATTACGCATATCAATATGTCGATTTGCATAACACGCATTAATGCTTTGCAAAGATGGCCACGCCCTCTGAAAACAGGGACCGTCAATAATTCACACATTAACACTGTAAATAATATGATAAAAACAGAAGTGCTTCATTTAATGCAGTGAGAAAAGTGAGTAAAGTGTAGAAGTGTGTGGTTTGGGACGCAGGCATGGATTTAGAGCAAGCTGCAGAAAATGCTTCAGACGAGCAATCAAAATGCAAGCGTCCTAATCTTTAAAGACTATGTACGAGTGAGAGAATAGTTTAAACCAACGTCACAGCCTAATGCTTAAAGTTATAGGTTATTTAGTGTGTTGCTATGCTATGACATAACCCAGAGAATAATGTTCTAGAGTGCATGCTATGTATTTTTTTTCAAGAGAAAATGGTTAAAGCAAATATTGAAATAATAATAATATATATTTTAAATGTCATTACTTACATATTTATTTTATTGCTGTGGTTAAAATATTATAACAGAGCACACATGTGTAGTATAAATCATTAATTACTATAAACCAGCCGCGAAAAACCCTTTAGAATAATCTGTAAATTGTAGTCATTAGAATAATTGTACAGTAAAAAATAATTAATATATAATTAATAGTTTGAAAGGAACACTCATCAGGTGCAGCTCTAATTATGAACCGTATTTGTAATAGATCTATGTGTTGAAGTTTAACAAATAACACAAAAACAATTTGATAACTGTTATTAACATTTTATTCAAGAAATAAAGGCCAGAACTAGTCTTATAGTTTATAAAACCTTCATTAAAGCATTTAAATGGTTAAATAGTTGGAACAGAGCAGTAGAAGCTAATTTATAAACATTTTTAAATGAGCTTTATTTACGTTTATCTCCAGGATTAACCCAGAACTCCTACATTCTGTAAATGTAAAGGTCAGATGAATGAACATACATTCACACACACTGTCCTGTAGTGATGCTCTCAGAATGTTTAGCATGTGTCACTCAGGAACCTCATGAGTTAAAGTAAAGAACAGACAGAGTGCTGTAAGGAACTTTACACAGCGTTTAAAGGCTCTGTGACACACATATATTACCATGCTTGTAAAAGATGTTTGTATTAAAGTTTAAAGAAGTGTTTAAAGGCTTAAGGAAGGTTAATTCTGACACATTTGAATTATAAAATTGCATTTTAATTTTTTTAATACAACAAAATCTGTTTTTTTTGTGCCTTTACTCAGAGAACCATGTTTAATAAATAGTGTATTACTTAAAGGACAGGATATATATACATATATATATTTCCCTTGTGATTCCTAAACAGTGAGCCTTTTAGCAGTATCAGAGAAGCAGCACACACACACACACATAACACACGCAACAGTTCCAGGCTGTAGTGCAGCTCAAATGAAGTTAGTGGAGTTGTGAACTGTGAAAAATGTGCTAAATAAATTTGCACGTTTGAGGGAGTTTTTGTTGTCAAATAGTTTATAGAAAATGTGAAAAATCTCTGTAAATCACAAACATATGGATCCTAGAGCTAAGTAGCAATCAAAGGCAATCAAACTGTTTACTCAGGTGTATTTTGATAAATTAGTTTGTATGTAGAACTGCATATTTGCCAAGCAATTCATCATCAGAATGAGCAGCTCAGGAAAGCCAGCCGGTTGTTGATAAGTCGCAGTGAAAATCGGGTGAATGAGCGAAAGCCGTTGGAGAAAAGCTCGAGAAAGAAAGCCCAGCCTAGGTTACGCTGCAATTAAACCATCAATCTGCAATTATGTTGGCTAAAACACACACAGATTGTCACCTGTTTGAGGTCTGGATGCTTTACCCGGTAATATCACACACCACGTCCTCTGGAAACACACACACACACACACACACACACACACACCGCCTGCTGAAGGACTGCAGTATACTTACAAATAACAGCAGCCATCAGCCCAGCTGTTCAGTCCAGACACGCTGAGGCTGGAAAGAGGCTGGAAAGTGTTTCTGCTGTTTAAATTTCCAAGACTTTTAGACGCTTCGCCTCAAACACCAGAGCTTGTGTGTGTGTGTATGTGGGCATATATGTGTGTGTGTGTGTGTGTGTCTCTGTGAATGAAATCTGCCGGCCGAATGGAAAGTGGCACTTGCAGGCTGTTCTGCTACGCCCTGCTGTGAGCGAGAGTATTATATTTCCTGACAAATATTTTGGAGCATAAATACAAACACAATACATCCAAATCCCTGCTTAAGAGGCACGGCGCTCTCCGTCTTTACAATGTCCAAACACATCGCTAAAAATATAATCACACATTATACTAATATCCCACAGGCCACAGACTGCTTCACTTCCTGGATTGTGTAGACTTGTGTATTTTGTTGTTTTTTAAAAGTTCCAGGAAGTAAAAAAAATGTGACTGTGTACAAAGATGAACATTATATATATATATATATATATATATATATATATATATATATATATATATATATATATATATATATATATATATATATGAATATATATGATTTTTTGCACCAGGAGTGGCTCAAAGTTATCCAAAAGCAGTGTGTGAGACTGGTGGAGAAGAACATGCTAAAATGCAAGAAAACTGGGATTATAAACCAGGGTTATTCCATTAAATAATAATTAAGAATTTGAACTCTTAAAACTTTATGAATATGAACTTGTTTTCTTTGCATTATTTGAGGTCTGTAAGCTCTGCATCTTTTTTGTTATTTTGGCCATTTCTCATTTTCTGCAAATAAATGCTCTAAATGACAATATTTTTGTTTGGAATTTGGGAGAAATTTTGTCCAAAGTTTATAATAATTGATATAATTGTTTATAACTTGGTATGGTTAAAGTTTGGTTTGGTAAATCAGAGCTTAACTCTGTATAGCATGGTGTTTTCATTGCCCTTTCATTGTTTTCATTTATTATTATTGGACATATACAGTACCAGTCAAAAGTTCTTTTATTTAGGATAAAAAAAATATTCCACCTGCAATTTCGGGAATTGTATTAATTATAAAATTTAAATGAATACAACCTCTTTACTATGCTATTATATTATCATTATTCCAATTGCAATGAATTGATCAATAATATAATTTATCACAATTGTTTCTGGAACAATAAAATACCAGTTTGGACACACCTTTTCTCATTCAAAGTATTTTCTTTCTTTTTATATTGTATTTTTTACATCGTAACTTTAATATTAAAGCTATTCAGGGACATTATATGCAGA
The DNA here is from genome assembly GCF_023375975.1 of Astyanax mexicanus. Taxonomy (NCBI): domain Eukaryota; kingdom Metazoa; phylum Chordata; class Actinopteri; order Characiformes; family Acestrorhamphidae; genus Astyanax; species Astyanax mexicanus. Next base: position 52,084,046 of record NC_064410.1, on the reverse strand, counting down.
ATTATTTTGTAAACTAAAAAAAAAGTGTTAAACAGAATTTTCAGAGTTTTATATTTTAGATTCTTCTAAGTAGCACATTTATCTTTAAGGACAGACCTGCATACTCTTGGTATTTTAATCTCAGTGTCTTCATGAGTCACCTGGAATAGTTTTCTCAGCATCTTGAAGGAAGGAGTTTCTGGAGGTGCTGAACAATAGTTGCTGCTTTTCCTTCAGGCTGTGAAGCTCCAACTCATCTCAATTAAATCACCTCAAATCACATCAGTCTCAGTTCATCAGGTTTAGGGATTCCATATGTGTCCCTTAGTTGTATTATGTGTTTAATATTAATCTATAATGTAGAAAAAAATAAAGTAATAAATAATGAAAAATTCTGACTGGCACTGATGTTGCCATTTAGTTTTTATGTACTATCTAAAACAGTGTTTTTAAGTTGTTGCCTTAGGGAAACATTATGTAGTTTCTTAATAAGGCATGCATGCTAAATTAGTGGTTCTTAATTTTCAATTTTCAACAGAAGAAAAAAGTATAAAAAATGTAAAATCATGCTATAGAGGGTTTAGGATTTAGAGGGTTATCCATTTTAATTTAAAATTTATTCACATAAATTCAGTGAGCAGCTCATTCATATTTGTTTCTTATTTCGGGCACATGACTAAATATTTTAAGGTTAAAATCATGATGTAACACAATAACAAAACGACAATTTCATAACTATTATTAACATTTTGTTCTAGAAATCAGGTCAGAACTAGTTGTATGGAATGTAAAACCTTCATTAAAGCATTTGAATGGTTAAATGGTTGGAACAGAGCAGTCAAAGCTAATTTAAATAGACTTTTATAATAAGCTAAATCAGAATTAACCCAGTACTTCTACATTACATTCTGTAAATAAGTTCATATAAATAAACACAGATTCACACACTAAATTGATGCTTTCAGGATGTTCAGTTTGTGTAGGAACTTCATGAGTTAAAGTAAAGTACAGAGTGCTGTAAGGGACTTTACGCAGCATTTAAAGGGTCTGTAACACAAATATCACCATGTGTTATTTTGGGTTAAATCAGGCGAGTTGGTGATTCCTCCATCTGTTCTAATATGATCAGAGTTAAACCTCTCTTAGATAATTTACATTCAGATTTAGACCAGACTTAGGTGTCTAAATCCTCTGCACTCTTTTTTGATGTACTAATAATGTATCTAGCAGGATTAACAGACCAATAGAAGAACTTCAGAATGATTTGGAATACAATCACTTTTATATTAAAATTTTAAGGTAGAAAAAGTTGCAATTTTTGAGATATGTGTTTGTGTTTTTTTCTTTTAAATATTTTTTGAAATATGTTACTGAATATGGTTGTATTTACTCATATACTGTGAAAGTTAAAAAGATTGTTCCTTCTACTTTACAGTTTTTGCATTACAGCAAATATATGTTTTCACTTTCGATGGAAGTTAGTATAAAAAGGTTTGATTCATTTTTGATCATTTATATTGGCTTATTTAAGAAGAAATCAATAACATTGACAATATAAAGAACAACTGCCACATTCACATGATCACAAAACATTTAAAAGCATTTTTTCTTTCAGTAGTAAAAGAGATTACCTAGAGCAGATTCTGATGAACATAAATACAGTAAAAAATAAACACAAATTTCACAAAGCCAGTGCCCTAGTAAATGTGTTAATTTCCATCAGAAGCTCACCTGAACTAACATCATAAATCACATATATGAAGAATGACCCAAAAGAAATGCTCCAAAAAAAAAGCAGTGTGTAAGACTTGAGGAGGAGAACATGCCAAGATGCATGAAAACTGTGATTAAAAACCAGGTTATTCCACCAAATATTGTTTTCTGAACTCTTAAAACTTTTCTTTGTGTTATTTGAGGTCTGAAAGCTCTGCATCTTTTTTCTTATTTCAGCCATTTCTCATTTTCTGCAAATAAATGCTCTAAATGACAATATTTTTATTTGGAGTTTATGAGAAATATTGTCTGTAGTTTATAGAATAAAAAACAATGTTCATTTTACTCAATTATACACCTATAAATAGCAAAATCTGAGAAACTGCTTCAGAAACTGGTTTCTGGTGGTTTCCAGAACTGTATAAAGAACGACCCAACCGTGATAACAGCCAAAAATGAATAAGTGGAGGAAGTGACTATAGTCAGTGCATACTTTGCAAGAAGTGCAACATATACATAATAAAATCATATAATTTAAAATGTGTTTGAGGAGAAATTGTAAGAGAATCCCTGAACATCTCCGAGTAGAGATCTCAGCAGACACAGAACCAGCGCTCCCCACCAGGGGGAGATATTTGGGCTGGTTGAGTTATGGGACAGAGGACTGAGTTCTCAGCAGCAGCTCCAGACTGGAACAGTGGGATTCAGTGAGATCAGCTGACAGTAACAGATCTTCTGTATCTACTGATTCTGAAGCTCCTTATCTCTTTCTTTCCTTTTAACAACTATCAAACTACTCAGGACATGCAGGATCTGAACTCACTTTATTCTCTGGATGAGGGAAATTGTGTGTAGTATGGAGAAAGGCACAGGGATTCAATCAAAAATCATCATAGTGTAAGAGAGGAGTCTGCAGATTCGTGTAGTCTCGAAGGGGAATTTCACCTGTTCTTTATCCCTCTTTAATGTGTTTAATAAAATGTTTGTAGTATAAATAAAGTAATTCAGATTTACAGTGGTCTTAAATGGAACCTAATGGTTAAAGTGTTTAATAGCTCTGAAAACTGTTAAACAAGATAAATACAAATATGATATCTGAGAATATCTGAGAATAATTAAATTAAACATATGGTACTATATACAGTATATAACTATAAAAAGTTAATAAAAGGATAGATGGTATATATAAAATACAATAAAACAACAATACTGAACAAACATACACCAAAAAAAACCCCCAAAAAAAACATATAGAGTTATTAATATAAAAATGTATGTAGGAAGGGAATAGTGATATATACATTAAACATATATGCACAAAATTTGAAGAATTTTCAATAATTAAAAAAAAAAACAGTGAACATAGTTCTGCACATCGTAAAACATGTTGAGCATTTAGTAATTTAGCATTATTGCACATTTACACTGGTTTTTATTGCCAATTTGTAAAAAAAAATGAGCAAATTAATATAAACTTTTCTTTTTTCATACTTCTGCACATGTCAGGCTACATACACAACATTAAACATTTTTCTCACAACAGAAAATGTGTTGAAAAGGTTTACTGGTGCTGGTTATGTATAGTACATATAAATTTTATTTTTGTGTTGTAGATATCACATCTCTGATTCACACTTTTTCTGTTTCCAAAGAAAAAGTGTATCTCCAAAATAATAACTTACAGAAGAAGGAAAAAGCCTTCATTACTTTCATTGTGAGATAATTTAAAGAGGTGTTTATTCCAAGTAATTTAGATTATTGCTCTGATATTACATATTTTGCATACAAAATGAAATATGTATTGAAAACAATATGAAAAACATCTGCTGTGTTCAAATATTTTAGTAAACTAAAAATCACCCAAAGTAAAGAAAAATGGTTTTCTTTGGGATCAAAGAAGCAATTCTATTCTATTCTATTCTATTGTATTGTATTGTATTCTATTCTACTATAAGAAATCTAGTTCATACAGTGCAGATTTATATCATACAGTACATTTCACATCAAAGTTTTGTGTACAGTCTAGTAATTCAATTATTCAGCAATTTAAAGATTGAGTTAATTTTTTTTTTTTGTTTATTGACTAAAATATATATATATATATATTGTGTGTTTTGTTTGTGGTCTTAGCCTTAAAACCCTTATATCACACCATCACACACTGAATAGTGTTGGGTTTGTCTTAGTAATTAGTAAATCAGGAAATTAGTAACTGCTAAATTACATTAGAAATGGCATCAAAAAGTGTAGAAATAAATTGAATAGGTGTATACAAGACACCTTGTATACATGAAAGAGCTATTTTTTTTACTGGTTCAAGTGAGATTAGAGTGTTTCAGACTCTTTGGTGCTCATGAAGGAGTAGCACCCTCCACTCAGTGCTTTTTCTAATCATAATCTGTATCTTTTATATCACTTTTATTATTTCCCTTACATCACATGTCTTATAGAGTAGTAAAAGCACAGTAATTTGAATTCTAGTAAACTGTCAGATTTGAACTATTGATTTTTAAACATTATTCAGCGTTGATTCTCCTTTAATTTGAGGTTAATTCAGCCATGAATAAATAGCTGGGAAAAATAACAGTTTTGTGAACAGTAGAGATGAGAGATGAACCACTGTTCAGTGTAAAGTGCAAAGGGCAAATATGCAAAATAAATGTGCAGCTCAGCAGGAGAAAACAGACTACATGCTCTACTGTAGCTTCGGATTTACTGATGTTCTTCATAAAAAGATTAAGATTTAAAATAATGCTGGACAAAATAAAAACATTTTTATTCCTGTGTAAAACTCAGAAACAAGAAGACATATCAGTGAATCAGTGATTGCATCAGAGCCAATATAGAGACCTCGTTTTTCCAAAAAGCAGAGATGAAAACAGATCTGAGACCCATCGTTCAGAGATGAGCTGTGCTTTAATTTGAAGTTTCTGGCCTGGTGGGTGTCTGATTTATTGAAAGCTGAAATTAAACAGTGTTTAGCAGAAAGTGTAACTAAATTACCTTGCTCTTTCAACTGGTTTTCCTGTGTGATTGTTCTTTTTGCAGGCAATTAAAAGTGAACTAAATAATGTGGGATTTTCATTCGTCTGCCGGCTTTCTTTTGTACCCAGAGCCCCACTGTCACTGTTTGTAAATTCTCTTTTTAGAGGAACCAAAATAGCCTGACATTTTCCTTCAGTACTCTAACCCACGTTTCCTCAGGCAAATATTCTCTCTCTCTCTCTCTCTCTCTCTCTCTCTCTCTCTTTCCTCTCTCTCTCTCTCTTCAGTAGCAGGTCCTCATTTTGCCTAAGATTTGTCTCCTATTAAATATGATGGTGCTAAATAGGACTAATGGTGAACAGTAAACTGTAATAAATGTGTGTGTGTGTGTAACCTGAGGAAAACACCTTAATTGGTACGCTATTAAAAATCCATTACATATCATAAAAGTTTGTGAATGTTTTTTTTATATTTGTTCTATGAATAAATATACTTTTTACATCCTGTGGTGCTTTATAGACTATCAAATGGTTATTACACACATATTTTAAATGTTATATATTAAAAATAGTTTGTCAGAGAAAAACCTGCTTATTTTAAAATCTGTTCTTTTACAGCATCTCTTCTAAAAAACATCTCTTCAACACGTTCAGATGTTAACTATATTAAAATTTGGGAAATAACAACCAGTAAGTCCAGAATGCATTGATTTAGCAAAAATGTTTTGTTTTTTGTTTTACATGATATTGCATTAATGTTAATCTTATTAAATATTAATTACATTTTATAACAGAGCTATTACATGTAATGTCTATTAGAATTTTGGTTTTATTACCAACAAAATTGGGTCAAATGATAACCAACAAGAGACATCTTCAAGCCTGTTTAATTTGTTAGCAAATGTGATTATTACATGCTATTACATTATTAGTACATGGTCCTTTGTATGAATTAGATAATGCTGTATTCTAATTATTTCATGTTTAATTAATAATAAGATTATTTTAAACAACTTTTTAAAGCCAAAAATGTTATTACATGATATATCATTATATACAGCTATGGAAAAAAACAAGATAAATAAAAAATAATAAAAATAAGATATAAGACAATAATAAAATATTGTCATTTAGAACATTTATCTGCAGAAAATGAAAAATGGCTGAAACAACAAAAAAGATGCAAAGAAAGTAAGTTCATATTAATAAAGTTTTAAGAGTTCTGAAACCAATATTTGGTGGAATAACCCTGTTTTGACATGTTCTCCTCCACCAGTCTTACACACTGCTTTCTAGATCTGTATACAACACATTATTACATTAGTATATTGTATGGCAATATTGCATGCATAGGTAATTACAAGTGTTAATTTGTACCTAACTATTTAATTAGTTTGATAAATAATTTCGATAATTCCTGTTTTACATTATTACAATATTATTTTTAAATTACTATTGCATGTCATTGCATTATCATTACCCATAGTTCATGTTTAATATAAATGTCCTTTGAATTAAATGGTAACAACAATAAAAAAATGACATGTTCCTTCTTTCTTTACTTATTAACAAGCAAAAAAAAATGGCACTATACTGTTAGTGTACATATAGTTACTGTATCTCATATTTTCTACAGAAGAATCTTAAACACTTTGTAAAGCTCCATCCTCCATATCTTTCACCATTAGTGAATGCAGAAACATCTGTACTATTCTGCAGAAAGTGCAGTCCTGAGGGAGTTCTCCCTGAAACCCCCACACTGTGTGAGACACACAGGCTTTTACACACTTCACCTCAGCACACAGAGGTCACTACTCCACTGTCAGTGCTCTCGTCCATTTAGTCATAAGCGAGAGATCTGGCCCCATTAAAGGAAGGCCCGCACATCAGTGGAGAAATGGAGCTGACGTCAGCGCTCACTCACCCTCATTTAGCAGCGTGGAGGATTCACTCAGCCTACTGTTATAACTCAGCGGAAGTGACAATTTGGCATTTGGCACCATGTATTAAATTATCAATGAGCCGGAGGAGCTCCTCAAATGGGCCTGAACAGGAAACCGGGGAGGAAACAAATGCTGCCGTGTTGGGTGCTTTCAGATGGTCTGTCTGTAAATAATGATTCATTTTGTACGAGTTCCAAACGTATGATCAACAGGTGTGATCTGTCTTTCTGCATCAAATCACAATCCAGAGTTTTTTTAATTATTACAAGATGTGAAATAATTTAGTTTTATTAATAAAGATGCAAAAGTGACAAAGTGTTCTTGGGCAAAACCATAGAAGAACCCTTTGTGTTTTAAGCTTGGACACTAACATGCCACACTAGTGTATTGACTAGTTTAGTGTGACTCCCATGACTTTTGCCATGTCCCATGGAAGCCAAAAAATACTGTACTGATATGCATGATGGTCCTCCTGCATTCAATGTGGGTGTGGTTTATGCCATAGCTGCTTATTTGTGGACACATGGACAATTCTAGCCAGACACTGCTGGTCACAATCATTATAATCCTTCATATTGTTGCTCTCCAATGAAAAAACAGTATCTCCAGAACAGCAACTTTACAGGAGAGAGAAAAATTATTCTAGACTTTCAGTGGAAGTCAATGTAAAAATAGTTTATTTCAGGTCATTTTTAAGTATTTCTTTTGGCCCTTAAGGGACAGTTTGTCTGTTCAAATTGTGTAGTTGTCACATATTAGCCTGTCTGTCCTGTGTTTTTCCCTCTTTTGGTTTTCTGTGCTCCTGCCCTGTTTTCCTGTCTTGTGTCTCCAGCCATGTGCTTTTTTGAGCACATGGCATTGTTTTGTTATTGTTCTGTCTCCACCCTAGCCCCGCCCTAGCCCAGCCCTAGCCCAGCCCTAGCCATTAGTGTTGTCACCTTGTGTCTTGTTTGTAACCCCGCCCCCTCATTACCTGTCTTCACCCTCCTTGTGTATAAATAGCCTCTTGTATGAGTGTTTCCTTGTGGAGTCTTATGTCACGAATGAGAGGAATGGAGAGGATGGACGTAAGTGCAGATAAATAATTGTATTTATTAAATAAACAAGAAAAATAAATACAGAAAACAAAACACGGGTAATGCAAAAAAACTTATGAAAAACTTACAAAAAAAACAAGACTAGGATAAGGATTAAACTTAGACAAATGCAAGGAAAACTAATTAAACTAGAAACTCTAACTTTAAACAAAGAATAACTAGAAAATACAAAACAACTGACCAAGATTCTAAGTAACACAAAACACAAACTCTACTCACGAATATACAGTCACATAGATACAAAAGACTCCACAAGGAAACACTCATACAAGAGGCTATTTATACACAAGGAGGGTGAAGACAGGTAATGAGGGGGCGGGGTTACAAACAAGACACAAGGTGACAACACTAATGGCTAGGGCTGGGCTAGGGCGGGGCTAGGGTGGAGACAGAACAATAACAAAACAATTATGTCACGAATGAGAGGAATGGAGAGGATGGACGTAAGTGCAGATAAATAATTGTATTTATTAAATAAACAAGAAAAACAAATACAATTATTTATCTGCACTTACGTCCATCCTCTCCATTCCTCTCATTCGTGACAGTAGTAAACTAAAAAATCAACAAAAATGAAGATATTGGTGGATTGCTATTAGGAGGAAACTGACTTGCACGTGAAGGTGCACGAGTAACTCATTTTTACATTTGTGTGTAAGTGGTGTGCCTACGTTGCCAAGATAGCAATGAACATCTGACAATTTACTGTTATCAGGGTTTTAATCAGTCAGTGTTGCATCTGTGTTTTTTTATGTTACTAAAATAGCAGCAAGCCAGAAATTTACCTGAACACACCTCACCTCCAAACCACCACACCCATCAGCGTAGATATATTCACAAGCACCATTGCTATTTAAACTACACAGGCGCAAGGCATGAAAATAGGTTGTTGGTTAGGTGTAAGATAGCAATGAGTACTGCGACGCTCCGTATAAAGTAGAAGGTGCCAATAGAATAGCACACTGTAAAGATTTAAATCATGAACCTGTGGGATCATTCCCAATGCCAGGGTAAAACACCCCAGCACTGAGCTGTAGAGCAGTAGAACTATGTTCTCTGGAATGATTTTGCACCATTTAATACTTTTGGGATGTGTTCTGGAGTTGAAGATAAAGTAACAGTACAAACAGTTACTCCAACAAAAGCTGAATAAACACTTTTTTAATGCCCTTGATTTGGGGAAAACAACGAATTTCCAGGTGTCCCAGTACTTTTGTCTATATAGTATATAGTATATATAGTATATACTGCATATATAATGTCCTGCAGTCCACAAGGAGATAAAGAAGAAAATTAAGTAAAATATCTCCTTCTCTCTTGTTTGTAACATAAGACCCAACAGAATGACTGAACCTTTGAGTGTATCTATAGTGCAGGTAGAGCAGATACAGGCTGAGCCGTGCTCTGGCCACCTTGTCCCGGTGTGATTGAGGCATACAGCACGAGCTGACGTGAAGCTATGCTCAGTCGAGCGTGTTGTGAGGATATCTGCAAATGAGCATAATTGCTTCATCGTTTGCCACATGCCTCCCCCTTCGTTGGTGTTCCTGAGCTTATTATTTACTCTCTGAATCTGTCAGATTGCGGAAACATGTGAGGTGGCCCCAACAGTCGAGTGGATTTCAAAAGAAATGAGAAATTTGTTTAAAAATCTCACTGTGGAAGTGGGGATTTATGGTGTTTGGACTGTTCTGGTTATGGTTCTGCAATTGCCTGATGAAAACGCAGATATTATAAACAGATGCTAAAAGACAAAGCAAGCTCAGAAGATGAATTTCGCTTCAAACGGCTCTTTTTTCACAAACCAAACAAACAGACAAAAAGATTAAGTTCAGAAATCTCTCATTCTGCATTTACACTTTCCGAGAACTATAAATCCTCTTAGATTTTCTTTGAGAAAAGTTAGTTGCTGATTCTAAAACTTTTTTTATTAACTTAACCAAATCTTTCCCATGTAAGAAAAAGCTCAGTTACTCTCCTTATTGCACACAACACTTTAGGTCCTGAAACACTGAGGTTCCTCTAGTTCCTCTAGTAAATATATTTTAAATGGTTTCCTTTGAAATCTACCAATGAAGTCTTTCATGTACTTAAAAGGTAATCATCATTTTGTACTAATATATATTATAAGCCGTTTACAACCATTACAATTTAGAATTAAATATGCTATTGTTTTTAGTGACTTTGTGAATGATATACTCTATATTTTTAATACCCTGACCCATAACCAAATACCCTTGATCTTAGAGAACCATGAATGATCTGGTGTTCGATTACTTTTTCTAAATAGTGTGCTTTATGTAAATGTAAACTCCTTTGTAACTGGATCAGTCTATGCTGAAACTCCCCTTATAACTTCAGGGTGAATGGATAAGGTAAAAGTACCGTATAAAATAGAATCAGAATTAGAGACACAATTTACAGCCATTTCCCATCAATGCATTCTAAATGTTCTTTACTCATTTAAAGCCCTTTAAGCTGTGTGTTCTTTGCTTGAAATAACCTTATTGTTGCGCTCGGTCGATGTTTAGAAGAGAGGCGCTTTTCTCCTTTGTTGCAGACAGACCTTAGGGGAGCGTTTCCTCTGTGTTATCTTGTTTTGTGACAATTAGCTACAAGCTCTCAGGGTGAGTGCAGGAACTGGAGGAGATTGAGTGTATTGCCCAAAGGTGCTTTAAATCACCGGCCGTCACTCGGAGCTGAAGCTTTCCGTCAGCAGGAGTGCCGTGAGTAAGCGCTGACCCTGTGGGATCTCCACGAGCTGATAGCAACTCCAGCAGTGAGCTCACAGTCTGCAAACAATGTTAGCAGAAAAGTGTTTGAGCATCAGCTGAAGTTGGAAGGCTTCAGCAAATATATCACACTGTCATAATGTATTGGTTGAACCTCTGAGGCGATGTTTAAACATTACTTTACTTACCATTAAGCTTCACCTGACAAAATACTGTGGAGGTCTTGTTCTGTCTATGAAGGGTATACATCTACATGAGTTTCATGATCTTCCTGGTACTACTCTACAGATTACATGTCCATGTGGGGCCTGCGTAAGGAGTCCAACACGATCACAGAAAGGTGATAAATGTCATTGATGGTGTACCATTAGGGTCAATGATGGGACCAGGAGGGGTTAAACATCGATCCCAACCGTGTTGTATATCTGAGATTAAAGTGGGCTCTTATTATGGAGCCCTTTTGGGAAGTCCATATCAGCGTTTATGCCAACCTGAAACCCACCCAGCTCGTGTTTCACCCACATGAGCCCCAAATGAGCCCTGCTGCACTGCTCATTTAAACTCTATCCACAAATTGATTTAACAATTTAACAATGAATAAACCTTCTGCTCGCACATCTTAACCCTCCTGTTATGTTCATTTGTCAGGAACAGCAATGGTGTTCCTGGGTCAAAAGATGTCTGAAACCAAAAGCATCCTAAAAAGCAGTGTGAGTATTTCATTATTAACTCCATTGTTTATTATTCTAGCAATATTTAGTGCAATAGTGTTTCTTACCTCTAACAGGTAATGGTTCAATTAGGATAGTTCACTCTTTTTTCGTAAAAAAAAAAAAGAGGTTCACTTCTGTATTACTTTTGAAAGTAATATATAAAACACAACAGTTTTACATAAAACTGAAACAGCGTTACAATTTTATTTTAGTTTAGTTTTTACAGGGGGTGGTTGCAAATATGTGAGATGAACCATTTTCATATTATATGTTAATTACACTAATTAAGGCAAGTACAAATACTTTTAACTATTTTTTTAAATCTTCATACTTCAGGACGGGTCAATTTGACCTGTTACAAAATAGGAAGGGAAAGGTAGTCCATTGTGAATTTTGTAGTAAGTGAAGACCTTTTAATTTGATTGTTTTTTTGTCTCTTCTCATTCATAGAAATAGGAGCCTGGGGTCTTGTGTGACAGGAAGTAGGTGTCGCATTCTTGCCCTGTTCCTTGTCGTCTCCTGTCTTTCTCCGTGTTTTTACTGCTCTGTGTTTTTTATTTACCTTCCTCCTCCTGGGCGGGCCTGTGTCATGCCCATGTGATCGTGTGTGTTCCTCCTGTGTCTCCGCCTTAAGCGTTTTCACTTGTGTTTCATTTGTAGCTCCGCCCCCTCATTACCTGTCGTCAGGTGTTTCCTGTTTCCTGTCCCCTTTTGTGCGTATATAGATCCCTTTGTTCTAGTCTCCCTTGTCTGTGGTTGTTGTGTGTTTATCGTCAGTCGGCTTTTGTGATTCCTTTGTTATCTATATCTCTATGTAGTGTTTTTTTTTTTTAGTGTTTCCTTGTTTCTTCAGTTTTTGGTTTGTTAGTTGTTGTTTATTTGTGTTTATTTAAAGAAAAAAACTTGCACTTGTGTCCACTCTCCATGTCTCCTTCCTGTTCCAACCTGACAGGAAGTGCCCGGCAGTGCTAAAAAGATGGCTGTCAGGTAAACAGACTTTCCTATAGGGACTATAGCCCACTTTAAACTTTGTAAAGGAAAAATCTGGATTTGAGAACAACTAGTTTGCCTCTAAAACTCAGCAGCTCATTCTAAAGGTGTTTGTTGAAACTTTAACTGAGCCTCAACAAGTAGTTCCCCTAAGTGGATTATCTAGCTGATAGCACAAGCTTATTTGACAGCTTCTGTGTGTGTGTGTGTGTGTGTGTGTGTGTGTGTGTGTATGCTCTGAACTGTGTGGCTCTTTGTAGTGAAGCTCAGCCTCTGCTGTTAACAGCTGAAAGCTGGCGGTGATGGAGGCAGCTGAGGTGAAAGCTGCAGACTGTCCGCATTGTGCGAGGCTCTGCGTTTTTCGCCTCTTGTATGAGTGCTGTGTAAAATCCAGTGGTAAACAAATTAGGGGCCAAGCGTGGGTTTTCCACTCTCCCCAACTCCTCTGATGCCCGCAGGCCCAGCCCTGTTGGCCGAGGTTAAAAAGGGCCTGAGCTAAACTAGCTAAACACGATTGGGAGGTCAGCCACGCCGAACCATGCAGCAAGAAAGTGATGGATATAACACGCCTTTACACACAAACACCACCACCTTCACACTCACGCACACACACACACACACACATACACAGACTGCTGGAGAGAACATCTAGGGCTGAGGAGTGTGGAACAACATAACAGCTCTTTAGAGATGCTATAGGCTTTGTGAATGAAGGAAACAGCGCAAGTTTGTGTGTTTGTTGAGAACACCCAACATGCTTAGAGCATTGTGATGAGTCTTAAAAAAAAAAAAAGCAAAGGATGCAACACCAAAACACTCTTCAGTAAAGTATACTTCTACATACAGTCACATTTATTTACCTATTGCTAAAAGTAACGTTTCTAACGAGCTTTGAATATTGATGTAAAAATTCAGAACTACAAGTACTGTGTACAGTGTATCACAAAAGTGAGTACACCCCTCACATTTCTGCAGACATTTAAGTACAGTACAGGCCAAAAGTTTGGACACACCTTCTCTTTTTCAATGTGTTTTCTTTATTTTCATGAGTATTTACATTGTAGATTCTCACTGAAGGCATCAAATCTATAAATGAACACATGTGGAGTTTTATACTTAACAAAATATGACCTGGCCTCAACAGTCACCGGACCTGAACCCAATCCAGATGGTTTGAGGTGAGCTGGATCACAGAGTGAAGAAGGCAAAGGGGTAACAAGTGCTAATAAACACCTCTGGAAACTCCTTCCTTCAAGACTGTTGGAAAACCATTTCAGGTGACCACCTCTCGAAGCTCATTGAGAGAATGATGCCAAGAGTGTGCAAAGCAGTGATCAGAGCAAAGGGTGGCTATTTTGAAGAAACTAGAATATAAAACATGTTTTCAGTTGTTTCACCTGTTTTTGTTAAGTACATAAATCTCCACATGTGTTCATTCATAGTTTTGAAGCTTTCAGTGAGAAGCTACAATGTAAATAGTCATGAAAATAAAGAAAACGCATTGAAAAAGAGAAGGTGCATCCAATCTTTTGACCTGTACTGTAAATCTTTTCATTGGACAACACTGACAAAATGTGTGCAGCTTAAATAACAGTGTACATTTATTCCTCACTCCAAATAACTCGACATACAGCCATTAGTGTCTAATCCACAGGCAACAGAAGTGAGTACACCCCTTAGTGAAAGTTCCTGAAGTGTCAATATTTTGTGTGGCCACCATTGTTTTCTAGAGCTGCCTTAACTCTCCTGAGTAATGGAGTTTACCAGAGCTTCACAGGTTGTCACTGGAATGCTTTTCCACTCCTCCATGATGACATCACGGAGCTGTCAGATATTCAAGTGCTGTTAATCACATTAGGGCAAAGATTTAAAGATGAAAATGCAAAAAGGAGTTTAATAACAAAAATTCACAAGGCAATATCCAAATCAAGGCAGGCGAAAAGTTAAAAACCCGATTACAAAATACACAAGGCAAAAATCAGAGTCCAGACAGGCGAGGGGTCAAAAACCAAAAAACAGAAAAAAAAAAACATATAGAAATACAAGAATAACGCTTGATACTGACACAGAGAGTGGAAATACCTTGCAGCGAGGCAGAGTAAGAGGTTAGGTGTTAAAGGGATGGCTAATGAGTTCATTCCAAACAGGTGTGTGTGTGTGTGTGTGTGTGTGGGAGGAGTCAATTCAATTCAGTTCAATAGTCTGGAGAAGCTAATCTCTGAATGGAGGAATAACCAGTAGGCGTGACAGTCAAATGCTTTCAGAATGTCAAAAAATTGTTATTTTTTGTGATTTATGAAACCTTTTTTAAATGTTTCTGAACACTCTTAGGACTTTCACTCTGATTGGGTTGCACTCATTGATTCTGAGTAGGCTCTGGACCCACTGTGACCCTGACCTTGAGGAAGGAAATCAGAAGATAGATGGTAAGGATGCAGCTATGATGCTAATATAGCTTCCAAATAATGAACATTAATTATTTTACACCAATTAGCTTTAAGAAGAATAATGCATCTTCACACGCTTACCTCGAACAACATCAAGATTATAACCGAAAATTGCATGCTGTTACCTTTAAAATTCCCATATTAACTAAGTTAAGCTTGATATTAGCATTGGTGTCATGTTAAAGCCTGACCTTTGCTGATACATTGGTCCATTTTTAGATAGCAGATAGCAGTGTGTCATACAGTGACAGAAAGAAAGCACACAGTTGAGTCCATCTTATTGTAAATAACAGCTCAACTCAGTTTAGATTAAAGCCAATGTGCGAGTTTGTATGATGTTTATGAGCATCCATTCCTTGCTAGCTACAGTAGCTTTGTAGCTTCAGTGGGGAAATGGAAAAGCAATTTTTGCACATCAGAGACTTTGTGCAGTTGAGGTAATGGGGGAAATTGTGTGAATTTGATTCTGTGCCAAACTATCACTTTAAGAAAAGCAGAAACAGGACTTCAGAGTTTTGTGGTCTTTCTCTGTTGGGCACAGTGTTGGCAGGACGAGCGCTGCATGACTGATGAGATGCGTGCCATCCTTAACACCACCCCCCCCATACACACACACACTCACACACACACACACACACACACATCACCAGGCCCAGACCGACACTAGGAGGGAGCGAGGGAGGGGGGGGGGCATTTATGGGAAGGCAGATCAGAGAGGGCTGCTGTGCTTGTGCCAGACGCAAAGTAAATCTCTCCCTGGAGATGAACAGCAGCCACTGCAGGGCAGCCATGCCCACACCTTCTTCACTGTCAGTGATGTAACACATTCTCCCGCTCTCCTCTCGCGCTTTCCTTTCCTCCCGTCTGCCCTCTGTCGCCCAGACCCCGGCCTAATTTGGGCACAAGCGCTGCCTCATCACATCAGAGACTGTCCGACGCTTTAAACCCTGCACCTTCTGTGCTTCCTTTCTTTCTGCTTTCCTTCATTTTCCTACAGTCACATTACTCTGCCCTTCTTTCTCTTCCTGTCTCTGACTCTTTCTCTCCCTGTCTCTCTTCGTCTTTCTTTACTCTTTCTCTCTCATACACACTTTTTGTCTGTGTCTCTGGATTTCTCTCTCTCTCTACCTCATTCCTTTTCTTTTCTCTTATTTTTTCTTTGTTTCTTCTCTTCTCTCTGTGCCTTTCTCCCTTTTATCTTTGTTTCTCTCTCTCTCTGCCTCTCTCTCTCTCTCTCTCTCTCTCTCTCTCTGCGCACTTGTGGTTTGCTGCTCTCTAAACAGACCTTTATTTCCCTATCAGTGGTGTATTTCTCACATGGTGGGACATCATTATTTGGTGTCGGAGTCGTTTGAACTGGGAAGAAAGCGTAAAACACATTGGACGTTGGCTTATCATCACACGTCACCCTCAACTAGCAGCTCAGCCCGGCTCCCCGCAACCAAACCCCTCAGACGGGTGGGTGGAGGACGGGTGGGTGGAGGACGGGGGTTGGCAGATAAAACACCCCGAACTCGGAGAAGAAGACCCCTCCACACATGGCACCAGATGGCTCCCCTGTTTATGCTCTTGTACATATTTAGCCGTGCCTTTCGGAGCGGCGCGGATTTGCATGTTAGTTTTCCGATGCTAATGAATATGTTTTTGATTTACATTCGACAAAATGGAAAGAACTTTCATGTTCTGAAGGGATTTTTTTGGTCGTTCTCTTTTGAGCAGCTTAATTACTTCCAGAAGACAGATCTGAGCGGATCTGATGTCCTCCTGTAACCCCTAATCATTTTAACGAACCTCACAGCCTCGCTCCAGTCCTTTTTCAGCGCGGTTCTGTAAGGGAAAAAAGAAAAGAAAAAATGAAAGAAAGAAAGAAAGTAAAATAGTTGCCCAGTGTTGTCTCTATGTTTATTTCTATATGTGTTTATATGTACAGTGTCAGCCGTGGCTCTACCAATTTTCCGCAGAGAACGAGGAAGAACTTCCCCTAACTTACTGTTTCCCTGCAACGTGGTAAAGTCTTTCTGTTTGCTAATAGGAAGCCATTTGATGTGGAAAATGAGACGCCGTGTCATGAATTTTTAACCGGCCCGTCTATTCTGACGCACACGCGCAGATGAGGTTGTTTTCTGTCGCGACGTATTTGCATATTTTAATTGCGCTGGTATGCGCATATCAATGTCACATTACCATTCTTGAGTAATGTGTTGATGGTGTACCCGGTTTTGCGCAGCAACATTAATTTTGTTCACACCTGACAGACAAGACACAGGATTCCAGAACATGAATATTATTGGAATAATTAGGCAGGAATTGATTATGCTTTAATTCGCCACAGCTACTTAATTAATAATGCATTACCATCATTAAAATGCCCCCAAACAGGTTTAGACGAACTGTTAACAACATGATGCGCAGGTGCGCTAACCCCATTCAGTCTGAATGGAGGCGTGTGTTTAATTGTGAATGAGTGACAGAAGCAGGCCGGGTCAGTGCGGTGGAGTGGACAGGTGTCAGGTCAGGGCAGGGCAGGGCTGTGAGCTGTTATTAAGGTCCTGTTTCAGCTTGTTTACATTTAGCTGTGGCTGTGAATTCTGTGCCCTTTTTTTTGAGGGTGTGATGATATATTTTCAGTGGTTCAGAGGCTGTTTGGAGGGCAGCGCCATAAAAACGAAAACGCCACATACTGCACAACATGGAGCCCAGACTGTGTGGAGAAAGCTATGGTGTATTATAAAATTGTCTTCATCCTTTTAAGATTAAGATTATTATTAACTATTATGTTATTTGCCTAAACCTTGGCCCCTTGTTTTTGAGTGTAACCCTTCCCTGTGGAACAGAGCTACAAGGGGAAGGAGTTAAATTCTCCCCCCAAGAATTAGGACAACCCTTCAAGCCTGTAGGTCACCTGTAGGCAACCCTGTGGGCTGATGGAATTGCAGTGGAACGCTAAAGTTCAGCAACCTAGCTGCTGAAGTTTAGTTAACTTTAGAGCATCGTATGTCTTCAGAAGGGTGTAGGTGGTGCAGCAATTAATTATTCATCATTAATTTATCTGTGATGGGGAGCTGAATTATTTTTTCCTTTGTCTGTTCCACCTTATATGAAACAGCCATTGCTGTCTGCACCATATAAGTGCACTATTTAAGGTGGAATAGGAAATTTAGCTAGCTAGCTAGCTACTGAAACAGACTGCTAGTGATGTTTTAATGCTTGTTATGAAAAACAAATGTCCATAAAACTTTTAAACTACACAATACACCATGCTAATACAGCGGTTATTGTAATTTTTAACTAATTTGTTTTAAGCAAACAAAACAGAGGGGTATGGGTAAGTGATAGGGCCAAGGGATCGAATGTGATTAGGCCTTAATCTTTACAGCTACAATTAAAACTTGCTTTATTAAACATCAGACTGCATTTAGCTCTAAACCTAAAATAGGGCACCACAGACACAGCAGTGCTGCTGGAGTTTTTAAACACTGTGTTCACTCACTGTCCTCCACTCTATTACACACTCCTACTTATAACTGCTTCATTTTGTAGATGTAAATTCAGAGAGAGAGATCTGTTAGTGCACAGTTTGTGTTGGTCATCCTTTAGTTATTTATCCTGCCCACAGGACATTGTAGGTGGACTATTCTCAGTCCAGCAGTCAGAAAGAAGTGTTTAAAAACTCCAGCAGCACTGCTGTGTCTGATTCACTTACTCATCCCAGCACAACACACTAATATTACTAGTACACCCCCATCATGCCATTGAAACTGCAGTGCTAAAAATTATCCACCACCCAAATAATAATATCTGCTCTGTGGTGTGGTGGTGTGGATCTGGTGGAGTCCTGACATTCAAAGAACAGCGTGAAAAGAGGATAATAAAGTATGTAGAGAAACAGATACAGGACTACAGGCTTATAGAACTAGAAAGTGTTTCTAGAATTGGAAAATTGAGAGGTGGCCGTAATGTGACATTTTATTTTGCTGTTTATGTTTGAGTAAAATAAACATTGTTGTTTTATTTTATAAACTATGGACAACATTTCTCCAAATTAATTCCAAATGACAATATTGTCATTTAGAGCGTTTATTTGCAGATAATGAGAAATGACTGAAATAAACAAAAATATGCAGATCTTTCAGACCTCAAATAATGCAAAGAAAACAAGTTCATATTCATAAAGTTTTAGGAGTTCAGAAAACAATATTTGTTGGAATAACCCTAGTTTTTAATCACATTTTCATGCATCTTGGCATGTTGTTCTCCACTACTCCACCAGTCTTTCACAATGCTTTTGAAAAACTTTATGCCACTCCTGGTGCAAATATTCAAGCAGTTCAACTTGGTTTGATAGCTTGTGATCATCCATCTTCCTCTTGATTATATTCCAGAGGTTTTCAATTAGGGAAAATAAATAAAAAAAAACTCATAATTTTTAAGTGATTTCTTATTTTTTACAGAGCTATATATGTTTGTGTGTAGTGTTGAATATGTACAGTATATATGCATTTCTTTTCTAGCATCTGGCTGCAAATTCTGCTGCCTTTTCTTGAGGGAGCAGTAAAAATAATTAAGATTGCCACTAAAAGGCCTATCTTGTGAAAACACACTCTCACCCTCGCTCACACGTCTCCCTCTTTTCTGTCAGGTCCTGTTGTGACTAAGCTGATTGCTTGATTGCTCCCACTTGGCAGCCCACCGGTCTGTTACAGTGCTGGAGAAGCAGGTGCAGGGCTGGCGTGTTAGCGCGGTGCTCGGCCCCGCTGGCCCGGGCCTCTGGCCGCCGTGCTGAATAAAAGCAGTGTTCCTGCACAGTGGAGCGCTGTCAGAAGCAGCCGCTTGCAAAAATATGTTTTCATAGATGTGTGCCTGGAATTAACTCCAGGAAGGAGCGGCTCAAAGGTGAACGATCTGTGACGTCAAGCCTGCGGCGTCAATCCTTCCAGACGGCCATTTGTTGTTAGGGGGAGAAAAAAAGCTTGAAAGCTCCACTAGGCCATAGTAAAGCGCTTGTGTCCCGCGTCTGGTTTTCGTAAGGTGCATAGCGACGTTATTGTTTTAGAGCTGGATGTTTGCGCTTTATTGCTTTTAACTGAAATCTGAGCTGAAAGCTTGCAGGTGTTAAGTGACACTGCATTTATGACACTGTAGGACATGTTGTTGAACAAAAAACATGCATAGATAAATAAAAAAAAAGTAACAGGAACAAATAGTAACAATAACAGCCTCTTGTGGCTCTGGTCTACTGTTACTGTTACTTTTATAGATAACAGTAGATCACACAGTGCCAAAAATGCATGAGCAATTTTAACTGTTCGAAGGTGTTTGAGATACTTGGGATCATTAATACCTTTTATGTTGTCTCTATCATGCAGAATCACTATCTATTTTTTTATTTAAAAAATAGTTTAAATAAAAAAATATTTAAAGATGTTCTATATATATATATATATATATCATGATGCAATGATGATTATATGACATGAAATAAAATCTGTTTATACTGATTTATAATACTGAGTAAATGTTACAATTTTCCTCATTCTGTAATGTGCAGGGTTTGTCGCTTTCCAATGAAAAACAAGTATCTTCATTTTTGTAGATTTTTGTTTACTATATAATTTGAACACACAAATTGTTCCTTATTCTGTATTTTTTTTTTGGATTAATGGACAAACATAAATTCTCCAAAACTGACTTGGAGAAGGTTTTATCTCTGCCTGTAAAGGTAAAGTTTTGATATGTTTTTCCTTATCTGCTTTTCGAAAAATCCTTTAATTCGATCATTGCATCATGATATATATTAAAGATTACATATTGTCGCTGTCCAATGAAAAACAAGTACCTTCATTTTTGTCGATTTTTGTTTCTGTATCAAAATTTCGAAAGAAATTCTCAGAAATAACCTGAAATTAACTCTTTTTACATTGACTTGGAGAAGTCAAAGCAAAAGAGAAATCTTTTTCCTAAAAAGTTAAAGTTTTGATTTGTTTTTTCTTATCTGCTTTTCGAAAGATCTGATGATCTCAAATGTATGTGTTTAAATGTGTTAAGTATATATGTTAAATTATGTATATATAACTGTGTCTAATTCAGTATTTTTTAATATATATACTATTTATATATGATTTATGCATATCAATATTCCTAAATATTTAAATATATACGGCATGATTCTATATACAGCAGAAAAAAAAATATATATATATATATATATATATATATATATATATATATATATATATATATATGTGTGTGTGTGTGTACTCTGTAAGAGAGCTTTTGTTGAGGCTGTTTAAATCAGAGCCAGTTGAGAGTTTTTGTTTTTGAATCTTCCCTCAGTGATTTGCTGTATTATACGCTGCAGGCACTTGTGGTGTTGTCTAGCAGTATCAGCTTTTTCTGATTGATTGTACAGACATGATCCGTATGTCTTTAAATTATTGCCTTCAAACCATGAGAAGCCTCTCTGGCTCGCAGGCAGCCTGTGATTACAGTATCAGATATCATGTGCTGAAATAAAAATACTTGCGTGCCATGTTTATTTCCACTGTCAGTTACGACGACTTGAAAAATAAACTGAGGGATGGAGCGAGTGAAAAAAAGGAGGTCTCTAATGATTTTCGTGCTCTGTTAGGAGAGATGGATTTTAGTAGTTAGGCAAGGATTTTCATTTTCTATAAAGCAACCGCATAATGGACCTGCAATCTGAGACATTCCTGCCGATCCGGGTCCAGCCGTAGCAGCCCCTCTCTGGTTCACATTAATGCTGAAGAGATCCATATGATAAAAAAAAGCTTCATCGCATTTAATTAACCTAACTTCTTTCCCTTCTGAAAGATACTTAACTTGATTGTGCCGTGTTTTAGTGAACACACGGCCAGTCAGGCAGTTAATGTGGCGCTGTGTAATGTTAAAGGCCTCGGATCATGCAATGATTTGCGTGAGCAGCTACAGTGTTTTACATGCTTTTACATTATTAATTGGCACATTGTTGCATTGTTGTTCTGAGGCCATAATTGGAATGATCTGCTTTACATATAAATGACCCACAGTAAACTGGCTAATTGGGGATTTTTTTGATGTTCAGAAAACCCTGCGTTGTTTCATGTGGCTCAGGGAGCTCCAGAAACATGCTCGAAAACAACTGGGCGTAGGGCACTATAAAACAACCACTTAAAGCAGAGCATGTTATGTGAAGAATGTTAGATATGATATGGTGAATTTAAACGAGGATCGGTGTCGTGTAAACGCTTGTGTGCCCGGCCCACGCTGTTTTTAGCAGGTTTCGAATTTTAAAGATATCTTGGAGTGGATGCTGCCCGTTTTAAAAGAATAAACAACTGCTTTAACAGCTGTTGGAAGTCTGACATCTGTATGATGTTTTGTGGTAAAAGCAACATTTCTCCTTGCATGAAATGTTTTTTTTTTTCTTAAAGGGCCCATATACTCCATTTTCTTGTATTTTATTTATCTGCTGAGGTTATCCTCTTGCATTACCTTTTTAATCATTCCAATACAAATTAAACAAACAATTTTGTTTACTGTTTTGATAGATTGTCCTGCAAAGTTTCTTACTTTATGAGCAGCTGTTGGAAACACTGCTTATAACTTCAGTTGAATTAACCAGATTAAATTAATTTAGATTAAACAAGCAGATACATATATTCATGACACTACAAATGACATCGAATCTGTGTAGAATGAGTAGTTTGATTTACTTGTTTTTACAAAAATGGGTTATTGTCTAGGAATTTTACAGCACATGCAATAGTTCTATATACCGTAGACAACTCAACTCAAAAGAACTATTTGATTTTGTGCTATAGCGATTTGTTGGTAGCTGTGCCTGGTTAAAGGAATCCTGGGAATAGTTTGAGGAGGACCCTTTTTTAGTTATTCTTCACAGAACCCTCTCAAAGTGATTCTGTAACACTTTAAAATAAGGGTCACAAGTGAAAAATAACAGTACTTATGTCAGTAATAAACGTTGTTACATGGTTAATTAATGTCTCAACTAATTATTGATATTGGATACTAGTTAAGACATTATTAAACATTACGAAATGTTAATGCTTAAGAATGTTGTAAATAATATCAGTGTGAGACTGTGAGAATGTCTTTACTAGTGTCAGTTAATGATTAGTTGATACACACTGCTGTAAGTACTGTTAACCCTCCTATTATTCAGTGTTTGCAGTCTCAGTCTCAGATAATGGTTGACAATAGTTTTGTAATTCATATTTATGGCCTTGTCTTAAATGAACGAAGACAATAAATAAAATAAAATAAAATGTTTCAAATGTTTCAACTTCAATGTTTGTTTTATTAAAGATGTTTTATTGGCATAAAACATAAGAAATCTCTATATTTTACACATATTTGTGTGGTAATAATTTTGAGGTCATTGTGACATTCAGTTTTATAATCTTTCTTTAAATGTCCCTTTACTTTAGGCCCTGACATAACAATGCAATACTTATGATACTTATACAATACTAAAAAAACACTTATAATAATGCCAGAGCCACTGATAATTTTACAAATAAGCATAAAGAAACTGGCGAATAAACTTTGATAAAATGTCTAATTATCTTTAATTATAATAATTTTCTAAAGATAGATTAAATAGCTGGGAACATTTTAACTTAGATAATGAATGCTAATTCATTCAATGCTAATGAATGCTAAATTTAAGCATAGCAGGAGGGTTAAGTAATGTAACTTTATTGTAAATTTACTACAGTATTACTGAAGATTTCTTCAGTAGCACAAAACTGCAGTATATACAGTAGAACTTTTTTTTTTTGCTTGGAGTGTAGTAAAAGAAACAGGTCATGTAAGTTTTAGCAGTGGCCCGCAGTGAACCGCTGAAGTTTCAGGAGAGCCGCAAGATGAAGTTTTTAGTGTCACCTATTGGCCTGTGCTGCAATGGATCACTGCATCCACATAATGCTCTTGAGGACTTATAAACCTGTAGTTATACCCGCTTTTCAAATGAGGAGCAGCTTTCATCAATCAGGGGCGGCCGCCGGCTCTCCCCCGGCCCCGGCTAATGGTCGTCTTGGTGCTTCATACACATTCCTGCGGGCTCCTCGCCTCGTCCTCGTGTCCCGACTCCACTCCTTATGTTTACCGGCAGGTACAGCATGACTTACGATGTCGCTTTCACAGCCCAGTCTTAGGGGAACATATTATCACAACACATGCCATCTAAACTGCCTCTCTGCATCTGTAATGTGACTGCAGACTGATCTGTAGCCGGGATTGTTTGGTAACTCAACATTAATGCGCTTTGGGGGGAGCGTGCTCTACCTTTTTCAGTCAGAAGTACATGCTGGATGTGGAGCCGTTGGGCCGGTGGTCCCGGCGGTCATGTTAACTCTGGCCGAGGAGATGTATTTCATGTGAACATGCTGCCAGCTCCCAGCTGCTTTATGGAACCTGTAAACACAGCAGACGCGGACAAGGAGCCGTGGCTACAAGCCCTGTCTGGACATGCCTTTACCTCAGCCAGGGGTGCTCTGGGTCCAGTAACGCCAATTTAGTCACCGTCGTACTCACATTATCGATCAGGACGTTTGTTGCAGGGTCTTACAGGGAGAGAACTGGAGCTACCCAGTAGGAAAAAACGCTGAAAAAAAGTTGAAAAGTTGAAGTTTGTACTCAAGGTTTTTTCTTATAAAATAAAATAGTAATGTTTAGTTGCAGATTTAAGTTGTATATCGTCATATATTGTCCAATGAAAAACAAGTATCTCCAAAACAGCAACTTTACAGGAGAGAGAAAAAACCTTTTAATAATAACTTTCAATAAGAGTCAGTGATAAAAGAGTTTATTTTAGGTCATTTTGAAGTATTTCTATTGGTCTGTTCATCGAAAAATCTTGGCACAGTGCAAGGGACAGTTTGTTCAAATTATGTAATTAGCTAAAATCTGATGTGTAAATTGTTATGTTTTTATACTGAAATTTTTCAGATATTCAGATGTCGTTTAACAGGTTTATTTACTGCCCTGTTATCTTACCATATCATTTCCACTTGTTTTGCCTTGGTTTCAACACTTTCAACGCTGGCCATGGCTCAAAGCCAAATGTTATAGCACAGTTTTCACGCTGTTCTGTTTTCAAACACTGTAATTATGCCGCATTTCATTGATGTCATATGCTGCACTGCGAAAAATATAGATAAAAAATCTTAGCAAGTGAAATGATCTAATTTCAAGCCAATGAATCTAATTTTTTTTATCTTATTGTCATATAAACCATGGTAGGTCTATGATTATTAAGCTTATTTTAGGAATATAAGCAAAAACATATTCTAATTCCAAATTAAGCCAAAGAATGTGTGATTCTTTCTTGATTTAAGTTTTACTTCACTAATTTTAAGACTTTGTATATACAGCCTTGCAATGAGCACTCAAATGCAGCATTGTTCCTGTGTCTCACTGGGTAGTGTTGCTGTCCTCTTGCTGGATTTTGTTTTGAAGGTGGAACCTTAACTGTGTTTGAGGTTCACAGTATGTCTCTTCTTCGTACAGAAATCAGAGTTTAAACAACTTCATTAAAGTAATGAA
The DNA here is from genome assembly GCF_023375975.1 of Astyanax mexicanus. NCBI lineage: Eukaryota > Metazoa > Chordata > Actinopteri > Characiformes > Acestrorhamphidae > Astyanax > Astyanax mexicanus. The sequence goes on along the minus strand of NC_064410.1, from coordinate 52,058,882 downwards.
ACCTACCAGTCCTGCTTATGTTTTTATAAACATTTCCTAACCTTTAAAAAACGATTTTTTTTGTGGTAATTTCTGCCTCTGCTGCGCCCTCTCAGGTTCATCTCTGCTATAGGCCAGGATGATGTATTCATGTACTTTGGTATGCAGACACATCACTATGCATCAATATGCAGATCAGACAATTAATAATACCGCCTCCCTGCTGATGTCCAACCATTTGCGTCAGATTTACACTGCTCCCGCCCCACCTCTAAACCTATACATCACCCAGAGCCCCTTCCAAACTACCCCTCCCATTTTGTTAGCCTGTTTCAAATTTGAGCTGAGGGTGGAGTCAGCGTAAATCAGGGGGTTTAGTGGCCCTTTAAAATGATTCTTTTACATGATGGAAATCTTACATAACCTTTAAAAAATTCTGCCATTGTCATATAAATCCTACAATCCTTTGGTGAACTGTTCTTGAATACTCTGTATCAAGCCTTAAATTAATTAAAACACTAAAACTGAAGCCATGATATATTTAATATCCTTAATGCGGTTGATAAATGTGGACATAAAATGCTGGGTACAGATAACTCCACCTAATAGACAATTAGATAAGAGTAAATAGATAATTACCATATATTAATAATCATTGAATTTGATTAATTTCTTGTTGTTCCCAAAAATGCTGAATAAAACATTTTAAATATTGTAAAATATTCAAAAAACACCTACATTATTCCAATTTATTCATGAAACAAGTAAAAAATAAATACCTTCTGGTGCTTGGTGTAATAATAGTGGCATTAAATATTAATGTTTGGACCATAACAAAGTTTGTTAATTCGACAGGTAATTCTTCAGTTTGATCTCGCTGGCAGGCAGTGATTCCTGGAGGTGACCTCCACCTGCCTCACCTCTCACATGATGACAGAGCTCATCAGATCCAGACTTAGCTCCCCAGAAGCATCATAGTTTTAAGCTGAATTTAACAGCTGGAGAAAGAAGGAGAGAGAGAGAGAGAAAAGAGAAAGAGAGAGGGGGTTCAAAGTGACACTGACTCCACCATCTTCTGATGATCTTTGTGCTTGGATGCTTTTGGGCCACGGGGCTCAGATCAATCAGGCAGGAGAGGAGCCGGGGGACGGAGCTGCAGGCTAATAGATTGTGCTTTTACAGCTCAAAGACGGCACTCTGGGGCTCCTCTCTTTAAGCGGCGTCGGGAGCATTTGCATAAGCAAGGGCAGTGGCCCTCGACCCTCGGCGCTCTGATCTACGATGATTCACACCGTCCAATCTTATTACCATCCGAGAACACCATGTGTTAATTATGTTTATTATTATGATGATGATTGTTTTAGTTATCTCCAGAATGCAATTTGCAATCACTCAGCAGTTACCAAAACAAGATCTCATTATCAGGATGACAAGAGCTTCATGATGAAAATTTCCAATATATAGCAGCTTTCATCCACATACACAGACACATGCTTAAACAGGCTGCTTCCTGCATGTTTCTGTGCAATTTATCTTCTGTGTAGCACCTCAGTGGATGAGATGAGATGAAGCAATCAAGATGTGATTATGGTTTAGGCTTTGAGCTTTATAAATATTGCATTAACAGGTTAGAAATTACAGACGTGATTTACAAAATCACAGTTTTCAAAGGCACAGTGTGAAATGCTTTAAGTTAGATTGAAGTTACATTTATGAATATAATACTGGGATGATTTAAAAAAAAAAATATTTGTAGACAGTGACTGTCTGAAGGCTGAACATTGCCAATTGCGGAGTTTCCTCTCTTGCGATGCGTTGCCATGTCTTTAGCTACGTTTACATTAAAAGACACATTGCTCAAATCTGATTTTTTGATCTTGATGGTTCACATTCACAAATATACAGGGGTTGGACAATGAAACTGAAACACCTGGTTTTAGACCACAATAATTTATTGTCCCGACGGACAGTTCTGGTGAAAACAGGAGAGTTGAGGTGCACAATTGAATTCTGCCGTGATTTGAGCAGCCGTGGTTTATTTTATATTATTTGGATACAATCTGGAAAAGCACCCGAACATCCCTTTCAGACAGCTTCCACTTACAGCGTCCACAGTTAATCCTGTTGGATGTGGTTCGTTCTTCTTGGTGGTATGCTGATATTACCCTGGATACCGTGGCTCTTGATACATCACAAAGCCTTGCTGTCTTGGTCACAGATGCGGCAGCAAGACGTGCACCAACAATTTGTCCTCTTTTGAACTCTGGTATGTCACCCATAATGTTGTGTGCATTGCAATATTTTGAGCAAAACTGTGCTCTTATGCTGCTAATTGAACCTTCACACTCTGCTCTTACTGGTGCAATGTGTGATTAATGAAGATTGGCCACCAGGCTGCTCCAATTTAGCCATGAAACCTCCCACACTAAAATGACAGGTGCTTCAGTGTCATTGTCCAACCCCTGTAAGTGAGCTGTTTTTGTGTGTAATGTGAATGAATCTGTCCCTAAAAAACGTCTCACACGCGCACATTAATATGTGTATAAACATCGCCTTCTTCACCACCAACAAAAAACCTCATATTTGAGAGACGACTCTGAGCTTTATAAAGGGAAATGGATGCATTTGTTTTCAGCTCATATGTGGAGCATCTTCTGCTGGAGTGGAGAGTAAACAGCTGGTCTGAAGTTCATGCTCAGGTTAAGGAGGTGAAAAAAAGCCAGGTGGTTTGCTTTTGCTGTTTTTGCAGCTTTAGCTTCACAGCTGCACCAAGACACGTGTGGTTACGAGAGAGAAGCACGTAGCGAATGCGGAAAGGAAAAAAAAAAATTGGCACGGATTTGGCACGTTCACACAGCCATGGAAAAAAACAGGTTTGAGCCACATTGAGTAAAAAATCTGATTTGAGTCACTTCAGTCTGGTAATATAAAAGTAGCCTTTGTTTTTAATAAATTAAAAAATCATACTCAATTGGGTTGAGGTCAGATGAGAGAACATTTTCTTTGGTGATTTACTGTGTAGCTCCATTATATCAGTTTTGCAGCAGAATGTAAAGCTCTGTACATTTTAGAATTTATCCTGCAACTGCTTCTAGTAGTTTACCAAACCTTTACACAAAGCAATCCAGACTGTTCTCATACATACTAGTATAGCAGTTCCCTAATGGTGGAACAAATGACTTTCCACTACAAGATCAGGAGCGTCTCTCACTATCTTTAAGAAACTTACGAAAACAGAGCTCTTCAAAGAGCACCTACTCTCTTAACACCTCTAACAAACTAACTACTACTAACCTCATTTCCTGCTCTCCCTCCTTACTTCTTCCTCTATCCCACTATTTCCTATTTGGCCTCCTTTAGACCCTGTCTAAAATGTTTTTGCCTTGAACTGTTGCATACATTATTTGTAAGTTGCTTTGGATAAAAGCATCCTCTAAATGTAATGTAATGTAATATAGTAGTCATATCATCTGTAAATATCAGCCACCCAGCTTAAGTGGCGCCATAACAGTGCCTCCACCATGTTTCACAGATGATATAGCATGTTTTGGATCTTGAGCACTATCTATTCCTTCTCCATACTAGTATGTACTAGTACTACATGTAGTTTTTTTCTGTGTTTTATATCAGTCTAAAATTAACTTTATGATATTGAGTGTTTCTATTGTTTTTTATCTTGAAATAAATGTTCTGTACTTTTTTGGATATATATCAGTGAGTGCATTTACATGCACTTCATAATCTGATTACAGTAGAACTTCAAAGTCTCTCAGTAATCAACAAACAGCATTTACATGAACTTGGGTAATCAGATAATGGGAGTTAATAATCATATTTTATTTTTGCAAATAGCCAATGATCTCACAAAATAAGACATGATTTAAACATCATGTAAAACCCAGACTTCATGCTAATTGTTTGTTTTTTGACACATTTAGCCGCAATACAAAACATAGATCAAGCTAAAGGTTAATTATATAAATTATAATTCCTTGAGTTTCAGAGTCGCTCTGAAAGAGCTGGTCATCATCTTGCTGAATACTTCAGTTAAGAGTATTCATGCATTCACACCAAGAAATATGATTAATAAGCTAAAATACAGCTCTCTTTATCAGATTTACTAGTCTGATGTAAGAAATCAAAGTATGCTGATTACATGATCACTTGAATAATCAGATAACTGACTTAATCTGATTATGAATTGTTTTTTGAGTGTATGCAAAATCCCTCATTGATGAACCTACTGCTGAATGATATCCAGGGTCTTTCTTCACCAAGAAAAGAGTTCTGCCTTCATCTCCTTCAGTCGTGTTCCGTGGCCTTCCAGTTGTTTTTCAGGCTGCTTAGCTCACCAGTGCATTCCTTCCTTTTACGAAAATACCAAATTCACAGCAGTAGCGTACACTCCCAAGATTTAAAACTAGAGAGCTGTGATTCAAGTGGCAACCCTGACCCCCAAAGGCATCACACAGAGAAGAGAAAGAGTTTCAATTCTCGTCTCTGCTTTCTCAGTATGAATACTGAACAAATGTCTTTACTGACATTCAGTGCTAGATTTCCTGAAAGATCTTACAGGATGTCTAAGAAGCGCTACTAACCGTTGGGGGCTGGATGAGAAAAAAAAGCTTGAGACAATAACACGCAGATAGCTATTTTTATGTACATCAAATGGAACGTTTTCTCATTATTAACTAAATATAGTTAATATAGTAGACAAACTTATGAAAAAACAAGAAATTTGTTATGTTAGTAGTGATTGTAACTACTAATATAAAACCAAAATGCACTCAGATTTTTTTTAATATGTGCCCCCTTTCAACGAATAACATTTGTTATTAACACAGTTGCACAAAGAATTATGTGAACCTTTTGGGATTACTTGGATTTCTGAATAAATTTATCATTAAATGTGTTCTGATCTTCATCTACGTCACTACAATAGACAAACACAGTCTGCTTAAACTAGTGCCACACAATAAAAATATATAATATGTTTACATGGTTTTATTGAACATAACTTGTTAACATTCACAGTGAGGGGGGGAAAAGTATGTGAACCTTTGGATTTAATAACTGGTTGATCCTCCGTTGGCAGCAAAAACCTCAACCAAACGTTTCCTGTAGTTGCAGATCAGACCTGCACAACAGTCAGGAGGAATTTTGCACCATTTCTCTTCACTAAACTTCAGTTTCAGTTCAGCAATATTCTTGGGATATTTGGTGTGAATCCCTCTCTTGAGGTCATGATGCCACAGCGTCTCAATTAGGTTGAGGTCAGGACTCTCCAGAAGGTGTATTTTCTTCTGTTGAAGTCATTCATTCAGTTGTTGATTTACATCTATGTTTTGGGTCGTTGTTCTGTTGCGTCATCCATCCTCTGTTCAGCTTCAGTTGGCAGACAGATGGTCTTAATTTTTTTTATATTACAAGTACTACCCATAAAATGAAGCAGATGATATTAAAATGAATCTTAATTTATTGCAGTGTCACATTGGGCATGGTGGAGTAACAAGGTTGTCTATTGAGCCAATATAATGTATCTATGATATTAGAAAGTGTGAATAACCAGCATTAAGCAGTGCTTCTCTTTTAAAATGCCAGATTTGCTCTGCTCTTATCCACCCTCTACCCCAACACCAGGAGGGTGAATAAAACACACACATACACACATACACACATATCCCCCACAAACAACATAAAACTCCCTATTAACACCCCAAAACAGAAAAGAACAGCTGCTGAACATTCAACTCAAATCCAAATGCTTGTATTTTAGGATTGGGTTTAGGGTTAGATTTTAAGTTTAGGTTAAGGTTTGGTTAAGGGTTAGGTGTAGGGTTTGATTAAGGTTTAAGGTTAGGGTTAGGTTTACGGTTAGGTTCTATTTTTAATCATTTACATTCAACATAGGGTTAAATTTAATTTAATAGACATTCAATTCAGTGTTAGTTGAATGTCAGTTGAGCCTCAACAAGGCCATAAAATGGACCATTCAAGTAAAGTGTTACCCTAATTATTATTATTATTATTATTATTATTATTATTATTATTATTATTATTATATAACAGTTAGTTCCATCCTCTCAATGTGATTGGTTGATTTGAGAGTCATGCTATATATGCTATATATAAATGCTATTAGTTCCTTCAGGTTCAGACTTTAGACTGTAACACAGCAGTGTTAATATTTCATGGTTTAGCACTCTCTCTCGCTCTCTGCATTATTGCATAAATATGCTGACAACATATAGCGTTCATAATTTATAGAGCAGAGTGCCGTGTCATCATCTATCAGCATAGGAAAGAAAGTTAGATAAGCTCTTTTTTAGTCTAAAATAAAGTGCTATAGCTCAGAAGTGAGAGATGTGAGAAATGGCAAAGCAGTCAAAATAAAATTATACCAAAATAATATATAATAATAATATTAGCCGCTAAATTGTGTGTCTCAATTGGAAATAAGGAAAATTTGAATATTAGAATAAAGTATCCCGTAATCTAGAATGTGCACACAGGCAACCAATCGCAATTCTTTCCAATCGCATGTGTGAAAGAGAGGGAGAGGGAGAGAACGGCATTCATGAAGTGCATGCAAAACAGAGAGGTGTTCTGATTGGCCTGTTCTTTGCAAAGATTTGGTGTGAGTGTTTTTTCCCTCCTGGTTGGGATGCATTCAGGAGCATCATGGCTCCCATCAAAACTCATTTTACCTCTGAATTCTCTAAAGTATATCTATGTCTGGTAAAAGTAAAAAACAATGAAAGTCTTGTCTGCAGTACAGTTTGTAATAGATTTTGTTTAACTAGCTGGCTAAAAGATAAAACTTTACCAAAAGTAAAGGTCTGTTGTTCTTTGGTGTGTTTTGTGTGTTTTTTTTTTTTGAACAGGAGATTATTTTTTTCTGTAAGGCTGGATCTGGCCCTACTAACACTGATGTTTAGATCAGCACTGTGGTTATGTGTTAATAAGCTTATTTGATTATATTTTTGAGCACTTAACCAAGCGTTTTTAATTCATTAACGGTGGCTATGTTCTATGAAACACTTTCCAGTCTGCTATCGACATTAAATTAAAAACACAACTGATATAGTTAACAGCACTTATGGAAAGAAATGGCAGAAAGGGTTAAATCTGCTCCATGTTTCTTCCAAAATCAGTTTTTTTTTTATATTACTGTTAAATAGTAAATGTGTTAAACTCTGCTGTGTTGGTGTTGGGGGGTGGGTGGGGAGTTGTGATGTTGTCTGTGATAATTTAACAGTCAGGAGGATGTGACTCATGACTCGTATATAAAAGACAGTGACCTGCTCGGCTGCTGGGCTGCCAGGTCACTCACTGCTCAGTCTTACTCACAGCACAGCGTCTCTTTTCCTAAAACATATCACACACAGCTGAATGACTCAGCATCCTGATCTGCTGCTGTGTGTGTGTGTGTGTGTGTGTGCTTGCTTGTGTCTTCATGCTTGCAGTTATATGTGAGCAATGTGTTTCTTTCTTGGTCTTGATAAATTCCATTTTTTTACTGTATCTGTACCGCTCTTCCTACCTGTCACTGACTTTCACCCATTACCATTCCTTTCACTTCTATCCTGCCTCTCACAATCCTCCTTTCATAATCACTCTCAATATTTTTCTGTTTCCTGTTCTCTTTATTTCTTTTTCTAAGTTTTTTGCAAATTAAAAAAATGTGAAATTGGACCTAAAAAAAAAAAAACCCAAATAATAAAAAAAGATTTTCATAGGTGGAGAAATAAAATAAAATATGATAAATAAATGGCATGATGGTGTTTTAAAATAAAAACAAATGTTTGGCTTGTCTGGTAATACAATGCAGAGCTCTTCTTTCAGAAAAAAACTTATCACACACAGCTGAATGACTCAGCATCCTGATCTGCTGTGTGTGTGTGTCTGTCTGTGTTTATCTTTCCAGTTGTATGTGTGAGTAATGTGTCTCTTTCTTGGCCTTCATGAAATAATTTTTCTTTTCCTTTTCTACCTCTCTGTCTGTCACTCATTCAATTATTCTCTTCATCTTTCTCTCACTTGCTCCATCACACCCCCCACAACTCTCCTTTCATGATCTCTCTTTTTCTGTGTCGTTTTTGTTCTCTTTATTATTTCTCCACCTTAAATTATTGTTTACCAAGATTTGCAAATTTTGAAAATGTGAAATTGCACATAAAACAACCCTAGAAAGAGACAGAAGTTAACAAATACTTTAAATATTGCCAAATATGTTTATCCTAGGATGAAGTGGAAAAGTCTTTAATTTCTTTTATGCAAAAATGCCTCTGACTTGTTCGGTAGGCTGTACCATTACTTTGAATTTATTTCATTGCTGTGATAAAGTGTTCTTACACTAATAAAAAAAAAAAAATCGCTATCACTCCATACTGTACAGGAATCCAGCTGATATAAACAAATGGTAATTATCTTATCAGTTAGTGCAGATAGCTGGTAATTGAAAACAACTGTAACACAGCTTTTCAGAGGCTGCTTTAGAGATGCAGAACCCAAAACTCATCTGTACTACTCTTCCAGAACTGTCTGTTGGGTGTGGGCTTCCAGATTTATGGTTGAAGTGGCGCTCAGATAACTGTATAATATATATATATATATATATATATATATATATATATATATATATATATATATATATATATATATATATATATATATATATATATTTGTATAAAATGTGTATATCTCAGCTTGTCAACAAATGTACATGTATAGCTATCCTCTAAGAGGAGCTCAAATCTTGATTTGTATTAAGAATTGAGAGCCAAGGTGCAAAAAATATATACATTTTCATATAATGCTGTTTAAAATAGTTTAGAAAAAAAACCATCCATCCATCCATTCATTGTCAATACCCACTTTTTGTCTTTGGACTGTGGGAGGAAACCAGAGCACCCATAGGAAACTCACACAGACATGAGGAGATCATGCAAACTCCACACAGAAAGAGCCGGGCCACCCCAGCCAGGAATTGAACCCAGACCGTTTTGCTGTGAGGCGACAGCGCTTAGAGAAAAAAATAAAAAATAAAAAAAGATTGAGGGCCTTTTTGTACACCCTTGTGCACACACCATGGTGGTCTGGAAGTGAAGTATGTTCACAAAGCCCAGCACTGTTAAGATACAAACACGCCAAAGTCAGAGCACACTTTAAAGGGCCTTTTAAAGGGAATGGCAAGTGTCACACTAATTGGTTTATTTGATGTTATGCCCAAAACACAGCCATGATTAATCAAAGCTCTGCATCACTTGTAAAAGGCGGCGACCACCCTGCAGCCATGCTTCCTGTGGTCTACACTATATGATAATTGGGGTCTCAGTTGAATAGACCCAAAGCTTAGTGCGGTGAGAAGGTTTTACAATTGAAACTGCTGTCATAGGTGTATAGTAAGCCTACTGTCCTTTATCTGCAGAAAGACAGTCAGGATGACAGAATCCATTCAGAGAACAGTTTCCACAAACTCACTCACCCCCCAACTGCTGCTTTTGTTGTTTGGTGGACGCTTCAGAAATCATACAAAGATAGCAGCCTGTCAAATCCATAAGAAAGGCACAAAGCTGTGATAAATGGCTTTGCAAAGCGCTTGTGACACGCTCGGGAAGGGCCTAAAACCTCCACGCCACACAGGCCTAAGTGAGATCCAGCTTATTGTGTTATTATTATTTTCCCCCTCCGAATTCCTTTGTGCGCGTGTGTTTTTCGCCCGGCCACATTGTGTAATGTTTTCTTGAGAAATGTGTTTCATAAATGATTCTCCCAGACTTCATGTGTCATTTGAGATACACTGACAAAACTTCTCGTCCTCTGAAAGAGGAGGAAAAATGTTATCTTCAAACAGCAAACTCTTTTCCTGAGGGACTGGCAGACTTCATCAGTGGCGCCTCATTGTTGAATTTCCATTTTCTTGGTTTTGAAGATACAATAAAGGCTTATGTTTGATACCGTGTGATGTGGTTTTGTCCGAGAGCAAAACAATCCCTTATTTTTAAAGAAAATCCCATATTCCCTAATGAATTGATAATTACAAACAGCATCGTGGAGATCTGCGGCTTGTTCTAGGCCTGCAAAATATGGTCTCTAAGCTGGAGGACATGTTTTATGGGCTTGGAGAAGAAAAATAATTAGAAATCCTTGACAGTTCAGAGGAGCCGACGCAAGAAAACAAGACTTAAAGCCTACAACTTGACTCCTGACACTGCCAGTGCAGTTTTATTCCTTGTCACTTTGTAATTGTATTTGCCTTGCAGGAGAAGTCACTTGGGTAAGCCCTTGGTTTGAATGGACAGAGCAGAGAGGCGGTCTGAGAGTCAGGGTCTGAGGATGAACACACTGAATATCAATGAATAAAACTCAGAACTTTAGAAGTCTCTTTAACGGAGAAGACAGCCGACTTTGACCTCTTAATATATTTGTACATGTCTTTTTCAGTACAGTGTGTGTACGTATATGTGCTTGCTGGAGTGGGTTCAGGGACTGGTGTAGATGTGTGCAGATTGTTCACACTTTAATATGAAGGAAGCTTTGCACTGGTGCATGAACCAAGCTTCATCTTCAGCTCAACTACGAGGGTTTTGAGGGTGGTCCATCACCATCTGTTAAAACAATGCATTTTCAAAATGTCAATAGCCCAGGACTAATGCTATTTTAATGAGACTTAATACTGTAAATGAAATGTTATATATGCAGTTTAGTTTCGGATACAACAAAAATAAACAACAATTCATTCCCTTCTTGGTGATCTTTTTGTTTAATTGAGACCAACAAATGACCAACAAAATGAATGTATAAAAATAATTCATTTATTTAAAGTAGATCATACAATGGCTTGTATACTCTAGTATATTAAAGAGACTTATATTAGAATGTTGTGGTGGGGAGTTGTAGATCCAGGGCAGTGTAGATGTGTGAGGGTTAAAAATATTTCATTATCTCTAAAATCATGCAACTACATTGTTGAATTTTTATACATAAACATTTATCAACACTAATAATTCATCTCAGTAGCATAAACTTGCTATATTATCTGCTTTCATTTTCTGTTTGCTTCTGTTGAAGCAAAAAAGTTAAGCCTCCTTTTACACTATTTTATTTAATGTAATATTTTTTTATTTTTATAATCAGATATGAACTTTTTATGTGATAAATATATGTGTATATGTATACTATGTTATATGTATATGTTTGTGTTTTTTCATCTTTGGTTCCCTGTACTTCTGTCCTCTGTTTTCCTGTCTTGTGTTCCCAGCCATGTGCTCTTTAAGCACATTGCCTTGTTTTGTTAATGTCCTGTCTCCGCCTTAGCCAATAGTGCTGTCACTTTGTGTCTTGTTTGTAACCCCACCCCCTCGTTACTGGTTCCAGGTGTTCCTCACCCTCCTTGTGTATATACGCCTCTTTGTTTCAGTGTTTCTTGTGGAGTCTTTTGTGTGCTTATTATGTGTCTCAGGATTGGTCTTTTTTTTAAATCTCAGTGTATTTCTAGCTATTCGGTTTCTTCTTTGTTTTGTTTGTTTGGTCTTTGTTCTTGTCTTTGTTAGTTAATTGTCCCAGTCTTATTTTAGTCTTATCCTATTTTTGCTTTTCCAGTGTTTGTTTTGCTTTTTGCTTTATTTATCTATTTTCATAATAAATAAATATACCTGCATTTACATCCCTACCTTCATCCTTTCATCTGTGACAGATAAATGACTGAAATATATGATACATATTTAAAAAAACAGCCCCTTTCAAAATCTCTGTACGTGACAAAAGCATTTTTACAGGCGAAAGTTCTGGGACATCTGATTTTACATTTTTCCTTCTAAAACTGAGTGGATTTTTTTTTAACTTGAGTAATTTTTTCACTTATTATTTCACTAAAGTAACGACCTCACCACTTTTACTCGAGTATGATTTAAGACTACTCTGCACTCTGCTAGAATTATATGACTAAATTAATAAAGGAATGGCTTTACCAAAGTACTGTTGTGGCTTGTGAAACTAAAGTGAAGTAGCTAAAATTAGCATAATTTATTTTACATAATGCTACTTATTGGACGAAGTGATTTAATTAAGTTCTGACTATATAACTTCTTTAATTCCTACCGAGTTGAATGAAGACCCGCAGCGATTAATTAAGCTCGGATTGCATCATGCAGAGTGTAAAGTAAAACATTTAACACAAAAAAGTCCTGAGATCTTAATGGATGGAAAGACTTTCTGAATGAATGTAGAAAAGCAGCAGAAGGACAGAACACTGTTCATTCTCTAATAAAACTGTAAACATGACATGAAGTAACTGCAAATTCCTGTTGGAGTTCTAAGACAAGAAACAGGTTAAAATACATGATAAGGCCCAAATAGATCTATAAACAGCTGCAGTGATTAACATGTGATATTAAGTTTAATAAATTACTGCTTGTGTTACTTTGACATCTGTGACCTTGCGTTAGATCATGATAGACAGTAGTAATTGGAAAGAGTTGTTAGATTATATAGTTTCTTAATTATTGAACATCAACTGTAGCCAACCTTGTCCTTAAAGACTAGCTGATGTTTTTTATGGGTGCTAGAGAGGCATCTTCATTTCTGCTGTAAGAAATTAGTATCAGCTTGTTAAAATTACAGAAATGTATTCATTTTCATGTAAACATTTCAAATAATTGTTCTAATTTTTACATCATTCCTGAAGAGGTGGAGTATCATAAAAATGTTTTACATCCTCTCCATGCAAAAATCATAAAAGAAACCTGACACAATGCTAAATCCAATGGGGTGTTTATGAGAAAAGAACATAAAAACATAACCTAGTTTCTTATAATCAATCAAGTAAAGTAAAAGAGAGAGGACTGGACTTGCTGTGTGTTAAATTTGGTTTCTTTTGAGCTAAAGGCTGCCTTTTGTTTGTATCTGCCAAAAGTGGCATTTCCTTTGTTCTAATTCCCGCCTTTTTTTTCTCTTTTAAGGCCACTCGTTTTTCAGCCTCTTCATAATCAGTCATTCTTAAAATGTATGGTATTTTGAATTATAAATAAGCACAAGAAGTCACCAGCCAAGCTATTCTAATTCCTGTTGCCAAATTTAAGATATAAAATCAGAATTTGTCTTTAGTAGTATTTTAACATTTTAAAATTACTTGCTTTAAAATTGGTACTTAGAAGATTTTGCTTACCCCTTTGGCAGACTTTTGCTCAATATATACATCTCAGTTTGTATATATCTTGTCACATTTCTCCATAACGAGTCATCATAACTCTCTATCATCCTGTCTCCTCTCTTCTGACTCCTACTTTCAAGTATTTTCAAGTCATGGTCATGTGATACATGCTTTGGATATTCTAAATGCATGACTAACTACATTTGTGAGTAATCCTGGGTAAGAATGTCTGTTAAAAGGTGTGCATGTGTACATAAATGAAAAGATGCGCTGCATCTCCTTGGGGTTTTGTAGCTGTGAAATTTAGCTCAGTGAAATGACAGGAGTGTGAAAATGTTGACTCTGTCAGGCTCTCATGTAACACGTGTGTGACATTGCTTGGTGATGTCTACATTACAATGTGACTGTATGTTCCCGAGGAGGTAATCTTTGACATGTGAGAGGAATTCGTAATGTGTATGTGTGGGGTACTAACCTTTTCCTTACCAACATTTGTGTGCCCGAGGGCTAGAGGTGTGAAAAGGGGCTTAGCCGTGCTGAAAAACCATTTTGCTCCCAATCTGGAAGTATGGGCCACAGGTAAATTGAGGGCACCTCCAGGGAGTTAAAACAGGCTTGTCAAATGTCAGCTGTGAGACTTTCCAAAAGCCAAAGGGCACGTGAGCGAGGCCAGATGCTGCAATGCATCGCCTTGACTGGGTAGCACAATGTCTGTGAACAGCACCTTCCCCGCCCGCACCCCCCTGAAGGGGTGCGGTTCGGAAAATCACTTACCGTATTCCTGCTTTAAGCGTTGACATTTCTCAACTAAGCTGTGCACGAATGTATAATTAGGTACTCCAGATTGTGATGCTTTTCTCAAGAGAGACTTAAAATCATCTTTCACCTCACAGTTCAGGAATCTTGTCATTATTTCGCTCTTTCGGATGGATCAGGGCTTCTAGCAAGAGACAACACCCACATTAGAATATGGCGAACACAACATACAGTGCAGAGTTTACCTCAGACTTGGTTGATCAGCTAAAATGTTTGGTTTTAATCGTTAGTTTTTCATTGGTGGTACAAGACTAATTCTTACAGACTCACTACATTTATGTTACTTGTTTGTTGTTGTAACTTGCCTGTGGTCAAAAAGAATGGACAATTCAAACTGGTCAAGCCAAGATGTCCACACTGGTCAACCATCTTGACCACGCTGGTTGACCAGGATGACCAACTTGACCAACTACATAAACAGCAAGACCAAACATGAATGAAACAATCCATTATCACAATCTATATTGTCAGCTATTAGCTGGTTAAACAACTAGCTTTCCTCCACCTTGACCATTAAAACCAGTTTAGACCATACAAAACTGGCCAACATTACAAAGCTAGTCTTGAGTCAGTTTTTCCAGTGAGGTAAGAATAATATAAATTTCAGCTCTAAATCTCCACGCTTGTGTCTAAATCACCACACTTCCTTAAAACCATGCTGAGATTGTCATCTGAGGCAGAACTAAAATATACTTTATTAGTAAAAGTATCGACAAAGGGATGGTCAAACAGAAAATGTTCAACAACGGCAAACAGCAGTAACTAGGGGATATAATACCAGAGTAGACAAACAATCCAGAGGTCATACACGGCAAGACAATATCAAATGGTAGGCAAGAATCGAGGTCAGTGAACAAAACAAGGTCAAAAACGAGACATAATAGCAGGCAATAGAAAAAGTATTGTACAAGAAAAAAAAGTCAATACTCAGCAAAAACAAAGGGCTATATAGGGCTGGTACTCAGGTGACCTGCTTCCTGGAAGTGTCATGTGTTGTGTCATGTGATTGAAATTATGTTAGGTAATCTCAAAAAGTCTTGCTTTTGTGGGTTCTGACTCTTGTGTGATGGTTTTTACAGAAAAAAAAAATCTAAATTGGCACTTTTATAGTTAGATTTTACAATGTAAAATGTCATATATTAAAAACTTTTTGTGGCATTAAATACTTATTCAGATATTTACAGTCCAGGGTGCTAATGGTTTTAAATTTCTTTAATATAGATTTGCTAGTATTAACATACAACCTAGATGGAAGAAGAAAGAGAGAGGTGGGTGGGGCTAACTCAGTGGATATTTGGGCTGGAGTTCGGGGCAGGAAAGCTAAAGCCCCCCCGTAATGAGAGGTAATGAAGAGAAAGAAGGTGGAAGATCGAGAGGAGGTGGGTGCTAAGTGGTGCAACACACAGGTGGAGAGGAAGTTAGGGTTTAAATAGGGCAAGTGGGTCCAGTAAAGGGCGTGAATTAATTTCCCAAAATGAAATAATATACATAACACCACCTGATTAGATTAGATTGGTTTCATGTACCTTTACCATAGCTCTCATTAGCTAACATTTCAACCTGCATAAACTAATTTTAGAAAGTTGGAACAAAGCTCTCCCTTAAATCACTTTCACCACAACCATTTATCTATTTATTTAGCTTTTATATTTCCTCCCTTTTACCTAATATGTTGTATATGACTTGGAGGCATCAGGAAAAAATATTTGCCAGTATCAATATTAGTAAAATCCTGCAAGTCACATAAGAAGTGGGACGTCTGTGTTAGTTTTGTAGCTAAAGTACCAAGTTTAAGAAATATCATGCACCAAACGCATTTGTTTGTCATTTGTGTTGTTTAATTAAAACTATCACTTAAATACTTAAAAGTTTTCAAAGTTATAATGTTGTTCTCATTTTGTCATGTTTGCAGTTTAAGTGTCAGGAAAGGTTTGGTATTAAGATCTGCACCGTTGTTCTCCCTTTATCCAAATGAATGCTGGTCTTACCTGAGTGCAGTAAGCTGTTCAGACAGGCTGATGGATGCTACAGTCTGTCCCTGGTCGCAGAACTAATCTGGGGTCTGAGCAGTTCTTCCCTGGGGAGTTTTTTGAGACCCCTGACCTGTACACACACGCAAACACAAATGTCCCACCGCCATCCACAGTACGGCAGTAGTGGCTGTTGTCACAAAGTATATGTCACTTTCACTAAGTGATGACACCATGCCGTCCTGGGCTGGAGCCAGAGTGGGCTTCAAGCAGGTGATGACTTCATTTGTCATCTTTGTGTGAAGGGTTACAGTGGGTGGTGGTGGAGGGGGTTGGCAGATGGTCAGGGTAAACAGGCAGAGATAGGGCTGAAAGACTGGCTGTTAGCAGTGGATAAGAGAAGCGTTAATATAAGTGAGATGTTGGAGGATGTTAGTGGCAGGGAAACAAGGACAACTACCCATCTTTGCTCCTCAAAGACGTTTTTTATGATTAAACACTGACCATTAGTATTTTACCTCATTACTACCCCTGCATTGTCCCTGTCCAAACTGTTTTTTTATTTTATTTCTATTTTATTTCCCATTTTGTCCCCAATTTACAAGGCCAATTACACAACCCACTCATTAAGACAGCAGGAGGGTGAAGACTAGCAAATGCTTCCTCTGATACATGTGAAGTCAGTCACCACCTTTTTTCGAGCTGCTGCTGATTCAGTATTGCCGAGTAGCATCACAGCGCACTCAGAGGAATGTGCAGCGGCTTGTTCCAATACATCAGCTCACAGACGCCTTGTGCTGATCGACATCACCCTTTGGAGTGATGTGGGGAAAGAGAGCCATCTACCCACCCAGAGAGAGCAAGGCCAATTGTGCTCTCTCAGGGCTCCAGTAGCCGATGGCAAGCTGCATGAACAGGATTCGAACCGCCGATCTCCTGATATAAGTGGCAGCGCTTAGCCCCCTGGAACACTCGAAAGCCCCCCACCCCGTCCAACTTTTGCATAATAACTGATGGCAGCATTAGTAGGATTATTTAATGCTGTCTATTTGTTTTTATATTTCTTATACATAGTTCCAATATTTTCTAATATGGTGCTGAAGTTTACCAGCCATTTACCATTGTTGAAAAGCCTGTTCATTTTCCTTTTAAATGGGAATTTAAACCAACACAGATTTTTGTGTTGTGCCACACACAGTTCTAGTAAGAAAATGCTGGTTGAAGCTCTGCTGATAAGAGATGACAGTGCTTGAACATGTTTTCTTAATATCTGATGACACATCTTGATCATTTTATCATTTACTGCTAAAAATATAATTGGTCCTTTAATGCTGGTCCTGCCTCCGTGAAGTCAGCTGAATACATTTATTTAAATTCAATTTTTTTTTTTTTAAATGTAATACATTTATTTATTAGGCACCCAGCTCTCTATACTGTTCTAAATATGTCAAAAAGTGAGTGAGTGTGTGTTCAATATCTTCCTGCTCTAACATTACTGTAACCATTCTGAAGAGATTCCACAGCAGATCAAAATAGGGCAGCACATGTCTCTCAGCTGTCACACATCCTTATTTTGGTAAAGCACAGACTCAGAGTTTTTCTGTTCTGGTAGTGTTCATCAGATGAGGGACTGAAGCTCATAACAGCAGCCAGTCATCTCCGCCTCCTTTAGTTCACATCAACAGCAAACAACACTGAGCTTCGGTTCTGTAATGTAATGGAAAATGGAATATAAAGTTGTTTCCAATAGAGTCTGTAGATGTGAAATCTATTTCACTTGTTGGCGTGATAAACTGTGCTGACTTTAATAGTGATTAAATGGTTTATTTTCCTTGTATCATTCTAACAATTTTAACAGTCTTGTCAGTATGGATTGCATCCTTCCTTCTGCTTCATGATGTTTTAACTTGCTAAATGAATGTGTTTATTACACAGTTGCCAATATGTATCATGTTGTGTTTGAAATAACGCATAACTACAGTGTTTAGCCTGCTGTTTTCCCAACTGATTACTGCATAATGTGCTTCATGACACATTTGATGTCTTGGTAAATGAATATTTCTAGAGTTATATTGGCTATACTGCTGCAAAAAACAGCCTGGTCAGCTTAAACTGGTTGAACAGCTTAGCTTTTGACCAGCTCATGGTCTGGTTGTGTTTGAGTTTAATGGTTTTAACTGGTCTACAAGTATGATCATCTTGACCAAGTTAAGTACTCTATATAAGCAAGTATGACCAGTATAAGCTGGTTGACCAACATGGCCAAATTCAAATGCAACATATACTGGTCAAGAGCTGGTTAATCATCTAGCTTACCAGTATAGGGTATGTTTTCGTCTCTAAAACCAGCTTTTCAGCCAGATTTTCAACCAAGTTCACCATTTAAAACCAGCTACTAGCAAACGCTGGTCCTAACTTAATTTTGTATTATGTTTACACCTGGTTATTTCTTGTGACTGTAGTATCTGGATTGTAATCACATGCATTTACAGTTGGTATAGACCAATGCATTCAGTGTGGACCAGTATATGGACCCATGCATTTGTGTATTTCAAAGTTTCAGCTTGACTGAACTGTGAATATAATATGTTATAATATGTTTTAGCCCCATATTTATGGCCTATAAGAGGCTAGCCCTGGTGGCTGCTTAATCGCTGGACGCTGTTGCACAGGCTCATCTCTATGCCACGGCCGTGAATAAATTCCCAGTGACAATATTTGCACTTTGTGAGTAAACAGGCGCAGTGGCGGTTCCTCGTTTGCATATCATTAATTTGTCGGTGTCGTGCGGCGCCTCGCCAGTGCTGGAGGTGCCCCATGTCAGCCGTCACGCTGCCATCAGTGCCCCTATGCCCACCGCCCGCTGACGCTTTAGCATTTGTCTGAGAAATGCCAGGCCACAGATGTGACACGGCGCGGACAGGCGCTCTGGCCTGATGGGGGCGACGCGAGCCCTGCTTGGGAGGGGGCCCTCGCGGCCAGCTCTGCTATGTGAAACTTATACAAATTGAAGGGTTTTCTGATACCCCCTGTGGGCCTGATGAGCACACGTTTCTAAAATAAAGATGGCTGCTGAGTTCAATTTGGTGCTCTTGTTTCTGATTTTGTCAGGCCAGGGGTGGAAATGACAGAGGAGGTGAGGCAAGCTGTCAATCAATTGCACTGGGCCTGCTGTGCCTCACCCTGGTGGTGCAGTGTAATGGATTTTACACTACCATTTAAAATATTAGAATTAACATTTTCTAAACTACAAACTCAATTTGTCTACAGATAATTGCATAAAAAGCTTATAATCTGCTGCTTAGAAGGATGAAGCTAGGACGTTATATTTTAGTTTGCCCACAATTAACAAAGATGCAGGTGATTTACAAAAAAATAAAAATAAAGTTTTTTACTTTTAATTACATTTGAAGGAAAAGTAAACCTGTATCAGGGTTCTTAGATCCTCAGATCCTCAGATTCTGTCCTGGAAGTCTGGTGTCCTGCAGAGTTACTTGATGAAACACTGTTAAATTTACCTGTTAACAGTCAGGTTTAGTAGTGGTGGCCTAGTCATTGGAATGCAGCGTTTATTGTTCATACGCTTTTAGATAGATTGAAATTGTTGCTATAATAACTAGTTTGTAGGTGTCATATTTGTCATATTATTTGTTATATCTGTCATTATTGTGTCTGCTGTTTTTTTCCCAGCCTTTACCACGCATGTGGAAGCAAAAACACTGTCAGTCTAACTGCTCAGGTCTCTGAACTTCACAGCAAGGACTCACCCTGATCATGTGACACTACAGCTCTCACGCTCGTGGAGCTTCTGATGGCTCACACCTGGACTACCTTGTATAAAATACCCCCCCTGTTTTCTTTGTTCCCTCACCAAGTATTGCACCTAACTTGCTATCTGTTCTACTAAGCGTTTCTTTTAATTGTTTCGTATTTTTTGACTGCCCTTTTGCCTGCGCTGTCTAGTATGTTGTTTGTTATCACTGCCATTTTATACTGACCCTGCCTGTCTCTGACTACCTATATTGATTGATTGGTATCTGTGTTTGTCTGTCCTTGGTTTGGCCCGGATGACAATAGACTTGTATTTAGTACAGGTGAAGAATGAGACAAGTAGTGAGAAGGCCTGGTGAGAAACAATCATACACTCTGGAGAGAGGGTTGTTTGAATGCTGCCTTATTTCACTCTATGGATTAAGTGTTTTCTATACTTCAGTTTGGTAAGGTATAGTTTTTAAGCCGTGCTTTTTCATACTTATCTGTGCTAAGTTATTACTGGATTCACTGTGCAATCGTCTGTGTTGTTTGGGCAATCACAATACAATCTGTACTAAATACAAGCTGTAATAAAAAACCCTGATCTGGGCAGCGCCTGTTATAATAGTCTGCAAAACAGACAAGCAACATTTAATGCAGGAGGTCTGCACATGCATATTTAACAGGTCAGTGCAGAGTATTATAGCTTCCATGTGAAATAGCGAAAATGATGGGATATGATGCTTGTTCTTGTGCCAGTGCCAATCAATATTGCACAGTAGAAGAGATTCCATTATAAAACAAATGATAGCAGGTATCTAATAAACAGTGGAACACTTAGAGAGTCACTGAGTGAGAGTGTTAATGATTTCATTCACTTAAAACTACATTAACACGTATATTCCCAAGTGAATTAGCATATAATTCAACACAAGCCCCTAAATGTTCTGTGCTATTGCAGCCAATTGCATTTTTGTCAGGATTCTAAAACACCTCCTGCCTTACATCCAAGATTGTGATCTGTCAGGAGCTGATGTCCATCACTTCTTTCCAATCAGCAACCGCCAATTATCTCAGCCACCCATTCGAAAGTAACTTTCCCCCCCTGAAACTCTTCCATACACCTCCCCAGCTCCATTTTCCTCTGTCAGACAGTCAACCTTTTTCTGCAGTCTTTCCTCCAGACATTTTAGTGGGTGTTTCTTTTCACCTGGTGATTGGTTTTAGTGCAGACCTCTCCAGAATGAGGCTAGTGAGTGAATGCCGTCCCACGGCCTCCCCCCATGCGGAACAGCATTAGAGCAATAAAACCCTCACAGACACACTCGTGGCCCTTATTGACTTGTCAAAAGAATGGAGGGCTATAATACACTACACTCTCAACAACATGATAAAACCTGAAAAAAAGTCGCTCGGCAGAAAAACAACTGAGCTTTTATGACTTTCCAACGGGGTTTTGACAGACATGGTGGTTTTCTTTGATCGCTGCTATTTTTCATGGGCTTTGTGTGCGTAGGTTCGGTGTATGAAAAGCATCTATTTCAGTAATTGAAAGCAAAGAAAAAGAAAATTTGAAAGAAATCTTAACTTTACAAATGTGTATTTTGCTCGGATTGACGTAAATAAAGCCAGAAGGCCACTGCTGTCCAGCGTTTCGCTATAGCCATAGAGTGGAGGTTGGTGGGGCGTCTGGGCACATGTTCTGTAGAGGAATATAACAGAGTTTATTTGTTTGATGATGGTGTAGCAGGATCTGAATGACGTGCAGCCTGCTGGGTGCATTTACCCCTTACTGCAGAGAGTTTGACCTCCTGCCCGCAGACCAAAAGCTTACAGCTCAACAGGTTCACTCCTCAAGATGGGTTTATGAAACTAGGGAGGCGGGTAAGTGTGAGCTAAGTGATTTAGTGTGTGTGTGTGTGTGTGTGTGTGTCTTTTTTTCATACATTTTTACGACATGTAGAGATTACAGAAAAAAAGATCTTTTTACAAAAGCAGCTATTTTTATTGGAACAGCTTCAAAGATTAGGGCTTTCTGGCGATGTAACTAGACTAAGTCAACTTATTATCTAAAGATAAATAACATAATCAACTTCAATAACATTAAAATCATAATAATATTATGAGGTCTTCTTTACGCCACCATAAAAATTCTGACTTGTTGAGGCACGGACTGATGTTTTGGAAATATTCTGACCCAACTGTCAATGTCTGACATTTCGCTTACTACCAAATATGCATTCCCTCTACTTGACAGTGTGACAAGGAAGTCAATGTTAACCAATTCATTTCACCTGTCAGTGGTTGTAATATTATGACTGATTGTTGCGTATCATGCATATGGGGCATATCTGTATTAGATAAAGGTAGCATAAAGCCTCTTTTGTTTGTTTTATTGTATAGCTGCCAAAAGACTTTCGCTATGGGCTTGTGCACTGCTGTATGTCCATGTGTGCATAACAAATGGGGATGTACGTGTGTTGGGCATTCACCTGTGGCAACTCATTGCCAAGATAGCAATGGACGTCTGACTTTTGATGTCTGTCTAGGTTCATTTCAATCAGTCTATGTCAGGTCAATGTTTTCCATTGCCGAAAGTAAGCAATATGCCAGAAATTTATCTGAACACTCCTCATTTCCAGACATCCTCGCTAATTGGCATAGATATATTCACAAGCACCTTTTAAATAACGCAGGAGGAAAGTATAAAATAGTCTGTTGGTGGTATGTAAGGTACAATATTATATAAATAGTGTAAAATAATATCATAAAGCTTCTTGTGCAGGATGTAAGATAGCAATGAGCATCACGGCGCGCCTTGTGCAGGGTGTAGGGTAGGGCCCAAGTTATCTAAAGGAACAGCTCTTAAGATAGATAGATAGAAAACTGGGCTTTAACTCCAGTTCTGGAGGATTGTGCTTCTCTACACCACCTACCTTAGCCCACCTCCTACTCTGTAACATGAGTAATTTTGTAAGTCACTCTGAATAAGAGCATCAGCTAAATACCATAAATGCCAAACCATCCCATCGCATAATAACCCTGATCAACCCCATGATTTAACATGTAATTTTAAATATATAACACTGAACCACGGACCTTTCAGCCTGAATAGCTGATCCTTCCTATAATGCCTTTTGGCTGGCTCGCTTGTTTTGTCTCCAAATTAGCAGTGTCTGATTTCTGCCTGTGTCGTGTGGATTAACTTTCCAGAGGACTATTTATAATGGGCCTAAAGTCTATGCCCAGACAAAAAGTTATTATAGGAAAAAAGGTCACTATGAAATGCCTCAGAAACGTCTGTCCACGCCATTCCACTGCATATTGTTGTCTGTGATTTATTCGCCATCTGTAAACGTGATGGCTTTTCCAGGATCCTCGTAATTATCTGGCCAAAACATGGAACTAAGACCTTCTCTTTCCCACCTCATAACCATATTATTATAGAAGGCAAATATGAAATAAACGGAGGTTATTATTATCTTCCTCCGAGGCTATAAGACCTTAAAGGGATAGTTCGGGATTTTTGACATGAATCTGTATGGCATCAACATGACCAGTGTCGTGCATTCTCACTGACTTACCCCCGACCATGTCCGGTGAGCGGAGTTCTTGTCCAGTATTGTCCGAGCCGAAAGTAGTCCTGCATGTTTGCTGGGGTCACGAAACGAAAGCGTTTTTCTTCCCAAAACAGTACGAGTGCAAAAGAGTGATTTATTTGCATAACAAAAAACGGTGTCTGCAAAAGTCACGCCTCATTATCACTGGGGCACTACTTTCATTTTGGATCAGTGCGCATGTCATTCTAACTGCGAGCAGCGCACTAGTCTTTCAGATCATTGGCTGCGCTCAGCTTCAACCAGCAACGCAAAGAGCAAGCTTTAGAGAGAAGTTTATCGGCTTTTATAAGCTTCTTGAACACAGATTTATACATTTGTATGTGTGTGTGTGTTAAAATGGTGCGGACTTGTGATTATCCAGGCTGTAGCAACAAAGATGTGGCTGATTCTCCGCACAGTTTCCATCGTATCCCCGTGACTGACATTGCTCTCAGGCAACTTTGGATACTTGCAATGGGCTTCCATGTGGACACCAAAGTGGTGAAAATGAAGAAGCTTCGTGTTTGCGGTGCGCACTTCAGCGAGGATGACTATGTTTCTCCATGCCCGCTGTTGTTTGTGATGCAGGCAGCAGCTGGCCCGCCGTCGTCCTCATCAATTGACAGGTTCTGTATCTCGGGCATAACTAAATCCCACTCGTGGCAGCAGTAACATTCCACCTCTGTCGGCATTAGTTCGCACTTCAAACAAGTGCACCAGGATTTGTCGGCCACCCTTGGTATCGCAGCAGCAGCGGCGGCTCCAGCTTCGGTCTCAATCATTTCTCTGTCCATCCTCTCTCTTTCTGCACGATCCAATTCGATTTGGGCAAGTTCCTCCTCAGTATACTCAGGCTCATAAAGATACCCCCTTGGCTCTGAGCGGAAATCAATATATTCCTCGTCGCTCTCGTAGTCCGACATGTTCCCGAACAGTAAACAGTGAAATCGAAACCGTAGGCTAGCTGCCAGGTTGCGCAATCGCGCGCACTGATCCAAAATGAAAGTAGTGCCCCAGTGATAATGAGGCGTGACTTTTGCAGACACCGTTTTTTGTTATGCAAATAAATCACTCTTTTGCACTCGTACTGTTTTGGGAAGAAAAACGCTTTCGTTTCGTGACCCCAGCAAACATGCCGGACTACTTTCGGCTCGGACAATACTGGACAAGAACTCCGCTCACCGGACATGGTCGGGGGTAAGTCAGTGAGAATGCACGAAACTGGTCATGTTGATGCCATACAGATTCATGTCAAAAATCCCGAACTATCCCTTTAAGAATGAGAATACATGGATGTGCTCTATATATAGATAGTTCTTATTCTAACCATTATGTGCTACATTATAAAGGAGCCTGTCTTTGTCTCTGAACACTGATAAATGTTAACAAAATGGAGTCAATAAAAAGAAAGGTCCTCCTTTAGATTGCAATATTTCACAGATACAATTATTGCCCTTTTTTACAGCCTCAAAAAGCCGTAGCATTACGAAGCAGGTTGCCATTACCCTGCTACCATTTTTCTTCTCATCCCAAACACAATGGGTCTGATTAATTAGCGAGGGCAGAGAATATCAATGGCAGCCACATTTGCTTGGCGCACAGAATGCAGGGAGAGTTGGTTCGACTCCACATGGCGCCTAAGTGCAGCTTGATAGCAGCTAATTGGCTCCCCGGGTTCCTAGATGTGCTTTTGCTGCTTGTTTCAGCGCGGTGCTCCGGCGCCACTGCATCAAAACAATTAACTGTTGTAAGAGATATCATACACGCGCATCAAACCAGCAAACTAAAAATGCAGCGTGATGCCCGTGAGTGTGATGAATGCTTATCAGTGCTCAGCTGCCTGTGTGCAGCTCCTTGATTAATAATCACCTTTCTGTTTCATTTTATATTTCAATTTATTTTTGGCAGCATGCGCACGCATGCATGTGAAATTAATTGGATCCTAAAAAAAATATTAGCAACAACACAAATGTTTAGTTATATACAACCAAAAATATCCACAGTTATTTTCCCCCCATTGTTTTTGATTTCTCCATTAATTGATCCTCCCAAATTGCGTCGTTTATAACATGCTGGTTAATTAAGCCCTGCGACTGACTCAGCTATACAAAGCTCTTTTGTTCCGGTGTAGATTTCCATTCTGTGTTGTCACTCATGAAGACTCGTAACAATCATATCACATGAAACACATTTAAACTTAATGGGCAACAGAGGCTCTGCAGGCTAAGACCTCGGGTGCGGAAGTGAAAGCTGTCTGCAGAAAACCGAATATATTAATATATATTAATCAATATCTGTATATTATATTGTGCCTTTTGTGTCTGCAGCATAGTTATATACATTTGATACAAATACTGTGTAACAGTACACTTTCTAAGTATTGTTTAAAAAAAACATTATGTAAAAAATGTAGTTTTTTACATTTGATAAAGTTTTCTTTGACGTGAGGGTGAGTGGGTTTTTTGCAATGGTTTGCTTCCTGGTTAAGCTGAATAATTATTTAAAGTGGTGAAATAATAATAATAAATAAAACTTTTTAAAATGATATTCTCTCTTTAAAGTTTTGAAGATTGAAAACAATTATATGCATTAAAATTTTTCTTTAAGGTTATTCTTAATTAAAAAAAATAAGCTATTTAAACAATTAAATGTCCAGACTGTCATCTTGAGATAAACCTGTCTCTTTAAGAAGGTAACCTTTGACCTCACAACTTTCAAACTGTTTATTTTTAAGAGACCGAGACTTTTATTAAAATTTTTAAGAGACTTGCTGCATTTCAGCAATTATTAATATATATTTAAATTTAATATTTCTCGTATTGTCTCCATACTCATGTCACGCCCTCGCTCTGTTTCCCTGTGTTTCTGCGTTTCCCAGTGTGTTTCCCCAGTTATTTTCCGTCACGTGTCTGTAATTTGTAACTCCGCCCCTCGTTACCTGTCTCCCCAGGTGTTCATCGTTTCCTGTTTGTATAAATAGTCCCCTTTTGTCTGTGTTTATTCGTCGGTCTTTGCACCTTGCTCCATTGTCTACGTTTGCTCTAGTTATATCCTCGTTTCATAGTTCTTTGTTAAGTATATATTCTCTGTTTATCCTTGTTTATTTCTTGTTTGTTTTCTTGTATATATCCCTAGTCTTGTTTAGGTATTTTCTGTCTAGTTAAGTTTTCCATTTTCTCCCTGTTTGTTTATGTTTGCTTATTTTCTCCTTTACTCCTTGTTAGTTTGTTTGTTTATTTCTTATTTAATTATTAAAGTCTGTCTTACACGCTTTTACGTCCGCCTCCCGTCTGCCTACCGTTACAACTCAGCTTAAGTAAGATATAGATAATTAAAGTTATTACTAAATGTGTCTAAATGTAACGGAACAAAATCACCATTGATCATTCAAAATATCTGCAACTCAAAATGGTCAACCAATTTTTTATCTAATTGCTATTTTGGTTAAAATTGGTGAACACGGTTGTTCATCCTGCTGTAACAGGGTTGAACCCTTGCATGACAGAAAATAAAAAGTAAAAATAATCAGTGATTAAGGTGGAAAATTTCATTTGTGTGTAGTTTAAAGTCTTATAATCATGCAGAGTAATCAAAATAATGAATATATATATATATATATTTGAAGTTTTATTGGTTTAAAAATGGAAAACATGCTCATAGTTTCCCCCAGAAGGTTGGATTAACAAATATCTGTTTAACTCTACGTAAACTATTGAAAGACTTGTGCTAGATGTGCTACAATATGTCGTCAACTTACACTGACCCACCCAAGCAAAGATCAACAATTCTGAATGGCACTAGACAACATGTACTGGCTGACTGGTACTGCCAGAATCTCCAGGAAACACTTCAAAACACTTTAATTTGCTGTTTGAAAGATCTCTTTCAGCAGCAGAGATGTAGCAGTGGTGTCCATTAGCATGTTTAATAGAAGACCATGATTAATACCTCTCACTAGTTAATGAATAATTCATTTAATTAACGTCGGACAACTACCCATTAAGTCAAATCATGTTCAGATTTTTTTAGGGAGTTAATTTGTGAGTGTTGGTGGATAAAAGCCTGTAAAAAGGTGTGTGGGCTGGACTGTTCTAACTTGACATTTTTGTTCCTGTTAGGAAGAAGAAGTTAATCTGGAGTTACAGTATGACTGTGGTGAGGTGTGAAAACGCTATTAGAACAAAAAGGTGCTACAATGGCTTTTCTTAAAAGTATAAATAAATTTTTTATAAGAAAACTGTGAGTGTGAGGAACCTTTAACTGGTAAATAATCTTTACATTCACTTATTTAAACCCATTTTATTGTGATACTTTACACCTTGCATTCTGCAACACCTAGGCATTATTAATAGTATAGTAACCTTTATACTATTCATTTTCTTTATACAATACAGTACATTATTTGGTTCCTACAAAAATAATGTTTCACTATCTACTATAAATATTACTTTCTTACAGTAAAAGATTTACAATCTTCTATAGATAATATATTATCTACAATAAATGATTCAGTATCTAATATAAATTATCCATTATCTACAATAAATTATTCAATATCTAATATAAATGACCCATTATCTGTAATAAATGAGTCAATATATAATAAAAATGATCAATTTTCTACAGTAAACGATTTAGTATCTAATACAAATGATTAAGTATCTAATATAATGATTCATTATCTGCAATAAATGATTCAGTATCTAAAAATATATGATCCATTTTCTACAGTAAATCATAAATAAATGATCCGTTATCTACAATAAATGATTCCTTATCTACAGTAAATTATTTTGTATCTAATATAAATGATTCAGTATCTAATATAAATGATCCAATATCTACAATAAATGTTTCAATATCTAATATAAATTATTCATTATCTACAATAATTGATTCTGTATCTACTATACATTATTTACCATAAATTATTTATTTATAGTATTCATTTATTGCAGTTCTTCATGTTGTGTGTTTTTCAATATTTAATACACCCAGAAAAAAATAACTATAATTATTTGGATAAAAATAGAAATAACAAAACAAAACAAAAAAAAATCTAGTTGACTTCCAACCTTCAAAGACAACCAAAAGTTTAGACACATGAACCAGTTCAGTGTGTAATATATATATATATATATATATATATATATATATATAAGCTCTCTGTAAGCATGTAGTAGCTGCAGTGATTCTCCTGGGTGGCCGAATATAATCTTCAGTGAGAAAGTTTATATTTATAAATTATTCTTGCTGTTGGCCTTCGTGCTGTTTATTTTACGTATCACCACAATGTTACAAACACATTTATGATAATTTTCAGGATATTTAGCAAAGATTCAGGACAGAAGGATCTGTAATAAGCTACCAGTAAGTAACATCATGTTCTCTGGCTTATGTTTTACGACGAGCATGTTTCAGAGCGCTTCATTTTGATGGCTATTATTTTTACTGGCAGAACATTTAGACTTCATTTTAATTTTTGTTGCAAGTCTTTTTTTTTTTTAACCAGTTTTGTCGAGTGTGAATGCACAGCTGTTCTATTAAGTAAATCTCTGAAGCATGAGCATGGCAAACTGTTCGTAAAGCGATGTGTTGTTTTAACTCTTGTTTTTCTTCTTGGTAATACAAAGAGACTGTTTGTTCCATTTCTGTGGACAAACCGACTATTTTCATTCATTTCTTTCCCCTCAAATATCACACATTAGTCATTGTGACATGAAAGCTCAGGGCAGAATTGATGCCTGAGAGCCGTCCAAGTCTTCCGCTCCACTCACTGGATTGTCAGTGTGTTTGTCTCGGCTGTAACGGTTACATATTGCTTTCTTTTGTGATGTACTGTAACCACAGTTCCTCTTT
This sequence comes from Astyanax mexicanus, assembly GCF_023375975.1. Classification (NCBI taxonomy): domain Eukaryota; kingdom Metazoa; phylum Chordata; class Actinopteri; order Characiformes; family Acestrorhamphidae; genus Astyanax; species Astyanax mexicanus. The sequence goes on along the minus strand of NC_064410.1, from coordinate 52,029,753 downwards.
TTTCACAGAGTGGACGGAGGATTATGTCAGGCTGGTATTGGTGTCGAGGGTATTGGTGGGATTGAGATGCGCTGTTTCCGTGCAACAACTGGAATTCAGGTAAAACTTATAGACTGTTTTATAAAAAAAATGGATATTTCTAAACAACTCTTTTGAGTTAGTTGAACATTTGAGTTTAGTCTGTTGCCATTGGCAGCTTCTTTTCCATTGGCTTCTGTCACAATCTATTTGCATACTGGGTGTGTCTAACAGATTCTGACTAACACTCACCATCAGTGTGTAGTGATTCCCCCTGGGCTACCTTAGAAATAAATCAACTTCCCCTTTAGTTGTAATAATTTGACGTTTTAATTTATGCTAACTCAAGTTTTCATTACATATTAACTAAAATAGTTGAGCAAAATTGCTGGTTTAAAAAAGTTAAGTAAACTCAACTTATCCGGTCTTACAATATAACAAAAATTAAAAAGTTAAATCAGCTTCCCCTTTAGTTGTAATAACTTGATGTTCTAAGTTATGCTAACTTAAGTTTTCATTCCCCACTACTTAACTTTTTTAAAGCAACCGGTTTCCTCAATTTTTTTAAGTAAATTCAACTTCAGTAAATTCAACTTTAAGTAAATTCGTCCTACAGTGCAGACTTCTATCAGTCAAAAAGAACCGCAACTCTATAGAAGCCCCAGTGTCTCCACTTCTCACATCCAGAACGTGGCGTCTATATGCACACCTGCTAGACTCATTAAGCCCAGGGGATGAAACCGCTCCAAGTCCCAACAATTTGACGATTTAATGGTGATCTATAAAAATGTGTGAGAGGGGCTCTCTGGGAGAGGTTCTATGGCAGGGCTGCACAGAAAGCAGAAACAAATACCGGTTCATTGCCTGGACATTATAGTGGAACTCCAGACTGCTGGCTCACGTCTCGGGGGTTAGCCCTGTCTGTGTCTGAATCTGTCCACACCATTCTCTTACAGAGCTTTCTGCTTCACCCCCACTTCAGTTTGTCTGCTTTTCTGTTTTTTATTTATTTTTTTGCTTTAAAGAATAAAAAAAATAATAAAAGAAGGGACTTAAGGGTGTTACCCTACTAATAATGTATTAATAATTGCTGTTTTATTACCCAATAATAGCTTATACAGTGTACTAATTCAGCATATTTTACTGAACACTCTTTAAAGTAAAGGTGCTATAATAAAGCACTTTTACTGAAAAAAAAAAACATTGTTGGTTTCATAAAAAAGCTTTAGAAATATATGTGAATAATGTGTTGACAAAATATTTGTTTTGTTTTTATTTAAAGATTCTTCAAATTAATTCATTAATTAACTTTTTTTAAGAATTTTTAAGAGTGATGTTCCAGTTTGTAAAATAATATTATTTAATGCTGCATTTATAGTAATTTCTCAACATACATTTTTAAAGATAAGACCATTTTACCGTTCTACTAATTAGTTGAAACTTTTAACTTGTTAAAATATTTTTTTTATTAATGAAAAAAAAATTAACTAAACAAAAACAACTAACAAAAATATTTTAAGATTCACACTATTGGTGAAGCTGATTAGCCAAATATACACTGTTTGCCAGGTACTTGAAGAAGAATTGAGAAAACACTGTCACTTTAGCTACATGTATTCAGCTTTTCTCCATTATGAAGCTTTTTAAAATTATATATGGAAACTATATTTTAAAGTTCTACAATGGCTTAACTATGGTTAATGTAAGATTTAGGTTAAGTTTAGGAACAATCTTCAAGACAGTTTTACAAGGAAAAGTATAAAGATGTAAACTGTTTTTGGTTAATATGTAAAATCATCCAAAAAAAAAAGAAAATAAAAACATTACTTTTATCAATAAGATTTCAAAAAAACAAGTCATTCCCAAACATATGACTGGAAGTATGAGTGGCAGGGTGACTGAGGACAGTTTAATTAAAAGAAAAGGCAGAGCATGAAGTGATGAAGAGACCTCATTACAGCTGTTTACTACAGTATATCTACTGCTCAGCTATCTGCTATGTCTGTAAATCTGGACCTCAATAAAAACTTCAGTACAGCATTGTGATAGCCTGACAGCATATGTCCGCATGCAGCTCCAGCCCCGGCGGAGTACATGGCGAGGCATTCCCCGAGGGCAAAAGCAAACAAAGAAGAAGTGTAGCATGTAAAGTTATGTGTTAGAGCAGAAAATATTCGAAATTAAACATTTGCGTTTTAAAGATAAAGGGAACAATGTGTTTTTCCGCACACATTTCCAATTTAATTTCCACTTCAAACTCCATCGGCACATAGTTGTGGTTAATTGTGATCTCTTTCCCAGGGTTGGTGGCCAAAAACAATTGCTTGTAATCTTTGTGATGAGTTGAGAAACAGGCGTATGAACACCCACATGACTTTGTTTGCCTTCAAAGCCCAAACTTTTCGAGAGATCTCTCCGAGTCTCGCCCACAAAGACGCAGAATATGTGTTTGATTTGCGAGCTTTTCTCGTGACTATCAGGATCGCTGCTCCGAGTCTATGCATCATTATTATCCCGGCAGCGTCATCACCTCTGATGCTTACCGGAAAAAAAAACCCCGCCATAAAGAACAAATTAACAACAAATTTAATGCGGATATAAATCTGTTTTAATCTAATACTTCGAGCTTTTATTCAAGGGCCCTCTTTTTCTAAGCAGCTGTCATATTGATTTGTCTGTTGTCTGAGAGGAAAGATGAGACCCCGTCAACCGTTTATCAAAGGATCAATTTCGCTTCAAGTCGTCTGTCCATAACTCAGAAGATAATGGCTGCAGGACGCGGTGTGTCGTTCAGAACCTCGCCGCCGCCTGCCGAGGCCCCGGAAGCTCCGGGAGCTTGTTAGAGTTTCAGCAGGATTAATTAGCTGCACAAGTGAGTAATAGTTGGTAGTGGACAGACATCCTGGTGTTTATTGTTAATTGAGGAGCTCATCGATCGCACTGAGGTGGGAGTTAGCAGTTGGCAGACTCGCCGGTCGATTGATGCCAGAGACTTGCATTGAGTGTAGAGTGAGATCCCTTCCCTAACCTCTGCCACGTCCGCTCCTTCCTCCTGCTTCTCCCTCTGACACTTTCATATTAAAGCACCCGGAGCACAGGTCAGATTTCAGCTTCAGATTTTGGTACAGCTCCAGAGCACAACATTGTCCATTAATAATGACCGTAAGGCAGAACTGTTTTTCTCCACAACTCAACAACATTAAAGAGTAAAGTTGGTAAATCCGAGATGTTTCTGGACTGCTCTCTTTGTTGTTTAGAGCTTGTTTATTTAAAGTTGTTTGGCTTTCCGTGAAGAATCGGTAAATCAGTGATCATTATATTTAGTGGAGAAATAGAGGAACACACTTATTTTTAAAACAAGAGAAGTTACTTGACAACAAAGACCAAGAGTCCTGTCTGTGCACTGTGCATATATGTGTTCTTTTGTAGGCTAAACAAGCTTTAAAGATTATTGCCATCAACCCTATTCATCCTAGATCCTAGATTAATGATTAATTATATAGCAAAATATACTGTTACCATATTTTACACACACAAGATTATAAGGCGCACTATCAATGAAAGTCTATTTTCGGGTCTATTTTCATACATTGGGCGCACAAGTGATAATAGTAAGGAACAGAGGTGTAGCCATGTTTTCCTTTCTAATTCAGCAGGTCTCGTCGCTATGGGTGCCTAAGTGAACAAAACTTTTAAATGTTAATCTACACAGATTTCTCTCCTGAAAACTGTTTATTTGGGTGAGTAAAGTACTTCCACTTACTCACAGTAAGCTTAGATTACTAAGCAGCACTCGCAGCTTGACTGCACTAAAATGAGAAACCCTGAGTGTTCCAGTAACCAATGACACTATCATCTAGTTAGTTCATCCCAAGTAGCTTGTTTTAGTACGGTAAATGCTCGTTACCAGCTAATGCGAATCCTGCTTCAGCCTCGGTGCTGGAGAAACTTCACTGAAACTCCTTTATAACACTGTACTTTAGCGGAGTGGCTTTACTGCTCCTTACAACCTAACTGGTAAAATTCATACATAAGGTGCACCGGATTATAAGGCGCACTGTCATTTTGGGGAAAATTAACGGATTTTAGGTGCGCCTTATAATGCAAAAAATACGGTACCTAAACACACAAATATTTAAAGTGTATTATTAATTAATTGCTATTAAAATGTATTTATTGTATGCATGTAGAGGGTGATTTGGTTGAATATTGTCATATCCAGAGGTCTGAACAACCTTGCTCTTTTTTAAATTAGACGTGCCTTATTATTGTTTTTTTGAGTGCAAATTAGTGAACAAATCTTCTATATTAAATAAACTTTAAAGCTGATGTCCATACGTTTTGGGATTTTGGGGATTTAGGGCCCTCTCTGGTGAGAATGGGTAATTTCACAGAGCATGCAGAAGAATCATTTTAAACTGGGCGGGTGTGATGCGGTCTCCTTTCAGAGCGGATGAATCCGATTCCACGTTGTGTTCAGTCAGAGAGAGAGAGAGAGAGAGAGAGCACTTAGTCAGAAACTTCACTTTAACTACACACTTTGCTTTTACTGTTAGTGTATGGGCTACTGAGATCTGAGTTTAACCCTTCTGAAGTCTCCATTGCTCCACCAGCCGCTCACTTTCAGTAAAACTGAGCTGGATTTCAGAGGCTGTACATGTGATGTAATACATAAAGATGAGTGATGTGGCCAGAAGAACTCCTGCGAAAAGCAACCCGAAACCCCAGTTTTTAGAATGAATATATTAGGCTTAGCAGGAATGGTCGTTTCAGCACACTGGTACCATTAAACACAATATCGTATCCCTTCTCCACTCAGAAATGCTTCTGCTTTCAGTTTACAAACTGAATTATACAGACTGCCATTTTAACTTTAATAGTTTTATTGCATTATATACAACCGAATAAAAATAAAATAAAACAAAAATGCTGTAGTTTTTTTTTTTAAATAAGCAAACAAACAGGAAAAAAACAGGATTTTAAATGGAACTAATGTCAGCATGGTTAGAACAGTTTGGTCTTTGTTGTTTCCAATCAGGCTACATCGATACTTCTAATTTGTTCACTCTGTTTAATCAGTGCCAAATCATTAGAAACGCTGTAGAGGCCTTGCATTACTTACACTGCTGAACTTATCCAGGTCTATGAGCTCCGATCTGATCCATCAGTAAGTAAACACACCTGCATATACAAATGAGAGCAGCTAATATGACTAAAAGGTGTGTTTGATTTCACTCCCCCTAAATGGTGCCATAACACGGTAGGCTGCATTTATGACTGTTTTATTCTGCGTGCAGCAGAGCTCGTTTATATGATATAGTGCAGTTTGTATTACCCTTATTCAATTAAGATGCAGTTTGGCTTATGGTGCCTGAGCTATCAAAACCCATTAGTGCAGCGGCTCAAGCATACTCTGTCACGCTGCCACATGTGAGCACGCCATGAGGAATCCCGACTATGGCCTGCTTCCACACGGGGGCCTGAGGGCCAGCCAGACTTTACTGTGGGTTGCTAGGGAACTACTGAACAATATACTACATTTAGAGTTAAATTGTTCATTTTATTTTAGATATTTACATCGATCAAGCATAATATTGTGACTTCTACTTGTTTCTACACTCATTCTTATTTCTTTCTGCTTCACTGAGCACATAGTTACACTTTGTAGTTCTATAATTACAGACTGTAGTCCTGTATCTGTGTCTCTGAGTACATTATTATTATCCTCCATTTACCCTGTTCTTCAATGATCAGGATCCCACAGGATAGACCACCACAGAGCAGCTATTATTATTTGGATGGTGGGTCATTATTCTCAGCACTCAGGGACACTGATTAGCATGGTGGTGGTGTATGAGGTGTTAGTGTGTGTTGTGCTGGTACGGGTGGATCAGATTCAGCAGCAGTGCTGCTGGAGTTTTTAAACACTGTGTTTAATCACTCACTGTCCTCCACTCTATTACACACCCCTATCTATAGCTGCTTCACCTTGTAGATAAAGCACAATCAGAGACAGAAGCTCTGAATCTGAAATAAACTTAAATATTACATTTTAAATTTTCTTTCTTTGTTTTGAATTTAACATCCAGAATATAATATCCACATAAACAGTATTTTATGTCAATTTTTTCAATTTTCTCCCCTCAATTTACAAGACTAATTATCCAACCCACCTATCACATGTGATGCCCGAACACCAGGAGGGTGAAGACTAGCACATGCCTCCTCCGACACATGTGAAGTAGTATCACAGCATGCCCGGAGGAAAGCGCAGTGACTCGGTTCAGATACATCAGCTCACAGACGCCTTGTGCTGATCGACATCACCCTTTGGAGTAATGTGGAGAAAAAGCACCATCTACCCACCCAGAGAGAGCAAGGCCAATTGTGCTCTCTCAGGGCTCTGGTAGCTATGTGAACCGGAAGTGCTTAGCGTGATGGACCACTCGGAGCCCATATATACAATGTTTTATTAGTGTAATTACACAAATAAATAGAAAATATGCATTGGAAAATGTATTTTCCAATTTTGCATGCATTATTATTTTTTCATGAACTTAGCATGGTTAGCATGCTTTTTGTTATTGTTGCTTCCAGTCTTCCACATGTGAGCACACAGTGAGGAATCCTGAGTAGCAGCCTGCTTCCACATGGGGGCCTGTGGGCCAGCAGACTTTACTGCGGGTTGCTAGGGAACTATAGTAATATGAGACTGAAATCAGGCAGCCTCTGTTAATTTCAGCAGGTTGGAATTAAATTGTTTTTTTCTGCAGGATTTAATGCAGTTCTTTTTCCACTTTGTGAAACAGTGAGGAGTTTTTCTCAGAGGAAAGAGAAGAGCTTTCCTGAGCATATGCTGCACAGCAGAGGCTAAACTAAACGCACTTCACTGAGCCCCTTAAGAACACTTCCAGAAACTTCAGCTACTTTTCAGCTGCAGTGTCTGTCTGTCTTTCTGTCTGTCTGTCTGTCTGTCTGTCTGTCTGAGTATAAGCTCATCCTGTGGGTCGTGACTGTGGCCTGTTCTGACTGCAGACGTCTCTCTCACTATTAGACACACATCCCTCAGAAGCTTCATTAGCTCTGAATGCATTCAGGACAGCAGTTCCACCTGAGTCACAGCGCTGCTCCCCACAACATTTACAGGCTGTGCTGTACACCAGGTCACGCTCACAGACGTTCAGAGTCTTATCTCAACAATATCCCGCCATCCTTTAGGATTTTGTCTTTGGTAGATTCTGTAAAATCTTTCAGTAGTAAAAAAATGTAATAAATAAGCATCTATCTACAAAATACCATACAGCTCTGGAAAAAAATAAGAGAGCACTTCAGTTTCTGAATCAGTTTATCTGATTTTGCTATTTATAAACTACGTACAACATTTCTCTCAAATTCCAAATAAAAATATTGTCATGTAGAGCATTTATTTGCAGAAAATGAGAAATAACAGAAATAACAAAAAAGATGCAGAGCTTTCAGACCTCAAATAATACAAAGAAAATAAGTTCATATTCATAAATATTTAAGAGTTCAGAAATCAATATTTGGTGGAATAACCCTTCAAAAATTCAAGAAGTTCAGCTTGGTTTGATGGCTTGTGATCATCCATCTTCCTCTTGATTATATTCCAGAGGTTTTCAATTTGGGAAAATCAAAGAAACTCATCATTTTTAAGTCTCTTATTTTTTTCCAGAGCTGTGTATTAAACATCATCTCTTGACCGATATTTGAGAGTATTTTTTAAAATTAAATTTAGCATATAGCAGCTAACAGAGAAAGTTTTTAGCACAATTAGCAATGTTCCAGGAAGGTTAGCCTGTAACATCACAGAAAATATGTTTCAGGAATGTTCTTAAAATGTGTGACATAATACATTTTTTTGCATCACAACATTGTTAGAATATTTCTCACATGACGCTCCCAACTAGACAAATACTTTTTCCAGAAAACGTTCCAGAAAACTTGATAAATTGAAATTGTAATGTTTAGAAAATGTTCTGGGAAACAAAAAAAATGTGAGCTGGGATTATTAGGTTGAGCAAGATTTTAAAATGTTGCAAAAAAAAAACTTTCAAGCTGGTCAAAATAAGTACAATTAAAGTGCATTATTAATTAATTAATAATTGTGTTAATTTGTTGTTTAAATGTTCAGGTTGTTTCAGCCCTAAATGATGAGGAGAGACTGTGGGTTCAGGGTGATAATGATTAATTGTTATTTGTATTATTGGTAGTATAATTTTCTTTTATTTAGTTTATTGGTTATTATTAATTAAAGTACCTCTAACATCTAAATATATTTAAACATTCACTTACTGTTATGAAGTTCTAGACTTCTAGTTCTTTTTTTTCTTATCACAAAGCAATGCTTAACATTGCAATAAGCTGTGTAATTTTTATTAAGTGCAATTTAGGTTCACAAAATTCACAAAAGCACTAAAATTATACCCTAATTATTCATAGATTAATATCCGTACTTTCCTTGATTCTGTTAACGTTAATGCTAAATAAATCAATATAATCATGACAACTTTAAGTTACATGTAACAAATGAAAACAGGAAAGCTTATGAGCAGATGTAAGTAACATTAATTTAGCAGCATGCAATTTGATTTAGTTTTGATTTAACATCATTTTATAAAAGTGTGAGTTTCTTTAGAAGTTGTGTGTAACTAACTGTTGTTTAGATGGAAAACAAAGACACAAAACCAATAAAAACAATGCTGGATATACAGATGTTGCATTTTCTTTACTTAACACCATAACTCAAAATGACAGCATGTCAACATCTATAACATTGAAATTAACTGCTTGGGAATGTTAATGCCAAATTTACATTGGCATTAACCATTGTCCTGACATTGATTATTGGTCACTGATCATCATGACCTACAGTACATCCAGACAGGAAACAATATGTGTTTATGTAAGTGCTAAATGATATGACCTCAAAGCAATAAAACATTATAAAACAGTAATTGGTACCACTTTAAAATAAGACTACCATTATAAAGGGTTTATAAATGGTTTACAATTAGTTTATTAATGCTTACTAATTAGGTTGTAAATGCCTTAAAAATCATTAATAATCAGTTATAACACATACATAGAAAGGGCAACAATATAGATAGCTGTGGGTTCACTATTTGGTGAACAACAGGTCATTGTTGCCCTTTCTACGTATGTGTTATAACTGATTATTAATGATTTTTAAGGCATTTACAACCTAATTAGTAACCATTAATAAACTAATTGTAAACCATTTATGAACCCTTTATAAAGGCAGTCTTATTTAAAAGTGGTACCCAGTAATTTAACATTGTACCTGTGATTAAGATTAATGAAAGACTATGTTATATGAATGACAAACACATAATATTTATGTGATATAAGCTGGTTGAGCTGCTTTAGTTGCTCAGTTGGTTTGGTGTCACATGTTAAATGACTGCTCATGTAGTGGCATGTTTTTAATGGGACAGTACATAAACACACATCAGGCACTGACACAATTAACAGAATTTATTAAGTATTAAAGAAAATATACAGTATCTCAGCATGCATGGTGCTTTGGCTTTTTCTTTTATTGGTATTAACTCTAGAATGCTAACACACATTTTCATTGTGTTGCTGCTGTCTGAGTTGTATGGGATTCTGGGGAGCTTCAGGGCGATGATCATTGATGTCATTAATGTTATGGTAAATTCCCTCCTCCCATCTATTTTTTTTTTCATGAGACATGCGTTTGTGTGATTTCCATCCAACGTTAGAGATAGAGAGTAAGATATTTTATGGTTGTAATTTACCTGATGTTGGGTATGGAATGGGTGGACCAAAGACCAAGTTCCCAGCAGCTTTATTTATTTATTCTGTTAAGACATTACCTGTTAAGTATGACCTGATTTTCCAATAGTTTTCTGCTTTTTATAGGGTCATCCATAGCACCTTTTATTTTATGTGATGTTGTATGCTGTAAAATTAAAGAAGGGTTCCCAAACTTGTCATACAGTGTAAACCCAACGCTAGTGATGGTGTTACTAATTTTAACCTTAGTGTTCTAGGGTTAATTAGTAATTGGGGAAATGTTGTTTTGTGTGTGTGGGGGGGGGGGGGTTATGTTGATATGTACAGGGTTCATTTTGTTGTGGTGGAGAGTTATTCACCTTCCTGAGTTTGGGGTGGAGGATGGATAAGAGTCTCCACCAGTGGAGCTGCCAGTTTAAGAGGGAATTACTACTAAGTCATTTTTGTGCTCTCTCTCTCTCTCTCTGTTTAAATAAACTTAATCTAGCCTTGTTTCTCTTTCTATTATGACAATACAATATATACCTGATATTAGCAAACTTTATTAAAAAGTTTAAATGTTAGTTTTTATGTAATTTTGGGATGTTGGAGGTGGCAGCTCTCATCCAACTCACAAAATCTTTCTGTTCTTGCTAGTTCTTTTTTTTTTCTTACAGCGCTACTGTATGCTAATGTTGGCATTAAAAAGAAAACTGTCATAGGACTCTTTCATCTGCAATTCAAAGTGCTTTAGAGGAGCATTGATGTAAAGCACAGCTCAATGCCAAATGTAAATGGTATGTATGTATAAAGCAGGCTTCATAAACAGTTCTAGAGTTTCTAAACAGTTCTAGACTGCTGAGATAGCCTGCAGGTTCGTGCGCGGTTGACATCTGAACTTCGGCGGGATAAATCTGCATGAGGCACACGCTTTCTGACAGAGCTGAAATCCTACACAGAGGCTTGCTTTATTACTTTTGTGACAGATTAAATCAAAGGATACATAAATACTGCTGCTGTTTATCTGTAGCCCAAAGCGCAGGGAGAAAGGGTGCAGTGTGACAGCGTCGCAACAAGTGAGCTAAATCGAGAGTGACAGTAAACTGGACTTTTGGCTCGGGCTGCAAATATTTACCAGCCCTGTACGCTCCTTCCACGACTTCACCCATTTCATCACATCGCCCTGCGACTTCAGAAAGATGGGAACATTTTTCTCCCGGTGACGGAAAAACGCACAAAGAGCTGATTGTGTGGGTCATTAAGTTAACTAACCGAATAGGCTCTGCTTCGAGTTAAGGTGAGGTAATGTTTATGTACCATTATACCAAACCACTTTTCCGAAAACGAAATGAGCACAATAGACATATTCACACACACACACACACACAGACACACATAGGCACACACACACACACACACACACACTGCTTCATGGAACAAGAAAAAAAAAAAAAACGAAAGAAAACAAAAATGTATGATGTATAAAGCAAGAAAAAAAGCAGGAGAAAAAAATCTAATACAGAACAGAAATGAATCCTATGTATTTCTGTGCTCTAATAGGCCTAATTATATTGCTGATATGGTAATGTGGAGCTGCTCTCCCCGTCTGCTGCTCGGGAACAAAGAGGCAGTTGTGCGACGCTGGCGAAAATCAGATGTTAATGATATTTCAGGACCTTGTTGAGTCTGGACAGCGGGGCTGGAGCACCTAGAGGGGAAATGACTTCCATGCCTAACCTATTCCAGCAAGTCTGAGCGATACTGAGGGGAGCGCGGGGAGGAGGAGGAGGCTGCTGGGGCTGCTGGTGCTGGTGGTGTTGGGGGGGGTCAAGAAGGGTGGGGGTGGTTGTGGGGTTTGGAGAGGGTCTGGGTTGGCAACAGATTTACTCTTTTACAATCTGGGCAAAGTGTGAAGTAAGACGTTCAAGACGCCGTTTGTGAACTTTTTTCCAGACGTCACAAAATTCGCAGGATTTTGGTTCACTGCTTTAGTCTTTACTGTTTTTCATGTCATGAGAATCAAAGAGAGAAAGAGAGAGTGAGAGATGTGGACAGAAAGAGAAAGTAAAGAAGTGAGAGAAAGTGAAAGAAAGAAATAAAAATAGAGAGAGAAATAATCAAACCATTTGCACCAAATACCCTTTCCTCTTTCTTCTTGTTATTGAAAAAAACAAGAATTGAAAATTTTGATTTTGATTCACTACTTTACTGATTACCATTTTTTATTTCAGTCAGTGACAGAGAGAGTTTGGCAACTACAGTGAAAAAGAGCACTGCACGCACCATCAGTGCAACTCAATATCCTTTTCCCATTCTTCTTCATCTTCTTTTTCTTCTTCTGCTTGAAAATGTAAAAATAAACATTGCATTGACCTGAAAAGCCTGGGTCACACTGGGTTGACATCAGACACCAGACAAACATTAAATTTTGGCTTTTTAACGCCATGATTAAACAACCATATCAATGTCTAACAATGTTAACATTATGAAGTTCTAGCAAAAGTTGAGTTTTTGTCACCATACCTCACTACTACATGTGCATATGTTATGTGAGCATGACATTTGGAAAGTGTTGAAATTTGGTTATTAAACATTACAACCTAAAACCAACCAAATTTTAGTGCCAGATATTGTTACTATTGACACTGGCTGTAACCACCTGGTGTAAGGTCTGAACTCCTTACTCCTTTTGCATGTCTCGAAACGTGCAAAAAACATCTACTAATTATCTTAAATAATCATGGGTGTGTTTGGGACATGAACTGAAAAAAACAAATCAGTGTACCAGTTGTCATTCCCTTTAAGAGGCAGGTGTGCTCTGACTTTGGCACGTTGGTATCTTAACAGCGCGGCGCTTTTGTGCGTCTCAGCAGAGAATACTGATCTGAGCGTTCACGCTGTGAAGATACGCCAGCAGCTCATTTAAAAAAACAGCAATGTTATTTTATTCTTTATTCTGTTTATTGTTGAGGTAAAAGTCAGGTTTTACCTCAAGTGCATGCTTGTGTGTGTGTTTAATGAGCGGGAGTGTGTGTACAGTGCGCACAAAGCTCCTGCATGGCTACGACAGGATTGGGTGGGTGTTTGACGACTGTTGTCAGGGTGTTAATCAGTCAGTGGTGCACCTGTATTTTTCCTACCACCAAGATATGAACACACCAGATATTTACCTGAACACACTTCACTTGCAGTCCACCACGCCCATCGCTGTAGATATATTCCTAAACTCTGATGCTATTTCAATGGCGCGGGTGCAAGGCTTAAAAATAGACTGTTGATGTGGTGTAAGATAGCAACGAGCATTACAACACACCTTGTGCAGGGTGTACAATAGGGCCCATGGTGTGATACTGAGCTGTCGGTTTGGTCTAAGCAGAAAGTTTTTCCAGGTCATCCAAGGGGAGGAGCCCAAAACAAGGTCAGACTATCCAAGGGCCTTTTATAGAGTTCTAGTATTGTGGAACTGCACAGGGTTGTAACATTGGCATTACACAGTGGCTGGCATTACATTTATGGAGAGAGAGAGAGAAAGTGAGAGAGACAGAGAGAGAGAGAGAGAGAGAGAGAAAGAGAAAGCGTAAGAATTGGGAAAATACCCGCAAACTACAGCATTGCATGCACCATCATTGCAACCCGAGTCAAACCGTTTGGACTGAATACCCTCTCCTCCTCCTCCTTCTTCTCTTTCTTTTTTGAGATTGTTTGCGCTTGGCACAGTGTCATGCCGAATGCAGAGAATGCCAGATGGATTTTCCACAGTGCTCCCCTTGATGGGGCGTGTGCTGGACACGTCGTGCCAAAGACAAATCCACTATGAGTTTTCTGCACCACAAAGGGCACTACTGTTCCATAAAGCAGCAGCTCAGAGCCTGTAAACACATGGAGACACGCTCAGGAGAGAAAGCGGCTGCACATTTACATACTGTAGACCTTTACCGTAACGTACCTCCACCCTGAGGGCAGCCGATGATGAAAGGAACTATAGACTAAACTACAGTTGCATCTAAAGTCTGAGAGACAGCTCAGCTGAGGATTCAGTGTGGTTTAGATGATGGTGAATGTTGGCATTTATTATTCCTACATGTTCTAAATGTGTATTTCTAAAAGTAAAGGCAAACGTCGAAAATATAAAATAATATTACTAACAGAATCCAAAAAATCAAGCAAGAAAATCTTGAATCTCCACTTTTTGATTTTAATGGCTTTTTTATGACAGAATTTTGGGGTCACTGTTAAAAAATAGTAGATTTTAGTAGAATATATAACATTTAAAAATAATGTTATATATAGTGTTTTTTTCAGTGTTTTTTTTTTCAATTTTAATATTTTGAGATTAATATGCTTTGAGATAAATGCAATATTACAAGAAGATACAAGATGGCAACCTCCTTGTGTTAAAATGAGGAGTGTTGATCATTTTGATTCACTTTCACCAGTAAAGAAATCTCTGGCCCATCAGCAGATATTCAACCAGATCACATTATTAAAAGACAAGAAACTGCTTTTATTTAGAAGAAGAAAACACACAGACTTGGAGAAAATGATCTTTAATGTTAAAGGAGAATTAGCAGGCAGGGATTGTGTATAAAACTTTTGGTGGTTATGTCTCTGTGATAAAGTGTGTGTGTGTGTTTTTTTTTTTTAATGAGAATGATGGTCAAAATAATGGATAGTCAAAGATATCAATAAATAAGTGCAACTCCAGCACCAGTACAGCAGCTGAGGCACAGGACATGATGGTGTACGGATATGGATTCAAATGATAAACCAAAGCTGTGTGAGATATAAATGTTTAAACTGACGGGTTTATTTGTCATCACATGTAGATGGAAGCAAAATATGGCCTAAATGTAGCCTAAATGTTCTCCTTCAATAATAGAGATCATTTTGACCATAATATTGTGACCTTTCCTGGTAATAATACTACTTTAATATTTTTATGACTGAATTTTAAAATGATTGTAAATGTAATATTTTATGCAATATAACAACTTTATACTGAAAATGCTGTACTGTACAACTTTTAAAAATGCTTTACTCTACAATATTTTTTTAAAACTGTGATATTAAAACAATGTCATATTTTTTTTACATTTATCTTTTTTAATGTAGTTTAATCTTAATATACACAGTTGACAATTAATGAGTACTTTTTCAGTGTTAAAGCAACAAAAAAAATATATAACTTAATTTTTCTTCATAAAATTGTGATTTCAATCCTTGTATAAAAATATTTTGTTAATTATTGTGACGAATGCTAGCTTACATAACCTGCCTCTGAATGTTAAATGCATGGCAGCGTCTGTGCAGGACTGTGCAGGACTGTTATAAGGGAAAGAAAAAGGCTGTTAACAGGCCGTTTTATCTTTCTGCGCTGTAAAAATAGGCAGCCGCTTTGCTTTATTTTAGGAGGGGGACATTAATGGTTATTTTGGGCTGTAATTTGCTGCAGAAACTAGATGGAGAATGTGTGCTTTCAATCAAAACACGTACTCGCATTATCTTACCAGCTAAAAATGGTAAGCATGAAAAGGAGAAATGAGAGCCAGCCTCAACAAATAAAACCAATTTAACCTTGTTTACTGTTCGTGGGTTTAATAATGCCAATGAAAAACAAATCACAGGCAGCTGATTTAATTTGCCTGATAGCTGTGATAACGGGGACTTCAGATCACAGTGACTCCTTTAGATATTTCAGAAAAAAAACTGTGTTTGGAGTGTTTTGAGTTAATCTGCTTTAGATATACAGTATCAGAGACAAAAGTTTTAAATTAGTATTTTTACTGGGTATAGTGTATAGTGTATAATTCTGTCATGATTATTATTTTATCGACAGTATAATATATAAGCATGACCTCAATCATTTTTGCTGGTATCAGTGTTTTCAATAATGTTTTTTTTTTTTTTTTTACAAGATTAATCCATAAAATCTGTAAATGAACAGGTATATCAACTTTGTCTAAAAACTGTGGTTTTATATATATATTTTTGTTTATTCCAATTCCAATGCTCCACTATGTTTAATTATAATTAAACATTCATCGCTTTTTAAAGTGGTGTAATTGCATTATAATGCTAGTATATCATTATTATCATCATTGACACAAAATAACAATAATATTGTATATATATATATGTATATGTATATATATATATATATACAGCTCTGGAAAGAAAATTAGAGAGCACTTAAAAATTATGAGTTTCTTTGATTTTATCACATTGAAAACCCCTGGAATATAATCAAGAGGAAGATGGATGATCACAAGCCATCAAACCAAACTACAATGCTTGAATTTTTGCACCAGGAGTAAAGGCATAAAGTTATCCAAAAGCAGTGTATAAGACTGGTGGAGGAGAACGTGCCAATATGCATGCAAACTGTGATTAAAAAAACGGGTTATTCCAAACAAATATTGATTTCTGAACTCTTAAAACGTCACAAATATGAACTTGTTTTCTTTGCATTATTTGAGGTCTGAAAGCTCTGCATCTTTTTGTTATTTCAGTCATTTCTCATTTTCTGTAAATAAATGCTCTAAATGACAATATTTTTATTTGGAATTTGGGAGAAATGTTGTCTGTAGTTTATAGAATAAAACAACAATGTTCATTTTACTCAAATATAAACCTATAAATAGCAAAATCAGAAAAAAAACTGATTCAGAAACTGAAGTGCTCTCTTGTTTTTTTTTTTCCAGAGCTGTAAATATGAGAGATCAATAAAAGAATGATGGGTTTAGGTTTGGACCCAAACGCTGTCCTATCTGACCTGGACCTATTGAGAACAATTTTGTCAGAAGAACAGAACTTTCATAATATGAAACACACACACACACACTCACACACACACATACATGCATGCACACTAAATAACAATAGTTGCACCCAGACAGTCAACCGCACACATACTTGCCTGTGTGATGTAAGTGCACATAAATAATGCACACTTTTTTGCTTTTCAGACTTCTGGAACAGGAAGCCAATACATTAGGTCCAAACAAAGTTCTACTCTGAAGGGAAATGCAGATGTTACAGTCATAAAATAAATTATACTCATATCAGAACAGTTGTGTGTGAATTATGGAGTACTGAAAAGTCAATAATAAAAGTCCTATATCACATGAATTTGTAATAAAATCTTCTCAGGTCAAAAAACACTGAAGGCAAAATGTTCAATTCCAACACCAGTGATTTAAACCTGTAGAATTTTATAGCTTTTACACAACAAGTTGCATATTTATTTTAGATTTAGTTAATTAAGATAGATGTTTTTTTACTTTTTCACTTTTTCACTCAAAATATGTTTTTGCAGGTTATTGCATGACAGTGACAATGTTTTTAGAAAGACAATAATATATTTATATAATAATTGTAATAACAAACTTGTTTTAACATAATTTATATTCCTCTATGTGATTGTCCAAGATTAGGTAAATCATCACATCCAACTATTCAAACACATATTCCCAAAATTCAAACCCTAAAATGTATTATTTATTACATATATTTAATTGATATCATAAATAAAATATACAGTATGTTCATGATATTATAACCTTTACTGAATAAATATATCATTACCACATTGGATGAATCTTGTTTTGAGATTGCTCCACTTCTAATATAAGATGGGCATTTGAGATTTTGAATTATTTTAAATACGTGTCATCACAACTTGTGTATGCAACTTTTAGTATTAATTTATGTTTATTAATTGTATTAGTTATTTGACTAAGACATATATTAAATGGAACTTTTCAGTTCCCCCTATATTATGTTATATTATATTATATTATATTATATTATGTTATGTTATGTTATGTTATGTTATGTTATGTTATGTTATGTTATGTTATGTTATGTTATGTTATATTATGTTATGTTATGTTATATTATGTTATATTATATTATATTATGTTATGTTATGTTATGTTATGTTATATTATATTATATTTTGCTTCTGTTTCTACAGAGCTGTTGAACACTTGCTGTGTTTGCTGGTAAAGTTGTGAAGGAGTAATATAGAAATGTGATAGAGAGGTGAATGTAAAAGTTTGTTATAAAAGTGTAATAAAAGACTCTAATTGTTTCTAATTGTTTTATTACAGCTCTTTTTTAAACAGGTCTGCTACATACAAGACTCTCTCACTCCACGTTCGTTCAGGATCACAGTCCGCATTGGCTTTTACACACCACACAGTCGTAATCTGCCACTTCATTTAGTATTGGGCCTAGGTTTAATCTGTATGCCTGTGTGTCTGAGGCTCGCTCTGCTTTCAGTTTGGACGTGGAGCTTTCATGTGGGGCGTTGTCTGCTGCGCTCTGGAAAGCGAAATGCATTACACCATATGCTCTGCTGTAACTCATTAAGCCCCATGTCTGCTTCAAAGGCCTGTGACAGATTGATCCTCCGCTCTAAGCCCGGCCTGAAATGCATTGGAGGCAGGACTTTGAAACAAATAAATAGGGTTTGAAATAGCTGAACTTTAAGTGATAATGCTCTGCCATTACCACCAGTGAACGCTGCACATTCATAATGGAGGCCTGTGCCTGTATGACAATAGAGACGTGTCCTCTGCATTGATCCGTTTCTTCCCTTACCTTTCTGATTGACGGGGTCTGTCTCTGTGTTCTGGGGGCTCTGAGCTCTCTCTCTCTCTCTCTCTCTCTCTCTTCTCATCCTCTGAGTCTTGATGGTGGGGTTATTGTGTGTGAAATTTCTTATACTGCATACTGTATATCAGTGAGTGTGTGTAATTATGTGCATTTAAGTGTACCAGGCAACGTTAAGCCCTGCCGTCTGTCAGTGCACTATGACTGCTTTATGCCTATATGCTGAGGTATTTATTGTGCCAGTCTGTGTGTGTGTGTGTGTGTGTGTGTGTGCTTGGTTCTGTTACATTTCCACGAGAAAAAAAGTTCTGCTTTTGTAGAAAACCCAGTGTCTAACATGGTAAAAAAAATATATGTACTTTTTACAGACACTTTATTATTGCATATTTAAAAATGACGCTTTTTTAGATCCTGTAGTCAACTTCATCGGTTTTACTAACAACATTTATTTCATAATAAACAGCAGTTTCTTAGGCACTAAATTAGACCTGATCATTTTTTTGTCAATTGTTGTGTACCTTATCTGTACCTTATCTGTACCTATAGTACCTATAAAGTAAAGGACCAAAAGAAATTCTCCAAAATTATCTGAAATAAACTCTTATTACATTGACTTCCATTGAAAATTAAGAAGGTTTTATCTTTCTTCTGTAAAGTTGATGATATGGAGATACATGTTTTTTTTTTTTATTGGAATGCACTGATTTTCTAAATCGAAGTGTTTTTTTCTTCATGCTCTGTCAGAAAATAGTACATGCAATATGTAAATATTCTTTCAAAGGTAAAACATGATTCCTTTAGGTCCAGTCGTGTTCCCTAAGTGTGGGAAAAAAACAACTGCAAATGAATACGGTGCAAATGCAGTTACTGAAGATATAAGGGAACCACTCTAGTAACAATTCTGTACGCTTTTACTAAGATTATAATATAGGAGTAATAACTAAATAATAGACCTAGGATTCCAAAGGTTGAACATAGTATATTTTCTATTGTCTATGTCTCCAGATTTCTACTGGACTCCCCCAGCCAGTGCCCCAGTGGATGTGTTCAATTCCATCAGCAGCTCACCTAATTAGGTAGTGGAGTGGAGTCAGCTAAAATGTGCCACTTATTGGTAAATGATGTATAAAACCATCCAATAAGCTTTTATTAGATCTAATTATTTATATATTTTTTTTTATTAACTGACACACCTGTTAAATAATTATTTGTTTATATTTATATTTGTTTATATATTATTTGTTCTATATAAATAATACTAGACTTTCATACTAGAGGAGAGCTTTGGAGATGTTTTACTGAACGCAGTGAGGTAAAATCATTAGTTTTTGTATAAATTGTAATATTAGTGAGATTACTATCTAAATTAGGTGTTTCTTTTTAAATTTCACAGGTGCCTAAAATCTTTGCAGAATTTTTAAGCTTTTCATGTTGTTTCAATATGAAAATTTTAATAGACCAATAGAAAAACTTAAAAAATAGAAAAAATATACTTAAAAATAGAAATTATTTGTAATAAAAACTTTTTTTTACATTAACTTTAATTTAAAGTTTAGAAGGATCATTAATTATTCATATTTTGTAATTGCATTGTAAAAGTATACTTCTATTACATTTGAGTACAAAATCTAAAGAAAAGCCAAACATAAACTGTTTATCATTGTGCTTAATCTCGTGCATGCTGCACACACACACACACACACTCACTCACTTGTTAAACACTGACTGTATCACCACTGGACACTTACTTGACTCTGTGTAACATCACACTCTCTGTAGTGTAGATGTGGACAGACTGTTCCTGCTGACTGAGTCTGATCACATCCTGCTCTGATATTCTCAGTCACCTGAGGAACAGCTGGTCTGTTCTGCTTGTATATCTCACTAACGCAGGAGTATCACGCTCACTGAACGCTCACTTTTAAACACTGTTCCTACTCAGCTTTACCATAGATCTGAACCCAGAGCTCACTGTAGTTACTGTTCAGACTGAGACTCTGATCAGTTAAACAGTTTCTCTGAATAAAGCGTCTGACTTCAGTGCTTTCAGTAATTAAAGTGATCTATTGAGGGAAGATCTGTAGTGAGAAATGTGCTCTGCTTATCCAGTACACTTTCAAAATCCAGAACATTATTTCTGCTGAGGAGTATTAAAGATGTGTTCTAGCAGCCCACAACATTAAACAACTATAATCCAGTTAAAACAGTTTTATTGTGCTTTAAATCAGCACTAGGTAGGATTTCCTTGATTTTTGATCTTTTTAAAGAAGTAAAATTACAGCTTGCAAAAACTGCAGCAGTGCATTGAGGTGTAATAGGAGGAATATGCTGCTCTCGGCTCAAACCAGACTCTGTAAGTTTTCTGAGGTGGCCGCGACCAATGCTCGCGAGAACTGCGACCTGCTTTCCTACCTTTAGTTATAACAGTTCTACAAGGACTACTGGTTCATTCTTTACAATCTAACATACAGACACTCTGGCAGAAGCTGGAAAAAGACCGAATATGTCTGTGAAAGCCAGAAAACGAGAAAGAGAAACTAATCCACCTGTAACATATTTGTATAGCGCTTTTTACAACAGGTGTTGGCACAAAGCAGCTTTACAGAAACATGATTACAGCACAAAGAATCAGGCAAAACATTAAACATAGAAAATACAGAATACAGAACCCCCAGTGAGCGCGGAGGCAAGGAAAAACTCCCTCAGAGCTGCAGGAGGAGGAAGAAACCTTGGGAGGACCAAGACTCACATTTGAGGGGGGACCATCCTACCACTGGTCAAACGGCTTTTAAATTAAAATTTAAAAAGTCTTTTATACATCCATATAGGTTTTATGTATTCAGGAGTGTAATAGCGCCACTAATGGCTTGGATGTAATCAGTAGTGGAGAATAAGATGGACAATGAGCAGCTGATCTGTGGTGGTGGTGGAGAAGAGCTGACTTCAGAAACTTCCATCAGTCTGGCCGGACAGGAGACGCGAGAGCCTGAGGGTCCAACATCGGTATCGGGTCAGACAGGTGGGCAGTCAGTAACTCGGAGGAAAGCAGAGAGATGGAATTAGTTTTGACTGGATTTATGCAAAACTGAGAATATTAAAACATTATCAGAGTGTGGCTAATGACTCCGGCAGAACTGAATAAAACAGCCTAACTAAAGGCAGAGAGCCAGAAGGTAACATAGACATGGAGGCTCCCTGAAACACTGGCATCCACCCACTCCACCGTCCACAAACCTGAGTGACCGTGTGCAGTGGGAGAACAACAGCACCAGCATCTCAGTTTACCACAATTCCCTCTGTCCATGAACCCCTGAATCTGCAGCCTTATCTAAAGAAAAAAAACATTAATTACCAAAAGCTAAACTAAACAAGTAAGTTTTCAGTCTAGACTTAAAGATTGAGACTGTGTCTGAGTCCCGAACATATTCGGGGAGATTATTCCAGAGTTGAGGCGCTTTATAAGAGAAAGCTCTTCCTCCTCTGAATTTTAGGGACTACTAAGAAACCAGCACCCTGAGATCTAAGTAATCGCGGTGGTTCATAATAGGAGATGAGGTCTCGTAAATACTCAGGAGCGAGCCCGTGTAGGGCTTTATACGTTAACAGGAGAATTTTATAGTCTATGCGGAATTTGACTGGCAGCCAGTGCAGTGCTGACAGGACTGGACTAATATGGTCAAATTTTCTAGTTTTAGTAAGGACCCTGGCTGCAGCATTTTGAACTAGCTGAAGTTTATTTAAGTGACTGCAGTAACATCCAGACAGTAGCGCATTACAATAATCTAGCCTTGAGGTAATGAAGGCATGGACTAATTTTTCTGCGTCATGCAGTGATAGGGCATTTCTTTGCTTGGCGATGTTACGTAGGTGTAGAAAAGCTGTTCTAGTAACATTAGATATGTGTTTATCGAATGCTAGATCTGAATCTATAATAACTCCAAGGTTTTTAGCTGCTGAACCAGGTGTGACTGAGAAGTCGGCCAGATTTAGCATTAAGTCTGATAATTTATTTCTAGCAGCTTTGGGGCCTAATAGGAGAACTTCTGTTTTTTCACTATTTAATAGGAGGAAGTTGTGCGACATCCACAATTTCACATCTTTTACACAATCCTCGATTTTCTTTAATCTCACTCTGTCGTCAGGTTTGGCTGATATGAAGAGCTGCGTGTCATCCGCATAACAATGAAAATCTACGTCATGTTTTCTAATAACTTTGCCCAGTGGGAGCATATATAATGTAAATAATAATGGTCCTAATATAGAGCCTTGTGGAATTCCATATCTTACCTTGGTATAACTGGAAGACATATCATTTATCCTCACAAACTGATAGCGATCGGTTAAGTATGATTTAAACCATGATAATGCAGTTCCAGTTACACCAACCATGTTTTCTAGTCTTTCTAAAAGGATAGTATGATCTATTGTATCAAAGGCTGCGCTCAGATCGAGAAGTACGAGTAGGGAAGCACAGCCTTGGTCGGCAGCTGTAAGTAGATCGTTTGTTATTTTAACTAAAGCTGTCTCAGTGCTATGATGAGGCCTAAATCCAGATTGAAATTTCTCATAGATTTGGTTTCTTTGCAGGTAAGAGCAAAGTTGTTGGGCCACAGCTTTTTCTAAAATCTTAGAAATAAACGGTAAGTTTGAAATAGGTCTATAGTTAGACAGTACAGTAGGATCAAGATTTGGTTTCTTGATCAGAGGTTTTATTACAGCTGTTTTAAAGGCTTTGGGTACATGGCCTAGGGTGAGTGATGAGTTTACTATCATTAACAGAGGTTTAATCATATCTGGCAGTACCTGTTTTAGTAATTTTGTGGGAACAGCATCAAGTGTGCAGGTTGGTCTGTTTGAAGAGGAGATAATTTTCTCTAGTTCTAGCTGTGGAAGTGGGTTAAAGACTTCGGTGACAGGGTTTTGTTCTAAATCAGCCACACCAGATGACAGAGAGGATGTAATATTTATCTGTTTAATTTTATCCCGAATGTTTTCAATTTTACTATTGAAGAAGTCCATAAAATCGTTGCTGGTGTGAATGGCTGGAATCTGAGGTTCAGTACCTGCCTGGCTTTTAGTTAATTTGGAAATAACACTAAAGAGAACTCTAGGATTATTTTTATTTATCTCGATCTGTGAGGCCAGATACGCTGAGCGGGCTTTATTAAGTTCTTTTCTATATTTTACAAGACTGTCTTGTAAAATATAGAAAAGAACTTAATAAAGCCCGCTCAGCGTATGATCATTTGATCATTGTACCACGGTGCGAGCTTTTTCTGTCTCTCTATTTTATGTTTAAGGGGTGCTACAACATCTAAGGTAGAGCGAAAGGTATTTTCTAAACCTTCGGTTAGTTTGTCTAGTTCTAAATATTTATTACACTCTACAACTGTAGGGGGAGCCCAAAAGCACAAAATCTCAATCCTACCTAGTGGAGCTTTAAACACTACCAGTCAAAAGTATTAGTAACACAGCAATACACTGTAAAAATGGAAATGGAAAAAAAACTATATTTAAGGTAATTTGAATGATTAACTGATTTAGATTGTTTTCACTGTGAGCTGTATTATCTAAAAATAATACCATATTACCCAAAAATTACCTAAAATGTTTAAACTAATGAAATATTAACTGTATAAATTATATACATTTCTATAAAGCTGCTTTGCTGCAACATCAGTTGTAAAAAGTGCTACATTAATACATTTTGATTTATTTATTTAAAAAATCTCAGATAATCCAACATTGTTAGTCATGGACACAGGGGGCAAACAAGAAAAGCTTTTTAAGAAAGTGTAAATAGATTAGTGGACTGGTGTGATCAAAGGTCTCTCATTATTAACAAGTAGACAAAATAAGTAGATTGAAAAGTAGACAAAGGTTATCATTTTTGATGTCCCGCAGGAATCATATCAATTACCATTAATAATTAATAAGGAGGAAATTAGTCAAGTTATGTGGTAAAAATATTTGGGGGTATATATACAGCTCTGGAAAAAAAATAAGAGACCATTTAAAAAATTATGAGTTTCTATGGTTTTACCAAATTAATACCATCCAAAAGCAGTGTGTAAGACTGGTGGAGGAGAACATGCCAAGATGCAAGAAAACTATGATTAAAAACCAGGATTATTCCACCAAATATTGATTTCTAAACTCTTTAAACTTTCTGAATATTAACTTATTTTCTTTTTGTATAATTTGAGGTCTGAAAGCTCTGCCTCTTTTTTGTTATTTCAGCCATTTCTTATTTTCTGCAAATAAATGCTCAAAATGGCAATATTTTTATTTGGAATTTAGGAGAAATGTTCATTTTACTCAAACATATACCAATAAATAGCAAAATCAGAGAAACTGATTCAGAAAATGAAGCAGTCTCTTAAGAGTTATATATGCAGCACTATCCTGGAGTAGTCATATGGATTGTGATGCTTGTAATAAGACACAGCAATGGATTTATTTTCTTCGAAGGTTGAGATCATATGCTGCAACAATAGAATTTTAATGTTGGTTATTTCAGTAATTGAAAGTGTGATGATATACTGCATCACTGTTTGGTTTGTCACACTTCAGTGAAGTTAAAGACTATAGGCTGTTCAGACGAATTTGCTCCAGAATTGTTGGTCAGTCCCTATAAGATTACTGAAATTAATGGTAAGACTAGCAAGGAATATATTGTCTGATCCAACACACGTGTTGTACGTGGAATATATTCTTTCACCTTCAAATATATTTAGATTTAGAGTACCAAATGAGGAAGAACAGGTTCAGGACCTGCTTTATTCAACAGTCAGTTATGCTGCATAATTAAGGGTATAAGTCGATTGATAGAACACATGGTGTTAATGTTTAGTCTGGGTGTGAATGTATATGTTTGATTTGCCTGTTTGTATAATGTAATGTGCATGTTAGTGATGATAATTAATCATGTAGAGCCATTGTGGGATGCAAGACAAATTTCAAACAACTCTGACAATAAAAGTGTATTGTATTGTATGTGTGAGTGTAAATGTGTGAGTGTAAATGTGAGATTGTAAGAGTTTTGTGTGTGTGTGTGTGTGTGTGTGTGTGTGTGTGTGTGTGTGTGTGTGTGTGTCTGTCTGAACGTGGATCAGAAGACAGCAGGTTGAAGTGACGCAGGTGAGGCTGTTCATATGCTGGTCCATCTGGTCTCCTTTAGAGCTCTGTTACTCCACTGCTTTTACAAGCTCATGAAACATACACTCAGCCAGAGCCATGTGACTCTACTGTAAACCTGTCACAATCAATTGCCCTGCAAAAAGCATATCAGCTCCTCATAAATTTCCTAAAGAAAAATATTGAATAACGCTTTGCCATGCAGTCATCTGGTTCTGTGCAATTATTCATACAATGAATATAATTACTCATTCTGCCAACTGTGCCTGTCCCTGTCATAATATTACACAACTCTCAGCACTTTAAAGCCTGTTTTACTGTGTGTGGTGACTGCACCTCAATAACATGCTACATAATTCGCCTGTTGAAAAGCAATTTTAATAATTTGGTTCTACAGTTAAATAAACTAAACAATAAAACATAAAGCGGCTGCATTGTGTATTTATGGAAAAAATTAAGAGACCACTTCAGTTTCTGACTGCCAAATTCCAAATGAAAATATTGTCATTTAGAGCATTTATTTGCAGAAAATGAGAAATGTCTGAAAGAACAAAATAAGATGCAGAGCTTTCAGATGTCAAATAATGCAAAGAAAACAAGTTCATATTTATAAAGTTTTAAGGGTTCAGAAATCAATATTTGGTGGAATAACCCTGGTTTTTAATAACAGTTTTCATGCATCTTGGCATCATGTTCTCCTCCACCAGTCTTACACACTGCTTTTGGATAACTTTATGCCTACACTCCTGGTACAAACATTCAAGCAGTTCAGTTTGGTTTGATGTCTTGTGATCATCCATCTTCCTCTTTATTATATTCCAGAGGTTTCAATTTGGTAAAATTAAAGAAACTCATATTTTTTAAGTGGTCTATATATATATATATATATATATATATATATATATATATATATATATATATATATATATATATATATATATATATATATATATATATATATATGTAATGATACGTTTAAGTTAAGTGTAAAGAAGTCACTGTAATGGTTCCAATTTATCTATGTAAATGCCTTGGGACACGTGCTCATGGAGTTCTTGTGGGTGCAGATGAATGAGATATTTCTTTTTTTGATGTTTTTTTTCCCTTTGCTGACATTTAACATTCTGCAATCCACAGTGTCATGTATGAACCAGAAATTCATCATAGAAGCAGTTACCACCCAGTGTGGACAGCACAGTGATTGGTAATTGGACTAGAATTAACCATAAGACATGATAAAAATCATGTTACATTTTTTGTCGCTTTCACAGAGAAACCTTGTATGTTCTCCTCTGTTTCGTTTTTCACATTTTAACATGCAACCTTCACAGTATCCCTTGATGTTGTGTCAAAATGTCATGTTTAATGAACCAGTAATTGGTTTCAAATGACTTTCACACTGACTTCCATTGAAAGTTGAGAATGTTTTGTCCTACCTGTATATGATTCTATCAAAAGTGTTGTTTACATTATCCACAGTTTTATTGGCTGTGAATTTTCATTTAACCTCAAAAAACAAAGTAATTACTAAAAACCCCAAGGTGTGTCTGCGTTTAGAAGAGAAATAAGATGTGGGAATAAACAAAACTTGCAAACTTTCCAGACCATGCAACTGTTACAATATCAGATGAGTTAAAATGTAAAAACAAATCTGCTTAATAATCCAGCGTGGCATTAGGGTGACAGGGGGAAAATGAAGCTGAGTTACAGAAGATGCTATCTCAAAAAAGATGCCAGAAAACAGAGAGCATAAAAGGCATCTCTGTATCTGATTATCTGTTTAGTAATATTTTCCAAGCTCCTTTGATTGTTTTTCTGTTTCATTCCTTTTATATTCACTGAGGCTTCGTGGTGTGATGTTGCAGTTCCAGAAATGAATGTTGTTATAATTGTATTATATTTTAAAGCTGCATCTGAAAAGCTGATTAGCTTTCAAACGTGTCAAACCATCAAAATAAGAGGAGAATGAATAAATAAAGAAAAAAAGAGAAATGTCCACAAATTACACTGTCCAAGAGCTGTGAATCAGTCCACTCAGAAACACATTGTTTTGGAACAAACAGAGAATGTGTCAGCACGGACAAGAGAAGACCAAAAAAGAGCAGAAAAGAAAATATCAAAATCTGTCTTCATTCAATACGGCTCGATTCATCCCAGAAATGAAACACTTTTATGTCTTTACACGCAAATATGGGCTTTGCTGGGACTCCGCCTGGCTGCTCAGTGAGCGTCCGACAGCATGTGGGTTCTATTTGGCCTGTACAGTAACACGCCATCTGTATTTGGGCTTGTAATTGTGTGATTAATACTGGGGAGGAACATCACACGCTCCGGCTGAGGGATCCAGGCAGGGCTATCAACATGCACGGCTCACTTTGATGTATAGATCGGCAAATTGAAGCCAAATGCACTAATGATGTGCTTTTGAAACAATTCCTTATCTTTTATATGTGGTTAGTGTCTCGGAACAAAAGGAATGGTATGGTTTTTTTTCTTTTCCTCTCTCTGGTGTTTCAGCTGAGCTGGAGATGCAGCTGCGTGCGCTCTATATCAGCAGCATCAGAGATCATCAATAGGATGGAGATTTACAGTAAGTGATGTTGAAAAGGTCGGGCTGGGTGTAATTGTTTATTAACTTGTTGAAAGGTCACGCTAGGCCGGATAGGCTTTCAGCAACTTCAGCAGATGTTTCTGCAGTTCCGGTGGATAATCTCTATTGTCATAGTGATATTATGTATTTCTGGATGATGAATTGATGTATACATATGCCATAGCTCAATACACGAAATGAACCATAATATTAAGGCTTTCCAAAATCATTCTTTTATTCTTTTGGATCTTTTCAGTTTATAGTTTATAGTGTAGGCCCGAGAAAGTTTTGAAGTGTTGAACGGCCTTGTACTAAAATACTAAATGTCATGAGACAGGATCTAGTAGGTCTTGGGTCGTGGGACCAGTTCTAGCCAGTTGCTACCGGTCATTACTCATACCTGGCCTTTGTGGATGGTAATGCCTTCTATTACACATGTTAGGCACACATTTCACAAGGTGTCACGCCAGCCACGGCTCATTCCGTTGCTCCTGTCATTCCCGGTTAGCTCGGATTTGATTTGGGGCAAAAAAGACTACAATCCCCAGAATGCTATGGACTACAAATGCAGTGACATCACAGATCACATGCCACAATGCCGTGATGCATCACCTGAGTGGTGATTCGATTCATCTGTGCTTCAGCCTACATAAAGACTCTGCCACTATGTTCGGGAGATCGCTGGGTCGAATTCATGTCATGCATCTTGCCTTCCGCTGTCGGAGCCCTGAAAGAGCACAATTGGCCTTGCTCTCTCTCTGGGTGGGTAGATGGTGCTCTTTCCCCTCATCACTTCTAGGGTGATGTTGATCAGCACAAGGCATCTGTGAGCTGATGTATCAGAACTCACTGAGTTGCTGCGCTTTCCTCCGAGCGTGCTGTGATGCTGCTCGGTAATGCTGCATCAGCAGCAGTTCAGAAAGAGGTGGTGGTTGACTTCACATGTATTGGAGGAGGCATGTGCTAGTCTTCACCTTCCTTGTGTTGCTGCATCACCAGTCATGGGGGGTTATACAGCTGATCAGCAGCTGAATGGGTGGGACAATTGGCCTAGCTTAGTTGGGAGAAAATGGGAAGAATTATAATTATAAATTATAATAAAATTATTAAAACAAATACAGATATATAGCTATAAAAATGTAGAGCTATTGAAAGGTTGGAAATTGGTCATGTAAAAATTTATCATAACAGTTTTTGGTATATAAACACACCCAAACCTCATATATAGAGCTAGGATAAAAGTAATAAAAAATGAAAAAAAATAAAATAAAATACAGCCCTGTTTATAAAGATGTTTTGCTCCTTAGATGTTTGATGTATATATCAAGAGAAGAAGGCAGGCGTTATTTGAAAGTGAATACAGAGGCAGCTCGGTTGCATACAGCCGTGTCAGACACCCAAACACAAGGAAGGCGTTATTGTATGAGGTGGGAAATGTCACACTCGTTATCCAAGCAGAGGTTATTCACCCAAGCAGGCGATGCAGGCTGTTCTCAGGGTCTTTTCATGTACTGCCTCTCATCCGCCAGTGGCTGCCTCAAAATACCTAGCCACAACCAGCACTGACAATGTGTATAATTATGGCATCCAGTCCATTGAAAGCTCGCAGAAAAAAAAAACTGTTAGTTTCTTGTGAGCTTTGAAATCAGAAAAGTAATTACAGTGTTTGAACAAAGGCCTACATGTTTCAGAATATACTTTGTGGAGCAGGAAACTCGAGATTGAGATGTTTGCAGTGGCTCCTGAAATCCGAGGAAGTGTGGAGGAAGCAACAACCTACAATGAGTGCCTTTGCTGTGCTGTCTTTCAAGACAATGATACTGAATAACTTCATAGAGAAGAGCTCTGAAGTGCAGAGTGAACAGGCTGAAATTACACCTCTTTGTGAGAAGTTGTTTGAATGTGTGAATGAATGAATGAATGAATGAAAGAATGAACGGAGAAAATAAGAGAAAGGAAATGGAAGGAAGATGAAGAGTGACAGGATCAGTGAGTGCAATGTCTCAAAAGAACAAGATCAATAAAGCATTATGATCTTTATCCGTGGTCTTCTAAAAGGTAGTCTTAATGTCGTTGAGTCATTCATGGAAAAGTTCGGAAAATATGATGGATTCTTTAATAAAAATAGCATTAAGGCAGGAGGTGAGGCCTTGCTGTCAGTCAGTGCTGCTCGTTCTTCAGGAGTGAGAGTTTCCCTGGGTAGAAAAGCCTTTGCTTCAGTAGAGTAAGACACCAACACATAGGCCGGAAGCTCACAAGTTCAACTCTCAGGCAAAACCTTCGCCATCAGCAGCCTTGGCCACACTGGTAAAAGAATTGTATATTTAAGTATATTTTTTAAAGAATACATAGCATTGAAAAGTGCATACTTTTTAAAATTAAAATATGTACTTAAATACATACTAAATATTTTGATGCGTCTTGGCCTTATCCAGATAAAATTCTGATATTCAGGGCATAAAATGACCAGGTGTAAAAATAGGGTCTAAGTTTTTTGAGGGTCTGAGTGAAGTCTTCATTGTTATGTATAAAAAATATCATGACCCACCTGAAAATTCCTCATTACTCATTATATCAAAGAAGGCAGGTAAGTTCATGTTAGATGGCAGTTGTGCAATTATTGTGTTTCTTGTTTGATGAGTCATAGTGTAATAACTTGTTTCTCTTATTTACAGTAAATGGATGGTTGGGGGCTAGAATCATCACTACCCTTGTGAAAATGAAGTAAACTTAAGAGCATTAACAGTATGTTCAAATTAGGTAAAAAATACTAAAAGTGCTTTTTCAATGTAATATACTTAAATCTACTTAAAATACACATTAAATGTACTTTCTCTGTATTTTAATAAAATACATTTTAAGCAATATGATTTAAATTATACGTTGTGTTGATAGAATATATATAGTGGAATTAAATACTGCTTAAAGTGCACTTGTGTATTTTTTTGTTTTTGAGCAGCGTTAAGGTGCACACTTAAATCTTCTTAATTTTGCAGAAGTTATACACATACACATTTTATTGCTTTTATGTTGTGTTTAAATATAGCTTAATTACAATTGAAATATACTTAAGTTGCCACAAGTTGTTCCAAAATAATTGAATGTCTTTATGGTCATTGTATAAAACAACAAAATTAAAGTGCAATTTCTTTCTTTAAAGTGCAAAGTGAAAATACAATTAACACAACAATTATAGACGCAAACATGTATAAAACATTAAACAGTAAAGTACTTGATACATTTACATTGCATTTAGTATGTATTAAGTATTTAAGTACATATATTAATTTAAAAAAGTATGCACTTTTTCATGTTAAGTATACATTTAAAAAATATACTTAACATACTTTTCTTTTACAAGGATAGCCCAGATATACAGTATACAGGGCTATATGTGGTCAGGGATTTATAAAACATGTTACTAAAAGTATACAGAATATTATTATCAGTCCAGGCAGCTTTTCTATTTGAGTAAATAAAATAAAAAAGAGACGCCAATGTAAATATACACAAAGTTTGTTTTTCTCCAGCAGTAACTCAACTCCTCTGTAGTGGTTAAATCTAGTAACTCAGAAAGTGAGAACTCTTAATAAACAGCGTCAGCATTTTTCTCTGGGTTTGTCAGAGTGGAGTTGTTTCTCTCTGCTGAATTGGAGCAGAGTTGCAGCACTCTGCATGCAGCAGACACACTCCATCTTCTTCTGTGTGAGGCTTCCGCTTTGTTCTGCCCAGTTTCAGAGGGGTGCGTGTGTGTGTGTGTGTGTGTGTGTGTGTGTGTGTGTGTGTGTGTGTGTGTGTGTGTGTGTGTGTGTTTGGTGTGCTGGGTGGGTGATGGGGGGGGGTGGCTTCCAGGGAGCATGTTTGCCAGCCCTATCGCGTTTCCAAGAAACCTCAAAGAACATCTAAAACATGTTTCTCTCTCTCTCTCTCTCTCTCTCTCTCTCTCTCTGAGTGAGTGAGGTGAATGTATTCTCTCTCTCCACTGCAGAGGATGGCGCCTCATCAACATTCACCAGCTTGACAGCCTCATTGCTTAAAAACACTCAATTTCATTCAGTGTAATTTTCTCCATGAGCTGCTGTGTGTTGATTTCTTTAGATCACCTTTAATTCAGGCAGATCTAACTGATGGCTCTGTGAATTTCCCCAACAGGGTCTTGTTTCTGCTTTTGTATTGACCAAGAACATTTCTTTACAAAGCTGTAATGGGAGTTAAAAGTCATTTATAGTTTTGTGTCTACCTCCAATGTGTTTTTTGATGCATTAAAAACTGGCTTAGTCCAGAGTCTGGGAGTTTAAATTCCTGGGTCTTTGTTTGACCAAATGATAATAGAATATTACAATATATTTAACCCTAATTGCCTTCTGTTTTAGCTGCATCATACTGTAAATGATTTTTTACTTTTCTGCAATAAAAGGTTTCTGACAAGAGCAAGTGGTGGCTTGGTGGCGGGTCATTAGGGACAGTTTTGGCTTGGTGACTCAGTGGGTGGATTGGGTGGTAATGGATCGATATGGGTGGTTGTGTTGGTGGTTCAGTGTAGCTGGAACTGGCTTAGCGTGGGTGGTGGTGGATCAGTCTGCATAATGGTGGCTCAGAGGGCAGTGGTGGCACTGTGGATCAGTGGTGGCCTGATGGTGCAGTGGATTGCTCATGGGGTGG
Source organism: Astyanax mexicanus (assembly GCF_023375975.1). Lineage (NCBI taxonomy): Eukaryota > Metazoa > Chordata > Actinopteri > Characiformes > Acestrorhamphidae > Astyanax > Astyanax mexicanus. The sequence continues at coordinate 51,996,953 of NC_064410.1, read as the reverse complement.
CTTGGTGGAGCATAGGTGGCTCGGTGGAGCAGGGGCAGCTTGGTGTGATGGTGATTGCAGTGGGTGGGACAGTAATGGTTTGGTGACACATTGGAGGTCTTGGTAGAGTGGGCGTAGTTCTGAGAGGGATCTGTGGTGATTTGTTGGGATGGGAGTAGTGGTGACCTGGAAGGTGTGGTGAATTTTGACAAGTGTGATGGTGGCTTGGTGTGATGGTGGCATTTAGGGTTTAGTACATGCAGTGGTGGCTCAGTATCAGAGTGCTGAGTTATTAATTATAAGATTATAGATTTTATACCCATGCTCATTAGAGCAGTGGTGGCTCAGTGGAGCTCTAATGAGCAGCCCCAACCCATAACCACCCAACAGGCAATCCACTGCACCATCAAACCACCACTGACCCACAGTGCCACCACTGCTTTCTCCCAGCCACCACTGCCCTGCTGAACCACCAGCTGCCACTTTTGGGCTCTTGAGCAAGGCCTTTAACTCCTGCTGTTCAATCTGCTGTTCTCGTAATGGTGGAACAAACTACCTTTTACTAACAGAGCAAGAACATTCTTCACCATCTTTAAGAAACTCCTAAAGGCAGAGCTCTTCAAAGAGCACTTACTCTCCTAACGCCTCTAACTAACTTACTACTTCTAACCTCATTTCCTTCTTCCCCTCCTTTCCTCCTCTATCCAACTATTTGGCCTTCTTTAGGCCCTGTCAAAAATGTTGTTTTATGTTAAACTTCTATGTCCTCTATTGCTAAATGTACATAATTATTGTAAATCGCATTGGACAAAAGCGTCTGCCAAATGAAATGTAATGTAAATGGGAAATAGTAAAAGGCCTGTTCGTCACAGTGAAAACTAGTATCTTAAGCATGTATCAGTTTGAAACGCTGGTTCTTTCAGTAATCATAGTTGAAGTTTAAGTATAATGGGCTGTTTGTGCTTGTTGATGCTCGTTCCGCTGGACAGTAAACTGGTGGACAGATGAGCTCAGCGTATATCTCTCTGCTGAAGCCTCAGACTGACTGCATGGCTCTGTATTCACACAAAGACGCTGGAGCCCTCCACAAATTAACTCCCCATGCAGGCCCGGGTTGATAAAGAAGAGGAACACCCCAGCGTGATTAATCTGTCCCTGAGTCACTGTCTGTCTCTCTCTCTCTCTCTCCGCCCCTCTCACTCCCTCTTTCTCTGTTTCTCTCCCTCTCTCCCTCTCTTTCTCTTTTTCTTTCTCCCAGTCCAGACGGCTGTCTCTAGCAACTGGGACGACGTGAATCATTAACCTGCTAAACAGCCTTTTAACGCACAAATCATGTCACACTTTGTAAAGAAGAGAATGGCCAGGATGTTTTTCTGCTGATTCTGCAGGAGAGGAAGCAGTGAGGTATTTACACTGACATGCCAACAGTCATGGGAACTGATAATGAAAGTGATACCTTTGATATACCCACACCTGTATAAGTTGTGAGGTGTTATCTTGACCAGCCGTGTCTGGCTAGAATGGTACATGCATACAGTAGGGCTGCAACGATTAGTCGATATAATCGAAAATGTCGATTATAAAAATGTGTCGACTCCAAATGTTCAGTGTCGACTAATCGTTAATTTGCAGTTTACACACACAATTTACACTCAATAGATGACGCATTTCCTCACTTAATATCAGCACTTTCCACATTTAAAGGGCATTTTGAAGGGCATTTGAAGGGCATTTAAATCCCACATTCAGCTGTTTCTATCGATGTGAAGTGAAGACAGAGAAAGCTAGAACCAACAGCCAAACCCCCAGCAAACAGAGATTGGGAACATGGCAGAAATAATCGTTGACTAATCGACTAATCGGAAAAATAATCGCCAGATTAGTCGACAACCAAAATAATCATTAGTTGCAGCCCTAGCATACAGATAAGTTACTCTGCAAAAAATCACATACACATTAAGTGCAGTTGGTCCGATATGTTCAATAGACTAGTGCAGCATACTTTAGCTTCTATGGGACATGGACAAAAGTCATGGAACACGATACTTGGTCCTGGCATAACATTTGGACTAGTGCTGGGCAGTATATCGGTTTATGCGGTATACCAGAGGGGCATTTAGAACCGGTATGCATTTTTCACATACTGCCACACCACTAGAGGTGCTGCGTAGCGCTGTTTAGAAGTGTAGAAGAAGCACAGTAAAGGCAGCTAAGCTCAGTCTGCAGCTTCTGCTGTTATTCTTTTCAATACTATACAATACTTTCAAAACTATAGACCTTTTAAATATATTAATACTGTAGAGTGAAGGATAATATTAATGGCCAATGAACTGAATTCAGAACCAGTTGAATTATAATAAACTGATAAGCAGCTGCTTAAATACTGTAATGTCTCTAATGGCTTCAATAATAACACACTGCAAATTGATATTAAACTTGTATTTTACTTGTGCAATAAAGCTTGTTGCCATATCTCTTTTTAAGGTCTATTGTTTAAATTCTTCAGCTGTTTTTTTCTGCTAATGAAATCTGATTTTTCAGTTATTGTGTAATTTTGTGGGACAAAGTAAACCCAATACTAAACAAAGCCTTAATTTAAAGCCTTAATTTTTTTATATTATATGTACTCCTAACAGGACAGTAAGTCACAAACCTATATTAAAGCCCAGTCATGAAAAAAAAAAAAACTATAATTAAATAATAATAAAAAGAAATATTGTGAAACCGTCAGAATCTTGCAAAATTTTGTGATATACATTTCTGGTCATACCGCCCAGCACTAATTTGGACATTTGAGCAACATGGGCATCCACATGAAGGCCACAGCCCTTTGAGAGAGAAGGGGATGACAGTGAGTGGTGTATGAACATTACTTAAATACAGCGATTTATTTGTATACAGTCCGAAAAATGTTTAAGGTCAGGTGCTTCGGTTCACATCGCCTTCTGATGCTTTACATTCTTAAACACGAGCCTCGCTTTACTGCCAGCAGCAGCTGCTGCTGTATGATCTTCTGCCATGAGTCAGCAAGTCCGTCTTTCTGTTCTGGTCTTTCACAACTGCTTCATAAAACACTTTATTGTCTAATTAAATCTGGTTTGCTACCAAAAAAAAGAAAGAAAATCATTTGAACATCAGGGGACAGGGAGTTTCATTGTGACTTTCAAGTGGTCGTGAAAAAACAGCATTTCAAAGCTAAGCATTGTTGTGGTGGAAAGGTTCAATCGTCTTGCGAAAAAAAAAAACTCTGGTCCACTTCATGTGGTAGATCGAGTCCGATAAATAACTTCATTACGAGAATTTGACGAAGCCGGGCATGGATTGTCTGGAACTGTCTGTGGCTCTGGTTATCCAGCCGCACAGAGCCCGGAAACAGCTATAGCATTATCTCATCAATTTTACACTGATTGAGGTCACATACTACAAGAGCAGGATATGCATCTGTGCTCCAAACGCTGGAATAACCAGACATCAAGGAGCACAAACGAGGAACCACACAGGCAGATCAGTATCAGGTATCTTAATGAAAACCATAATCAGATCACTACATGATGCTGGATGCTGCATGATGATATCACACTGCTTATCAAACCTATCTACATATAGATTGTTTATGTTTTTAGCAAATTTAAAAGTTCCCTGATTGACATTTTAGAGATATAATATATTTAAATAATATTTGATCTTATTGTATATGATGCCATAATGGAACAGCAAGCACATATGACCAAAGATTGATATTAAACACTATGGAAACATACAGGACACCCAGTGAATATAAAATATGGACATAGCTTTTTTTTAAATATATTTTTGAAAGGACACTAAGATACTTATTGTCTTAATAGCAATGATTTTCCCTTTGGCTGGGAAGAATGTATATTTATAATTTCCTATATGTTTCCTATGAGAGAAACCTTTTTCCTACTCCTCCATGCAGAATTCTTTCCACTATATCTTGTTCAATTTCAGTTTTTTGGACAGATGGTCTCAAATGTAATATATTTAAGAATAAATTTTGGATATCTGATGAAAATAGAGGGCAAATCATGCCATGTCCACCTCCATGCTTCCCAGTTGGTTTAATGTTCTTGTGCTCAAATACAGTTTGGTTTGTGTCTTTTGTACCTTTATTGTAATATTACCTGTAATGTTTATTTTGCAATAAATGTGGGGTATAAAAGTATTCATTGCAAAATTACATTTACTTTTAACATACGTGTTTTCATGTCTTTTTATTTTAACAACCACGTGCATCAGAGATTAAATCACAAATGAAAAATACTACAGTTGTAAAACAAAAATGCTAAAAGTCACATTTTTGAGAATTTTCTAAAACACAGGTTCAGAAATGATGTGATTTAATGTCTTTCTACGTGTTACATCTGGATCAGACCCTTTTAGCTTTCTATAAGCTTTTGGTTGAACTGGTTGAACACAAGTAAATATATTGGTTTCTGGGAAGAGACACAACTTCTAGGCACAACCAGCGTGTTTTAATAGGGTTGAGGTTAGGACATTGGGAAAATCAGTTGAGCAGCTTAATGCTAGTCTGTGTTATCCATTACACATCCACCTTTGATGTGTGTTTGGGGTCATTATTCTGTCGATTTGCAACTGTGCGTCCAAAAGTTTGTGGTTATGTGGTATGAAGTAGATCTACTGATGTACAGAATGATGTAACTCATTCTTTACCAGAAAAAACAGTTTCATAAATCAGATAATTATGTACATTGCCATAGAATTCATGGTTATCATGAGTGTGTGTAAATATTTAAACACTACTGTCCATTTATTTTGCATTTTTAAGATATTGGGCCCTGTTTTAGCGATTTAAAACGCACTGGTCAGTTGTGTATCGCACAGCTGGATTTAGGGTGTGGTCGTGTGTCTTTGGTATCGTGAGGGCGCAAAAAAAAAACGCTTTGAGTGCCTCAAAACATGCAAAAGGCATGTACTAACTCTCTTTTCTCTAATTAATCATGGGTGTGTTGTGGATGTTACATGAAAAATAAACCAATCAGTTTGTCACTTGCCCTTCCCTTTAACAGTCAGGTGCACTCTGACTTTGTGCATCTCAGCAGAGGATACTGACCTGTGCATTCACACTGTGAAGATACACCAGCACCTCATTTAAGGGAGCAGCAATGTTTTTTTTTTCTTTATTCTGTTTATTGTTAAGTTAAAAGTCAGATTTGCACTTTTCATGTGTGTTTAATGAACTGGAGTGTACACGCACTGAACGCATGACACACCTGCGTAGCTAAGAGAGGAGTGGACTCTGACGATTGACTGTTGTCTAGGTTCATTTCAGTCAGTGGCGCACCTTTGTTTTCCATTGTTAAAATAGCAATATTCCAGAAATTTACTTGAACACACCTCAATTCCAAACCACCACGGCCATCGGTGTAGATTCATTCCTAAACTTCAACGCTATTTTAACATTGTGGGTGGAAAAGGGATGAAAAGGGATCAAGAAGGGAAAAGAGCATCGCAGCGCACCTTACGCAGGGTGTAAGATAGGGCCCATTATTTTCAAGATACGGGTACACTTTAATACACACACACACAGCTTGTATAATCCCTGTAGAGAAGTATTGGCAAAAGAATAGGACCTTCTGTAACAGATAACCATGAACGTGTTGATGCCATTTCTAACTCCATGTGTGGGCTCGATGAGTATAAAGACATTCAGCATTGATCTATGGAGCTGTGGAACTGTGTTCTCTGGAATGATGGTGCTCCATCCAGTACTTTTGGGATGAATTAAGGAGTTGGGGTGAGATGGGGTGCTGATCATCCATTATCCTCCACAGTTTCAACCTGACGAACCCTAAAACCTTATTGAAGAACTTACACTTTTCTTATACTTACGTTGTACATGACAGTGTATCAGTGTAATATGAGAAGCTGCAGTTTTATCATGTCTGAGCACTTAATAATTTGGTCACTAGGGGCAGAGAGAGAGAAAAGAGAAAGAGAGAGAGAGAGATTCAGGTGTTCTCTCTTCACCTGTGACCCTCTCCACTGAGGTTGTTTTTGTTCATCATCAGTGTGAATTGATCTCTGAAGAGCAGTATAAACACTTAGCCGTGCTTCTCTCTATTTACAGTGACCCTTTCACTCATTCTCTGGCAGCGTGGATGCAGTCTCTGCAAATAACATGAAAAATTCATCAGAATACAACCTTAAACTTACCCTTTATCTCGCTTTCTCTTTCATAAACAAACTTCACTGTCTTTCGGATGTTGCAAATATTTGGCTTCTCACATTAAGAAAAGTCTCAGGGCACCTTCAGCAGAGCTGAATACCGCAATCATTTCAAGTTTTACTGATAAACACTCACTAACAATAAACTTCCTACCATACTGAATCTAATTGCTACTAATGGGGTGGGCAAACACAACTGGCAATATGTCAAAATTCTACCACTTGCACCACCTGGAAACATTGATCTCTGTCTGTAGAGCAATTCACTATCAAAAGCAACCATTGCATAATGCACTTTTTCCCCATTGTAGTGGAAATAGGTCTGGAATATTTTTGTAATCTGTTTGAATTCTGGGCTGTCCAATGAGCTTTCAATTATGGGGGTGTGGCCAACAGAGCACAGGGACTTTCTTTTCAAAATGCCAGCCATCACAGCATTTGCATGTTTTAGTTAATATTAATACAATTATTTATATAAAATTAGATTCATAGCTTAGTAAGCATTTAGAAACATGCAGTATGTGTTAACCCTTTCAGACCACAGCTTTTATTTCGTGTCCTCTGTAGTGGATGACGGGACTTAGTATCTTCCATTTTTCTTCCACATTTTAGACCACACAAACCAGCAGAAGGGTCTAATTTCTGGAGAAAACTGTTTAATGTTCAGATTTGTTTATTTCAACTTCCTGTTTGTAGAGGTCCTACAATAATACAATAATAAAAAATGCTAAATTCTAATCTAAATGTTAATTCCTTTTTGAGTCTCAGAAGTATATAACATCGCTGTGGTCAAACCTTGTATCTTTATTGTTCACTTTTTGCCAAAGTATGGACAGCTCACTGATATGATAAGATATGAGTGTTTAGCTGTGTTTTTATTAGCCATGAGTATTTTCACTCAATAAAGATTAGATTACTAGATTACTGGGTGCTTTCCTGCATCAAAATCCTGCCTAAATAGGGAGCATTGCTTATATTTCAATAATTTCATATTCTTTTAATGTGTTTCAATTTAATTCAGTCAGAAATACAGAGATTGTACTGTATTGATTTTTTTTTCCCCAAAAGCTGGGCTTATTCTTCTTTGTAGTTAACGTAGTAATAGTTTAAAAAATATGTATTTTTACAAGGAACTTTAAAAAAAATTCACAATTTTTCACAAGCAATTAAATTTCCACTACCAGAATGAAGTTAATTTCTACCAATGCTTCCTTTTGACCAACATGTTCATTTATGAATAAAAAGGTCTGGTCTTGTGGTAAAATGTCACTCAAATATCTGCAGTCAAGCATTGTGTTACCATCAATATGATAATCCTCACATGTGAATCTGATCCAGCCCATGATTTGGTTTGGTATGAGTGGAGGGAATAGAGGCGAAATAAATTAAACGTGAAAGCGCAGAGTTACATGCTTGAATGATCGGCTCAGATTGCGGCAGGCTGACGTATTGACAGAGACATTTTCTCATCGGCCGTTCCCCCGGACAGGGCACGGCGAGACAGCGCAGAGCGACAGACTGCGTTATGAAATTTGAATTCCCTTCAGTTCCTCACACTTCCACGGCCGAGACAGGAAAAGAATGTGTTTTGTAGAAACGCCTGGCCTGGCTTACAATTCCCATCATCAGAGAGACGAATGGCAAATGAGGCGCTTATGGTATTTGTCCTTCACATGTGAATTCAGTCAGCTGTGGGCCATTCAACTGATATTCCATAGAGTGCTGTGTGACAGCTGCCATCTAAAGCCTTTACACATTCAGCTTTAGCAGGTGTTGTACATGTGTGACCATATGTAATATATAACACAACGTCCTGACACGTTCTACTGCTCTACACGCAGAGAGCAAGCAAATCCATTTACTTTTATTTATATATATATATTATATTCAATATTTATTAAATTATTTTTTTTATATTTAAATTAGTATTTAATGTATTCTTCACACTATAAGGCTCACTTAAAATCTTTAAATTTTCCCAAAAATCGTCAGTGCGCTGTATTATTGGTCAGCTAGTACAGCATTAAACAGGAGTTTCAGTTTAGTGTCTCCAGCACTCCAGCACATGTTTAGGGAAATGTCTTGCACAACTTGAAACACATAAAAAGCATGTACTAATTCTCTTAATTAATCATAGGTGTGTTTTGGCCGTAATTTGAAATAAACCAATCAGCATGTCACTTGCCATTCCCGTTAAAGCCAGGTGCGCTCTGACTTTGCTATTGGATTGCTATTTTAAATGTGCAGTGCTTCTGGGCTTCTCAGCAAAGGAAACTAACCTGTGTATTCACAATGTTAAGGTGTATGGGAACAGCAATGCTATATTATTTAATATTCTGTTTTTTGTTGATGTAAAAGTTGGGTGGGCACTGCTGTGTGTCTATGTACATGTGTAACGAGCAGAGGTGTTTGTGTTTTGAGAGCAAGTGTCATGCCTACATTGCCAAGATAGCAATGAATGTCTGACTGCTGACTGTTGTCAGGGTTCTAATCAGTCATTGGTGTACTTTTGTTCAAAAAAATATCTGAAAACACCTCTCTTTTAGACCTCCACGCCCATCAGCTTAGATATATCATTGGCTTATTAAATATCTGTTGCGATTTAAACAATGTTTTTGAGTTTGATTTAGTATACTATCATCGCCAAACCAACTAAACAAATCAGCCAGTATGACTAAATTGGTTGACAAGCATGATCATGCCAATCCAGCACTAAAACCACCTTTGATCACACTGTTCAACCAGTAAGATTGTTAGCAAGCTGGTCAACCTGCATGTCTTGTAGCTTACACAAATGAAAGAATACATAATACTGGTTAAGATCTATACTGATCAATCAGTTTAACTGTTAAACCAATCAGTTTAAGCAGCTGGTTTAATAGCATAGGTCACCTTTTTCCTGCATTAATATCTTTTCAACCACCTTGACCTTTAAATGACAGCTGAGACCATCTCAAACCATCTACCAACAAAAGCTGGCCTTGAGCTGGACTTTTCTTTAACAGAGTGACCAGAGAATATGTATGAAATGACTTGAATCGTGGATGACTTTACAGACACTACATTCACAAGCACTGCTTTATAAAAGATACATCAGATTTGTGTGACATTTGATGACTTCCATAATGAATAAAATAACCTCCTTCAAGCTAAAATGTAGAGATATGTACATAAAAGAGACTGTAATTAAGACACTAATAAAGTTTAAACTAAAGGATAAATTTAGTGGCTGACATTCTCATAAGCCAACAGATTTCTCATAAGCCTAATTAACCAATCAGCTGCACACCTGTTTGTTCTCCTGCTCTAATGAGATAGATATGTCTGTATTGCTACTCACTGTTCAAGTGCACTGCAGCTCACAACATAGCCAAACTGTCACATAACATAAGTAATCTGGACAAGCAGCTAATAGCATAAAAGTAAACTGCTCAGAGCTGAGATTATTGCATCCCAAATACTTGAGACAGTTGAAAATGACTGCTCTGAAAACAGAGGCGTCTGTGTTAAGCAGCTAAATGAACTGTGATTTACTGCCGTTACTGTTAACAATAACGATAGAGATGTGGGATATAATTTTGGGATTTGTGAATACAGTGATTCAGCTTAACTACAAGAGGAAAGCCTGCTAAACCTAACATTAGGTAAAAATCCCTAACATATAAAATAGTGGGTGAGCAAAACTGGCAATCTGTCAAAATTGTACCATTTATACCTCTAAACATTTACATCTGTCTGAAAAGAAGTGTACTATTAAGTGGCCATTGCCCATTCTGTAATGTCAACCTCAATAACATAAATATAAGTAATATATTTTATACAAGTTACGTCTACAAACACTTGTATCATCAATTGCTGTCTTGTATGATCTAATATGAACTCCTCTTTGTGTGTGTGTGTGTGTGTGTGTGTGTGTGTGTGTGTGTGTGTGTGTTTGTTACCTGTTAATATAGTGAGAGGCCTCTTGTTCCTGAAGGTATCTCTCTCCAAACTCACCCAGCTTCTTCTTCAGCAATGTGAAATAAACCAATCAGCATGTCACTTGCCATTACTCCCTTTAAAGCCAGGTGTGCTATGACTGTGGTGGATTGCTATTTTAATGGTGCAGTGCTTCTGGGCTTTGCAGCAATGCTATATTACTAGTATTCTGTTTATTGTTGATGTAAAAGTTGGTTGTGTACTGCTGTGTGTCAGTGTGCATGGGTTATTTAGTATAAGTAATGTATTTTATACAAGTTACGTCTACATACACTTATATAATCAATTGCTGTCTTATACAATCTTAAATGAACTCATCTGCATGTGTGTGTGTGTGTTTGTGTGTTTGTTACCTGTAAATATAGTAAAAGGCCTCTTGTTCTGGAAGGCATCTCACTCCAAACTCATCCAGCTTCTTCTGGAGCATAAAACGCAGTAGCTTTGCATTCTGGAATAAATTGGAAATTAAATATTTTATTTAGACTAGTAAAAGGTATAGTTTGGATTTTGACAAACAGTACAGAATGGCAATACAGTATGACATAATGCACTCTTTAAAATATGGGTTATATCACAAATTCAGCAGTTTATGACGTAAAATCAGTTACATGTAGTCAATTTCATGCAAAATCAATGTATCTCCATTTCTGTTGATTTTAAATTAATTTTGGCAGCTGTTCATTGAGTTGTGTAAAACATCAAAATGAATAAACCAATAGAAATTCTTCAAAATGATTTAGGCTTCCACTGATAATATATATTATTAATGTCTTTCTCTCTCTCTCTCTCACTCTCTCTCTCTCTCTCTCTCTCTCTCTCTATATATATATATATATATATATATATATATATATATATATATATATATATATATATATATATAATCAAAACACCTTTTTGGTACTAAATCGATTTTTTTTGTTTTGCTAACAATGCTTACTTTTAATATAATTTTGACAGTAATTGTTTAGAAAAATGTAGATTTAGCTTCAATCCTAAGTAACATACATTTAAATATAAAATGGCTCTAGAACGAGTCCCAGAATACAACACGAACTTTAACCACTATTTTACTGTGTTGCTCATATTTAAAAATTGCACCAAATGGAATACATGCTGTTTAATGAAACTGTCTTTTGTACTATATGAATATATTTCATATTAATCCTGTATTGGGGTTTGTGTAGTTTGCATTCCAGCAATTCAGCCACTGCCCAACAGATTTTATAACCAGTGTTGTTTTTTTGCCAACAAGTTTTCAGTTCTTTCCAAAATACACAGAATAGCAAAATGATTGTAATCCTAGTTATTTTCAGAAGCAGCAGAGGAAAAGGTCTGTAAATGTACCATGTATTTATCTATACTTCATTTGAAAGGAAAAACAATTTTACATTGTTTCAATTGTTGTTGTTTTTTTACATTTAAATCAAAGAATTAAAGAATAATACTGCTGTTCTTGATGTTGGCTCTATTTTTTAAGCTGTGCCTATAGATGTTCGGGCTGAGTCACAGCAGTGTCCCCACAGGTCTTGGTTTTCCTCCTCTCTTTCACTCTGCAGGTCTCTTCAGCTCCTCTTTTCACTCCTCTTCACAAGCGCTATTTCAGCCTGGAGCAGTGTAGCTGTCAGCATGGCCACAGAGCACGAGTCCATAAATGTCCCGGGACTCAGCTGGGGCCTGCTCCTCTCCGCCACTCCGATTAAAGAGCCCTCCATTCGCACTTATTCATTTCTCTGATTTATGTGTCGTGGCGGAGCGGCTGGCTTCATATTTTTCTTCCGCTGAGGAAGAGAAGTTCATCTGAGGACCTCTTCTGCATCATCTCCTCGAAAAGTCGAGCCATAAAGCAGACACGCGTTAATAGCATGCTAATAATCCAGCCCTCAGGATAAAGCTTTCATACGTACTCTGAGTGAGAGAATGACAATAACAAAAATGCCTCTGGGATGACTTCTGAAAGTAGACAGCTTCCATGTTCCCTCCAACCCTCTTAATAAGTTTCTCCCAATTGCCTTTTTCTTGCCAGTTACTTGGATCTGCACCTGTATGCGGCCTACTGCATTAATAAACTCAGAAAGATACCTCCTGCCCTTTGTCGTACAGATATGAGCTTTTTAGTTGAAAGAAATGAACACCATGTGCACAGGAGCAAAGACGAAAAGGACCATCCAGACTGTTATCAGCAACATTAGCACAGAAGAGTTCACTGCCTTAGAGACACATGTTGTCCAGGGATGTCCATGCATTGTTCAATGAGACAATACTAAACCACATACTGCCCGCAATACAAAGGTTACTGGACTGGTCTACTCTGAATTTACTGCTTAATAAAATGCTCCTCTGGACCAAAGACCAAAAGGACCATCCATGCAGGTTCTGTCATGATGTGGGTTTGTGTCAGTACACTTTTCTGGTGGCATCACTAATGCAGAAATGTACATTGCATTCAAAATAGCTGGGAAGAAGTGGGTAAGAATACTGGACTGGTCTATTCTGGAATGACTTTTAAAATCAGACAGCTTTCATTTTCCCTCAAAGCGTCTGATAAGTTGCTACTGATTCCCTTCACTTTACACACACTTTGGCGGTCTTGGCAACTGCTGTGGTCTGCACCTGTATATGGCCTACAGCAGTACTGAGTAAAGCTCAGACAGATGCCTTCTACACTTTTCTGTTCGGATGACAAAGCAGGGGTGTCTCGCAGGCAAAGAGCAAAAGAGCCCGACAGGATTGGTTTAATTTGAGAAGCAGGCTGAAAAAGCTCTTTTTGTACGATGGCCAAGATCATCAATCATTTTCCCTGTGATTTCAGATGCATATGAGTTCAATTTAGTATCTCGCAGCAGAGAGTCATCCGACTGCAATGCGTAATCCGCCAGTTACGTGATACAGTGCGAACTGGAGACCAAATGATATTTTGGCAACTTGACTGATTTGTGGAAATTTACCATTAGAGCAGAGGCTCAGCAGGCGCAGCAGCTTCCCCCGGTTGACATTTATAAAGTCCCTTTCACTTCCAGACCATAATTAAATTCACAATGCTGATAACCCAGACCGAGCTGCAGACACGCAAACGAATGACTGTAACGCTACATCTGAATGGACAGAGATTCACTGTGATTATGAAGTGGCTGTTAGGTCCGTGCATTAGCTGACCCGCGCTTCTGACTCCCATAAACCTTCTCCAGGCTCAGATAATTAATGGAGATTAATTGTAGAGCTGGGGAAAGAATTTTGGACGAATTTAATGGGTGAGGACACGGTAGAGCAATAAATGATACCATTGTTAGCCAACCTCTCCTAATACAACATGAACCATTACATATTCTGTTAAAAGATTCATAGATTGTTAGTGTGTTTGCAGTAGGTAATCACCATAGCAACATACTAGCTTAACAACCACTTAACAAGGGTTGCTCAGCTAAAGTATAGCACATATTAAATCACCTAGCAACACCTAAGCAACCACCTCATTAACATCATAACCATTTAAGAATACTTTAGCTAACTCAAAGAAATACCTTATTAACCAAGAAGTATTAGCATAAAACCTTACAGATTCCCCAGCAGCCTCGTTTTTTAAAATTGACAACTTCGGTTTAATGGAATGTTTTTCACAGAATTTAATTGAATAGAAATTTAAAAATTTTAAAATTTTAAAGGATGTTCTAATCAATAATAAATGCGAGTAAGTGTGTAAAATGGCTAAAGGAGTCCAATTTTAAAAGTGTTCTGCCTCACATGCTTATTTCCTTACATAAAGCTCACATACAGATTGAAGCAGAGTGGCAAATGACAACAAGTCTTAATATACCATGTGGTGGTGGTAAAATACCCAGCTATGGTCAGTCAACCTTAATGAAGCTGAGTGATTACCTGTTAAGTAGAAACATGGCCTGCTCGCCCATTTCCTTGGCTGCAGCGCACTTTTTGCATGCTGTTGTCTATACTTGGCAACCCTGATTGTGGAGGTGGGACTGGGGGAATGGCAGATGACAGGTTTGGAGGCTAAATCCCACACAGATTACTGTGACATACTGCACAGTAAGAAAATACTGCCTGAAGCTCTGCTGACAAGAGCTGACAGGGCTTAAACTCTGCATGTTTCCTTGTTATATTATCATACATTCTGAACATGTTATGTTCAGAAAATATCATCCTTAATGGTCCTTTAAATATAAATAAATTATTGTGATTTCTGTTTTTTTCAAGAAGTCCAGGTTGCCAACAAGGCCAAAGTATATTATGATGCAGTATATTATATATTGTCGCTGTCCAATGAAAAAGAAGTATCTCCAGAACAGCAATTTTACAGGTGAGAGAAAAAACCTTCTAAACTTTTAATGGAAGTCAATGTAAAAAGAGTTTATTTCAGGTCATTTTGAAGTATTTCGATTGGTCTGTTCATTAAGAAATTTTGGCACAGTGTAAGGGACAGTCTGTTTGTTTAAATTATGTAGTAAACTAAAAATTCACAAAAATGCAGATACTTGTTTTTCATTGGACAGCGACGATATATACATTATATATATTTAAGCCATATATTTTGAAATATTATATTTCTAATGTGAATTTAAAACCTGGGTACAAAAAAATTCCCTTATTAAAGAATCAACCACAGTCAAAAATAAGGTAAAAAGACAAGGCAAAACATTGTGATAAACAACAAGTAAAATTGATACTAAAACTAAATTCAACAAAACAATTAAAATGAACAATACATCAGCTAAATTAATTTAGATTATAAATAAAGTATATATAAATAAAAATACAAGTTCTAAAATAATGTAAACACGTTTATGTAATATTTTACGCAGTGCAACATACAGTACTGACACATTGTGTCTCAGCTGTTGCTGGAGGCTGAAGGCTGGATGATGCTGTGTACAGATACAGAGACACTGATGTTTAGATGCAGTTCAGCCTGAGAGAAGTAAGAGTCACCAGCTGAGCTGCAGCTCTGGGTGAGGCACTTAACCCGCAGTGCCCTGGCCAGTGGTGCTGAGCTGGCCATGCTGAGCTGCTCACAGATTGAGTTGAGTTAGGCAGCAAAAAGACAATTTCCCCTGTAAGTCTAACTTCACTTAAATCCAATCAAAATAAATAAGCTGCAGAAAGTGGATGTTAGAGGATGATCCGCTCATTGATGTTCACTGTAAATGTGGTTTTAAGTTACACGAAGGGTCACAACAACCCTGCAGCCAGGGCGCTTCCACTGGGACCTCTGGGAGCATGTAGCAACAAAGCCACCTTATAATGGCTGTGCTACTTAAGCCATTTTGCACTCAAGACACATTAAATATGCAATAATTTAATAATATTCTAATATACATTAAGCTATGTGTGAGCAAAATGAGGAAAATGAGATTGATCTAGTTATCATTTTTTATGTGATATGGCCCTACTACCACCACTGAGCTAAAGAATTAAATTAAATTATTACATTATTGTTTTTAAATAATTTAAATGTTTTTTTCCTAGGACACTAAAACTTTACATGATATCTAAATAAAAAGTAAACAGAGTATTTCTGTTTTATTTAACAGATAACTGTGTCATCCAGAAAGTCATATTTTATATTTTCATATTTATATTTATGTATTTTTTTTGTCATTATCATTTTATAATCAAAACTAAAAATACACCTTAACATTTTTTATATTTGGATTTTGTGTCCCTCTGTCTATCTCTGTGTTTCCCTACTCTCCTCTGCACATGCCTTGTGTTTGTTCATCCCTTGTCTCCGCCCCGTCTTCAGTATGCTAACCTATTTGTTTGGAGCTCCGCCCCCTTGTTACCCGCTCCCAGGTGTTTCTTCTTTCCTGCCCCTGTCCGTGTGCATGAATAGTCTCCTTTTTACCTGTGACCCTTGTCCGTGGTTGTATTTCCTACCCTCAGTTAGGTCTTGTTTTTTTTATTCATATGTATACACATCCAGCATTTGTGCAGTATTATTATATTCATGTGTATTTCACATGCAAATACTAGCTGCACTAGGAAATGTAGTGTTGTTTTCCCTGAAATATGATTATTTTCATTAATAAAACATGTTCAATCTTGTTGAGATGGTGATGACACCTGGTAGTGGCTATAACAGATTTTTTTTTTTCACAATAAAATCTTACTCATACCAATGAGCCGTTTTATTCTGGAATTTTTGTTTTATTTGATCATTATTGCTCATTTGGGCATCTTAACAAGCACTGAGCGATGGTCATTAAAATCTTTACTTTATTAACATGTGATTTTTGATTCAAGGACATATATGCAACCCCTGCAGTCGTAATGAGAGAGTCGTGCACTGAGCGTGCCACCTCTCTGACTTTATGAATAGAACTTATTTACCGTGCCTTATTTATTTACATTGCCTGGGATAGTGTTTACCCCAGGGTTTAATGAATATGGCCTGCAGGAGCTGAGTAAAATCACGAGGGTTATATTATCAGCTCACGTATCTCTGGAGACCACTATAACCACACTGGTGTATATTAGGGCCAAGTTTAACATGGTAGGTGTCAATTCCACACTCGCACATGTCACAGCTCCCCATTAGGAGACGCTGAAAAGTAGATCCGGCTGACCTCACATTTGCCATGCTTACACAAGGGCAATGCCAGTGACCTGAAGACTGTACTGAAAGTGGAAGGTGGAAAGCAGTGCATGCTTTGCTAGTTTCCGTACTGTACAGACCTGGGTAAAAACCCTGCTGCAGTGCTTTGCTCCTCTGCAGATGTTACAGGATGCAGCGTGATGTTATCTGATTCAGGGGTTTTAGGTTTGCCTCATCTGATATTGCTCTCATCACACTATTGATTTCCTTTGCTCTATTTTTTTGTGTGCAATGCTGAATAACAACATACAGCATGCGTTTTGTTTCTACACTCCAAATACTCCAATAAAAGCATTTTCTCTTAAAGCAATATTTCTTTGGTTGATGTTGCTCAGTGATTTGTTAATTATCTCCAAAATAGCAAATTCACAGAAGAAATTAAAATCCTTCTTTGATTTCCATAAAACTCTTAAAAAATATTTAAATCCAGATCATTTTGAGCATTTCTACATTTCTACACCAGCAGTTGCACCCAGAAGGACGTTTTTGGATTGAATTGAAGATACTTGTTACCAGAAATAAAAGGGAAATATTCATTAAAGGAGAACTCCGGTGTAAAATGGACTTTAGTTGCAGTAAAACATGATAAAAAGTACTTCCTTTGAAGAACAACAGACCTTCGTTCTCCCACAGCGTTCCGAGATCCAGAAATTTTAACAGTTTGTCCAAACACCCTTCAGACTGGGTAAAACGGGGCATAATTTGCCCGATAAATCACTTTTTCCACCGTTATCCAGCTCAAAGTAGCCCTACACCTCCTTGCTAGAATCCAGAGAACCCTGACATTTAAAACGAGGCATTAATAACTTAAAAAGTGCACAAGAACCTTATTAAAAAACCTCTGTTTACATCATATAATGCAAGCTTCAGCTCCGAGCACCGCAATTACCCCTGGCACCAGGAGCAAGGAGGTGTGGAGCTACTTTTTTCAGGAGGCGTGGGGCTACTTTGAGCTGGATAACGGTGGAAAAAACGATTTATTGGGGCAGTGATTGCCCCGTGTCACCCAGTCTGAATGGAATTTGGACAAACTGTTGAAATTTCTGGAGCTCGGAACGCTGTGGCAGAACGGAGGTTTGCTATTCATGAAAGGTAAGTACTTTTTATCATGTTTTACTACTGCTTTGCTTACACTGTGCTCTTCCGGTTTTCCGACTCTATATTTCAGCTCAGGATTATTCTTTTGTCTAGTGATTTGGCTCTGATGTATTGGTTTACTGTCTCTCTGGTTCTGACCCTCACCTGTATTACGACTACGCTTTCTGATTTTAGCCCTCATATTAAAGCCTCATCTAGTTTTTACCACGTGCGTCTGACTCCAGTCTGTAGCGTTACATTATGGGATGGTAGGATCTCCAGATTCAGTCAAAAGTAGGTGCAAAGAAGTGAAAATGTGAGCTTTTTATCAAAAAGTCCCCTTTAAGAACAAGGTATATTGTATTGTGTGCCTAATTTTATCATGTCTTATGTAAATGCATTCTATATTTTACATTTATTTTGTTTTACATTCTTTTTCCCACATTTTTTTCATTTTTCCTGTCTCTCTTTCTGAACCTGTGAGTGAAGGCAGGCCGGCTTTGTTAAGGAATAACAGAGAATGCTCTTTTTCTGACCTCTGAGCCTACACTGATTCCTGCCGTTGAAATATTAATGGAAAGGCCTGCTATGGCTCCACACTCCGGCTTAATCAGCCGCCGGTCATGGTTCTGATTGGACCCACAGCTCGCAGTCGGCAGAGGAGCCGGGTCTTGGCTTGCTGTGGGACTGGAGAGTTTTCTCTAATCCAATATAGGAGGCCAGTAAAGGAAGCGGAACTCTGGGTAATTCAGCTCAGCAGCTGCGGGCGTTTCCATTTGAACTGTGGCCCGTGCCTGGCAGACCGGCCAAGTCCGCGCGTATCCCGGGTCTGCAGGAGTCGGAGACGCGCCGGCAAAATATCCAAAGTCCTGACCGTCTGAGGAGATCAAAGCTGCTCCACTTTCTCTATGGCTTTTGTTTGGGCGCCATGTTAAATGCACAATCAAAAAGAGTGAGAGAGGCAGGAAGGGGGGGTGAAGAAAGCTGTGAAAATGCGTGAGAGGAAGCTTTTAAAAGAAGTCTGAGATGCTCTATGCCTCCCTCTCTCTCCCCCACCACCTCCATCTATCTCCTAGCACTCTTCAGCACTTCCATATTTCATTGGGTGTGTCGGGGATGAAAGCGAGCGCATGGCTCGGGGAGAGATGGCTGCTCTCTGATGCTCTCTCTTCATGGAGGGAGGTTTGTGCCTGATGGCTCATGTCTAATTCCGTGTGAAGATGGAGGCTCTGTTTCATTGTGTGCAGTGTGTGCGTTTAGGGGAGATTTACTGGAGGACACTGTGCACTCTGCTCTCAGCATTTCCCTGTTTATCAACAAATGAGAATGAGTAAGTGAGCAGTGAATGGGCTCTTCTCGAGCACGTCTGACTAATCAATTGTGAGTCAGAGAGCAGATGTTGCCTACTGTGTCTGTGTGGGAATATTAAAGGGATAGTTCAGCACAAAAGTAATATTTTTACAATTCGCTCCTCACATCAACTCCAGGCAATTAGCCAAAACATTCTTCATTCTTGGGTTCAGTCTCCTCACTTTGTTGCTTTAGTATTTGAGCAGGAGATTTGAGGCAGATGAAGGAAAAACACTGTTTTTTTCTTCATTACTCTGCTGATGGTCACAAAGCGCTCCTGTATCATCAGTGTGGCCATTTTACAAGCATGGTCACAATGGACCATTGGCTACTGTGCTGAATGCTTTGGGATATAATGTGCTGCCTTGCCAAAGAGCCATGCAATACTAAAATCATGTAAAAAAAATGCCTTTAAACTTTGGGAACCGCTGATCTACAACCTAAAAGCTTAAACACTTAATATAGCATTAATAATTTGAAAGGTTTTTATAGTTGTTATAGTAGCAGAATCTTTTTTGGTTGTGCTTGAATTTGTAAAGATGCCAAAGGATGTATATTATTGGTTCCGGATGTATGAATAGTAAGTATGGTTGGGATAAAAAATGCCGTCTGTCAAGGTGGACACATATCCAGCGGCAGAGATAATCCAAAACGCAGAAGTGATAAACAGCCCAAGTCAAACATGGAAAATCCAATATCAGAGGCAAAGGCAAAAATCGGTGTTGAGAAAACAAAAAGCAAGGTCATAAACAAAAATAGCAGAGACAAGACATCAGAAACGCTTTGTAATGAGGTAGAACCATCAATACGCGGAAGAGGTGTGTGTGTGGCGTGCTCCTTTATAGTGCAGGTAATCAGTATTCCTGAGTACTTCCTAGAGGAAACCAATGATGTGTCATGTGATCAGGTGTGTGTGTGATGTCAGCGGGTGGTGCGTTCTGGGTAGTGTAGTCCCCTTCTGCAGATACCAACACCGGTAAAGCCACAATCCAAAAAGTGTCACAATCCAAATACCAAATTTAACATCGTGGTTGACATTTTTGGTTTCCTGTCTATGTAAAGGAAGTTATAGAACCATAAAGTATGCCTGACTTAGGCAGTAACAGAAGACAACTAGAAGCTACTATTTAGGTTCTTGGTAGTACATCTGTTTGACGATTTACAGCTCCCATATTAATAGGTTTCCATAAGATTTTTTGGTGCTTATTTAATAGTGTAGCTTTATAGCTTTACTATAAAATAAAGAAAATTGTATTTAACACCAACAATTTGCTGGCTGATCAATTAAATTTTACTTTACTATGCATCCTTCTCATTATTAAGGGAGCATTTGTTGTCCATTTAAAAAAATAGAATATCATTGAAAAGTTACTTTCAGTATTTTAGTAATTTAGTTAAAAATATGAAAATGTATAACACACAGAGTGATCTATTTTAAACATGTATTTCTTATTTGCTTAATTTCTGATTATTATGGCTTACAGCCAATGAAAACCTCAGTATCTCAGAACATTTTAATATTATATCAGACCAAATGGTACTGTTGGCAGTGTGCCAAGTCCTGCTGGAAAATGAAATCCGCATCTCCATAAAAGTTGTCAGATGCAGAGGAAAGCATGAAGTGCTGTAAGATTTTGTGGGAAAACAAAACTGCACTGACTTTAGACTTGATAATAAAACACAGTGGATCAACACCAGCAGATGACATGTCTCTCCAAACCATCACTGATTGTAGAAACTTCACACTAGACCTCAAGCAGTTTGGACTGTGTGTCTCTCCACTCTTCCTCCAGACTCTGCTCCTTTTGTTTCTAAATGAAATGCTAAATTTATTGATTGGTTTGAAGATGGTCTGACTTACTGAAATAAAGTGATAAGTTTTAATGAGGTTCTAATTTTTTTAAGATGCACTAGTACAACAAATGTTAAGGTTTATGACTGTATAATGTATAAATGCTAAACACAGCTGTTTGTTTAGGAGGGCAGCGATCAGAACAAAATACTATATTACCTTCAAATGTGAGCACAGAAGTCAGCAGCACAATAACGGTGTGTGTTTAGTCATCTTAAATAAGGCTCAACAAACAGTTGGGCAGCTGTGCTGCTGGCGGGGAGTGGGCCACTATGCTCTAACTGCATTAATTTAATGTAGTAGGACCTCAGATAGAGAAAACTGGCAAAGGTTAGAAAGCTCATTATGTGGGAAAGATCAAGCTTTTAACATGCGTGCAGAAAAAGCTATTAAGTAATGAGTAAATGGAACACATTTAGGGCAGGGGGGGCTTTGTTCCCTGTGTCAGAGGACTGAGGCGAACGATAAAAACGAGCGTAATTTGTTTCAACCGGCTGACATGAGGCTCACGGAGAGGCCGAGAGAAAGCCGGGCTGCTTAGTGGCTGCCTGTGTTGTTTAAATGAGCTGCTGATGGAAATCTTATTGTCACTCAGCTGTCATAATGTGATATTGACTCCATTAGCATACTGATCTTCAGAGAGCTAAAGTCTTACAGAGCGAGGTTTCTTCCTCAATTTGTGAAGTGTCGGGGGGATTGCCTATAAAGCATCCGATATTTATGGATGTGTGAAAGTGGGTCTGGGTTGGTTCCAGTCCGTACACATGTGTATATGAGTTGTTGGGGTATGTGGTGTGATATAAAACAGAACAAGTAATAATTGCAAATCTTTCAGTGCTGTTGAATCATCATACTGAACTGTAGGCCTTATGAAATGTGCATAAATACAGAAATTCTGTAACTTTTTTGAGTTTAAAATGTAAATGCTCTACACTGAGGAATAATGTATTGATGATCCCACATTTACAATGCTATTGAATTACTATATAATAGTATTATTTATGTATTAAGTAAATTACATTAGTGTGAATTATTTCTTGAAACTACAGCTCTTAAAATAATGAGTTACTTTGATTTTACCAAATTGAAAACCTCTGGAATATAATAAAGAGGAAGATGGATGATCACAAACCATCAAACCAAGTGGAACTGCTTGAATTTTTGCACCAGGAGTGAGTAGCATAAAGTTATCCAAAAGCAGTGTGTAAGACTGGTGGAGGAGAACATGAAAACTGTGATTTAAAACCAGGGTTATTCTACCAAAAATTGATTTCTGAACTCTTAAAACTTTATGAATATGAACTTGTTTTCTTTGCATTATTTGAAATGTTTTGTTATTTCAGTCATTTCTCATTTTCTGCAAATAAATGCTCCAAATGACAATATTTTTATTTGGAATTTGGGAGAAATGTTGTCCGTAGTTTATAGAATAAAACAACAATGTTCATTTTACCCAAACATCTAACCTATAAATAACAAAATCAGAAAAACTGATTCAGAAACTAAAGTGGTCTCTTAATTTTTTTCCAGAGCTGTATATTATGTACATTTCTCAATGTTGGAATTCTCAAGGGATAGTTTTATTGTTAAAATGAGAAATTTACACAGCTATAGTTATGCTGCCAAGTCATTATTAGCTTCCAAATGTGTTTTTATTGCTTGTAATAAATGATAGCTACCGGTCCAGTGCTGCTAATAAACTCTAGCAAAGAAAACACTGAATCTAATACGTTCTATTTGGATTTGGAGCACTTTCATATGTGAATGGATCACACATTTACTTTGCACACTCAACGTCAGACATAAATCGTGCACAGCACAGCTTGATTAAGGGTGTGTCAGTATGTCTTTGCTATCGTAACAACGGGAAAAGTAGGCCTCCTGTGGCTTGAAATGCTCAAAAGGTATACACTCTTAAATTCTCTTAATGAATCATTGTTGTGTTTTGGCCATAAAGTGAAATAAACCAATCAGCGTATATCTTGCCATTCCCAGGTGCAGGTGCACTCTGACTTTGGCAGATTGGTATTTTAATGGCGCAGTGCTTCTGTATTTCTCAACTGAAGATACTGACCTTCTTGTTCATGCTGTGAGTGAGCTGGTCATTTACAGCAACAGCAATGCTATTTTATTTTGTATTCTGTGTATTGTTGATGTTGCGCACACACGACACACCTGCGTTGCCAAAATAGCAATGAATGTCTGAAGGTTGACTGTGGTCGAGGCTTTTTTTAAAGTAAGTGGCGCACCAGTGTTTTCCATTGCCAAGATAGCAATATGCCAGAAATTTGAACACACCTTTCTTCCAGTCCACCACGCCCATCGGCATAAAAATATTCATAAGTTCTGTTGCTATTTACCCAAAGCAGGTGCAAAGCGTGAAAATAGACTGTTGGCTGGGTGAAAGATAGCAATGAGCATCACGCCATGCCTTGTGCAGGGTGTAATATAGGACTCTATGTATGTGATTTTGCTTGAATTCTGGTTGATTATCTCTGTTTAACAGAAATAGGTCAGTATTGTTTTAGAACAATTGTAGCAACTTAACTAAAGCTAATTACTCGCTGTGCACAGTGTCATTACCCTCGCAAGTACGTGTGCATGAGTTTGGGGGCGGAGCTCCTGAAGGAGCACCGAAGGGAGAGATGGGATTGTTTTGATGTTGAGTTCAAATATCAGCAGCTCTTCTCCAGAATCAAATAAAGCATATTTAATTAGTAGCATATTTAACATGTTTCACGAACAACCCTATAGAAACAGATCTTCTCTGAATCCATTCTTCAGCTTCCACTGTTTAAAATGATTGATGCACTCCTGTTTCAAAGCTAAAAAGTTTCAACGGTGCTATTGAGTCTTTACAAATGATATGTCAGCATCCATTATTCATCTAGGACTATATTATTTATTAATGCATATACTACACTACAGTCTATCAAAGAGATGCACACAGCTTTTGATCATGTAATGTAATTACCCACTATACCTAATAATAACCCTGACTGAGGAAGAGTAAAAACTTCTTTGCAGCATCCCATAATTGAGCGGAGTCTACATGAAGAAGGGCTGCGTCAAGGATATGCAAATTAGCCCACCAGACAGGAACATGTCAAAGGATTCCATGTGAGCCACATCCAAAATCAATTTCTCATGCTTTTCTTCATAATTTTCCATTAAAATGCTCAAAACTGTTTTGGACTGTGTAGCAGATGCTTTCCTCTGGAAGATGATGATTGTTTGTGGAGAAAGTCCACAGTCGGGGACCATCGCACCAACAACTGCAGAACCGTCTGCTATTTCTTAACGCGTGAAAGCGTTTCAGACCAATCTTTAGAGCCCTAAAAGGACGCTGTCATACAGAAAACCACAGATTAAATAACTTTTATTTGATGCAAATTCTTTTTTTTATTATTTAATGTTTTATTAGTTGTGAAGTGACTGCTGTGAACAGGAAAATTGCACATTAATCCATCTCAACAAACAAACAAGAACATTAGTTGATAGCACATCTAGCACTAGTGATATTAAAAACAGAAACACTTTTAGAATGTTACAGAGAAAATATTTTAAAGCCATGTGCCACATTTCACAGTAGGGCTGGGCAATATGATTAAAACACATATGTTTCAGAGATATGGTGATGTACTAGTGCATCTAAAGATGAAGATGGCAAACCATCACTGCTCATCAGTAAATTTTACGTTTCATTTAGAAATCAAGGGAGCAGAGTCTGGAGGAAGAGTGGAGAGACACACAGTCCAAACTGCTCGAGGTCTAGTGTGAAGTTTCCACCAATCAGTGATGGTTTGGAGAGACATGTCATCTGCTGGTGTTGATCCACTGTGTTCTATCAAGTATAAAGTCAGTTAAGTGTTTTCCCAGAAATCACATCAAATAACAAAATTACAGCGCTTCATGCTTCCCTCTGCTGGATCACTTTTATGGTGATCCAGATTTCATTTTCCAGCAGGATTTGGCACACTGCCCACACTGCCAAAAGCACAAAAGTAAATTGGTCTTATGCAACATTTTAACTTTCTGAGACTTGATAATAATTGTTTTCATTGGCTGTAAGCCATAATCATCAACAATTAAATAAACAAACACTTAAAATAGATCAGTCTGTGTAATACATCTATATAATATATGAGTTTTATATTTTAAACTAAATTACTAAAATAAAGTAACCATTTAATGATATTCTGTTTTTTTAAAGGCATTAGTACTTGATATGATATGACATGACATGGTATGAGTAACGATATTTGTATTAATTTGCTTCACATCTGGTACATTTAAATAGTAAAATGCTAACTGTATAGATAAGTAAGTATTTAAATGGTTTAGTATCTGGTGACTAGAGAAGGGATTTCTTACTCCTGTCTTCAGCACAGATTTGAATTTTTAAATCCATATGCATGTAATTTCTTTAATTTCTGATAAATACATTGTATTATATGTCGTTTTTTCATTTGAATAGATCTTAAGTTCAGTTCTCGAATAATTCATCAATGTCAGATTTCATGCAGATACTTCCAATTTCATGCAAATTGTTCACCAAGGTTATTAAGGAAACTAAAAAAAATAATAAAAGTTATTTTTTTAAAATAACAAAACAATACTATTAAATAGTTTTTAAAACATGTATTCCATCAAATACTCAATGCTCAAACACCAGGGTTCAGTGTTCAGGGTCACAGCTTTTTCAATACAGCATTATAAATGTTATTGAAATCAATAGAAGCTCATTTTGAGAGTGTCAGATCAGCCGGTAAGCAGTTATGAGGAAGCATAAACAGTCTATCTCGTAAACGTTGTGTTTGCTATAGTAGTTTATCTATAGTAAGTACAGGGTATGCATATTTGTTGGATGGTTATTAGCTCATTAGGCACCCTTACAGCACATAAATCGTAAGTGCTAAAGGAAACACAAATCGAAATCAAAGCACAGCTGCAGTCACTAGCAGCCTTTCACCCATTCGTCAAGCCGACGGCTGCGGGTACACGACGGAAGTGCGATAAAGGGTAGAGAGGATTTTTACTGGATGTTCCCTGCAGAGCTAAAGCAACTGTACAACCCGAGTTCAAATGCAACATTTCCCTTTGTAATGGATGTTAAGTTAGCACTCTAATTATCATCCCATGACATTAATTGACAAAGATAACAAGGCACACACACATGAAAATGAGGCAGGTGATTTGCAGTAATTACTGTGCTTTTTGTGTCTGGAACATTTTGATGAATCCGTTCAGCTCTAATGGAAATTATGATTAAAGGCCATTGATTTCCTTAATGATCTAATGAGTCAATTTAATTATGCGCAGGGAAGGTTTATGATAGCTCCGTGCCCATTCAAACCTGGCACAACAACATCTCTGATTTTGGAGACAAAAGAACAAACTAAGTTCGAGTGGACTGAAGCATAGAAACAGGTTAAACCGCATTTCTTTTAAACTGGTGTACTTTCTGTAGCCGTCTGTGTTTATTTCTTTCTGAGGATATCATAACATATTGAAGTGTTCGGGGGTATTGAAAGTCCTCCAGTGGGAATAATAAATCCAATTTCTGTATGTTAAGGTCCTACAGGCACGTATCACCAAGAATAAAGAAATATCCTCCTATAGTAAATCATCTCCCAGATAGGGAGGAACGCACGATAGCCAGGCTTCCAATGACTCAATCAATGAAATGAAAGTGCAGGAAAAAAAAATGTTTGCAGATTTTGCTGCTGGCAGCTCATTTCCATCAACTTGGCTCATATTGATAAAACTGGGTTTATATAATAGTGTTATTGCTTTAAAAAAAAATGCTGATACACACCGCTTGTTTGCTTTATGAATTAATGATTTAAACTCTTACTGAAATTTACAAAATGTGGCTGATAATTGATGTTGCCAAAAACTCCATTATTAAACAAATCTACTACTCATATTATAATGCTGTAATAAAGGCAGACTGCAGTAAACGCGAAAACCACTGTTTAAACATATTGTCTTATTTTGGATTTTTTTTATTTAATTGATCTAAGAAAATGCAAATACAAAAACTATTTATTAAACTGAGCAGAACATTAAAAGTAGAATCATTATGCAAAGCAATTGATTTAACAAAAAACACTAATTAATTTAGCTTACAGTTTAGCAATAAAAAATAAATAAATAATGTTTTAAGTCAAATTAACTAAAGTTTTCAGTAAACATTACTTAAAATATTTGAGGCAACGAATTACTTAAAATTATTAGTGAATCCAACTTATTTTAAGTTATATTAAATACAGTTTATGGTTACCTTGGTTTGGTTCGAGAGCCAGAAAAAAAGCAATGAGAAATCATGAACTGTCCCTTCTGTTCCTCATCATCTGAATACTGATTACTGGCACCTGTTAGCAATTACGTCTGTTTGTATAAATACCTATTCAGCTCGTCTTTTCATTTGCAAAGTATTGCCATCTACTTTCTTTGTATAGTGAATGTTCTTCCTGTGTATTAATTTTTATCTTTGGTTCACCGTTTGGTCTTTCATCTTTGTTTTAGTTGTCTTGTTCATCTCTTGCTTGTATCTAATTTTTGCTTGGGTTTGCCCATGTCAGTCCTGATTGACTGTTGGGGTTCTATTAACACTGCGCACTGTGAAACCTCATGCACGCTTGTTTAATATAGTGTTTGAAATCTTCTCTTCAAGTGATTAAATCCCAACTTGATATCAAATCATGATATCAGCACCCTTTTGAAAAATGCAGAATACACACAAAACAAAAGAGAGCAAACACATTCAAACACATGGAAACATTCAAGGAACAAAAGGAACAATGAAGCACAGCTACTCAAATTCTCAAAGTCTAGCGGTCCACAGGTGAAGACACTGATTGGAGCGCAGATACGATGGCGGGGATGGAGAGCGGAGAGATTGGAGCCAGGACAGGAAGACTGCGTCTCCGAGGAGGTACTTTTTGTAATTTCTAATTTTATGCTCCAATTTAGCAAAAAAAAAAAAAAAAGAGCTTCCTGCTCACAGTGCAGGCTGATGTCAAAAGTACTCTTATCCCCCTGATTAGAAAAGTGTACCGCGAACATCTGTACCCCGCTCACGATGGGGGCCTGCAGAACTGCGTGTGACAGGGCTCTGGCACATTCAGAGAGTAGCTGAATGTTGAAGATGAGTGTGTGTGTGAAGAGCAACCCTGCTACCCGGATATAGATACCACGGCCTGTCCTCACACGGGGCGCCGGATGAAAGAGACTTCACTGGACTGTCCTTCTCGCCGCTGCCAGAGGGAGAGGAGCTGTGTGACACTGACTGCCGGATGAGCAGATGCAGTGTGTGTGTGGCTCAGAGCAGGGATGTGCAGCCAGCCGATAAGGCCACATCTCGGGGCTAGGGAAATTAATATCTCAACACGGGAGGCATAGCTTTGAATACTGAGATGCTGGATGACATTTCTGAGGTCTTGAAAGGAAGACAGGGCAGTGATACAGAGTGTGCAGGTATTCTTTAATATCTGAACAATCAATATCATCCCAATAAACCATCACATACCAACACTTACTGCTAATTTACTCCAAACTATGGCATGGATACCTGAATCTTTTAAGCCTGTGTTAGTTTCTATTGTGTCAGAGATATATTCAGATATGTTATCTGCCTCAATTTGATTTTACCAAATGAACCTAAGCAGTATAAAGCATGAATTAACATAATGAACAATATATATATATATATATATATATATATATATATATATATATATATATATATATATATATATATATATTGTTTAATATAATTTACCGTATTTTTTGCACTATAAGGCACACTGTATAATAAGGCTCACTATCAATGAACGTCTATTTACTGGTCTATTTGCATACATAAGGCGCACTATATTATAAGGCACATTTTAAGAGACACTATATGGAACCTCTAATTCAGCAGGTCTCTTAACTAATTTAAGTAAAGCTAGGCTAAGTAAACAAAAGTGTAATAAAAAAACCTTTCTTTTAATGTCAAACGAGCGCTGGAGGTTAATCTACACAGAAGTTTCTCCTGAAAACTGTTTATTTGGGTGAGTAAAGTGCTTTCATTTATTTACAGCAAGCTTAGATTACCAAATTTCTTCAGCACTAAAGCTGTAGCATTAGCATTAGCGGCTAACTGCTAGCTGCCGCTAATGCTAATGCTCCCCGACAGCACTACACTGAGGAACCCTGAGTGTTCCAGTAAGCCAGGGTGATATTAGCTAGCGGTTCGTCCCATGTAGCTTTTAGCTTGTTTTAAGACATAAATGCACAGACTACAGTCCGATATACAGCAAAAGAGTGGTAAGCGGCTAATGCTACTCCAGCTCCAGTGCTGGAGAACTAAACTGAAACTCCTGGTCCTTACAACCTGACTGGCAAAATTTTATTTTAATTGATAAGATGCACTGGATTAAAAGGCACACTGACGATTTTTGGAAAATTAAGGGCCCTATCGTACAGCCATAATAGTAAACATAATGGACAAATCGACTAAACATATTTTTCACTTCGCTATTATTTAACTAAAAATTCACTTTTATTATTATTTTTTTTTATATATCTGAAAAATAAAGCACATTGTCACCATGGCCTCTGGGGCTGTCCGTCAATTATATAAAACTTAAAACTTTTAAAATACACAGAAATATAAAGCTATATGTTAGCGTTCGTTTCTTATCACCAGGGCAAATTTATTAAAATATTAAATATATTAATTCATTAACGAAAATCTGGTCCAGCGCTCAAAAAAGACTGCAGGCGGGCATAGCGGGTTTGGCAGCGCGCGCGGCGCGGGATTACCTCTGTTTTCTTAAAAAAAGTATTTTAATAAATAAGGTCGTATCAAGTGTAGTAAAATTAATGGTATAAACTCACTATATTTACGGATAATAAATCAAAAGAAATCAGGCAAAATGCGCTGCGCCTCTCTCTCTTTCTCTCTCTCTCTCTCTCTCTTTCTCTCTGCGTAAGGCGTATTTTTCGCGCCCTCAACATACCAAAGACAGAGGACACGCCCATAAATCCAACTGCGCAAAGCGCAATTAACTAGTGCGCTATAGATCGTTAAAATTGGGCCCTAAAGGATTTTAAGAGCGCCTCATAGTGTAAAAAATACGGTAGATTTAAATTAGGTTATTTAACACAATCAAATCAGTAATTCCTACAGGTATAATCTCTAATACAAGTATAACACAACCTTTCTATTTAACCAAAAACAGTGATCATCTGGACCAGGTGGGGTGTATTAGGGTGGAACTGAAATTAAGTAATACCAAAAACAGAGAAACACAATTAATGGTCTGAAGAATTATAGGAGTGATAAATGCCCGCTCAACTTCAGATATGGAATGTCTCATCCCACGAGAGGATATTTGCAACTTTTCTTAACCTCCCCTGAGGTAATAACCCATGATCCATTCAAACACTGCTAAACCATAATTTTTGACATCAGTGTAAACATATACACTGTGTTCCAAATTATTATGCAAAAAGTGTTTAGGAGTGATAAAATAAGATTTTTTTTGTTTGTCAGTTAAACT
Organism: Astyanax mexicanus; assembly: GCF_023375975.1. NCBI lineage: Eukaryota > Metazoa > Chordata > Actinopteri > Characiformes > Acestrorhamphidae > Astyanax > Astyanax mexicanus. Next base: position 51,966,343 of record NC_064410.1, on the reverse strand, counting down.
CATTGATGGTGATGTGTGTCAGGGCTCTTTATATCACTGAAAGCAATTGCAGACACCTGTGCTAATAAGTTTGGCAGGCGTGTCCAATTAAAAGCAAGACTACTTAAGAAGGCTGTCCCACATTATTAAGCAGCCTACATTTTAAGCCAAAATGGGAAAGAAAAAGGATGTGTCGGCTGCTGAGAAGCAACAAATTGTGGAGTGTTTTTGTCAAGGCATGACTACAATCAACATTGCCAAGACACTTCATCATGATCATCGCACAATCCAGAAGTATGTAGCTGACTCAGAGCACACACGTGTACGTGCTGATAAGGAAAAATTGAGGACTCTTTCCAACAGGCAATTACAACAGGTTAAAAGAGCAGCTGCAAAAATGCCTTGTCATAGCAGCAGACAGGTTTTTGAAGCTGCTGGTGCCTCCAACATCCCCCGAACAACAAGATGCAGGGTCCTTCAGAGGTTTGCAGCTGTGCATAAGCCATCCTGTCGACCTCCTCTATCCACTGCACACAAGCAGAAACAGCTCCAGTGGGCCAAACAATACATGAAGACTGACTTCAAAACTGTTTTGTTCACCGTTGAGTGCCGTGCAACAATCGATGATCCTGATGGATGGAGTGGTGGATGGCTGGTTGATGGACACCCCATGCAAACAAGGCTACGGAGGAGGTGGAGTAATGTTTTGGGCTGGAATCATGGGGAGAGAGATTGTCGGGCCCTTTAGGATCCCTGAAGGGGTAAAGATGACCTCCATAATGTTTGTGGAGTTTCTCAAACAGCACTTCCTGTCATGGTTCAAGAAGAAGAACCGTGCATTCCACAGCAAGATCATTTTCATGCATGATAATGCACCGTCTCATGCTGCAAAGAACACATCTGCATCTCTGGCTGCTATAGGCATAAAAGGGGACAAACTTATGGTGTGGCCCCCATGCTCCCCTGACCACAACCCCATTGAGAACCTCTGGAGCATCATCAAAAGGAGTGTCTAGGATGGCGTGAGGCAGTTCACATGTAAGCAACAGCTCTGGGAGGGTATTCTGTCCTCATGCAAGACAATTGAAGCAGATACCATCCAAAACCTGACAAATTCAATGAACTAGAAAGTTCAGAAGATCCTTTCGAACAAGGGGTCCTATGTGCAAATGTAACATCACCTAGAATAAAGTTTTGACTGGAAAACTGTTTGATTTCAGTTTGTAATAACTTGCTAATGCTTATAATTTCACAAATGACCATTTTTTTGTTCTTCATAAAAATGAAAAGGTTGAAAACTCTGCTGTGCATAATAATTTGGAACATGCATTTTGAGTGCATTTTGAGTGTATTATTTTTTTTTATTATACTGTTATCATTGGCAGTTTGTTCAAAAATCTTTCAATTGTACTATAATAGTTGATGACTGGAAAATTACAATAACTGCAATTCATATAGGTAATTTTGGAAAATCTGAGAAAATATTATTTGCATAATAATTTGGAACACAGTGTAGGAGACTCACGCAGCTACTGGGAGAGGTGGGATGTCCCTGGCATTTTCTGTGCAAGACCAACCTAAAAAAAAAGAGAATAGAAGTATAGAAGTTGTACTGTGTGTGTTTTAAATGAATCATGTATACCTTAGTGCTGCATTCAGACTGCAGAGCATTTCCCACAAAAAAACAACTCAAGCAATCTGTCTGTTACAAGTTTTACAAAGCAGAGAAGTGGAACTGACAGGCCACTAGATGAAGGGGGTCCTCAAAGGGCCTGGACTGAAAATTTCGCTTTGGTGTAGAATTCTTCTTGTGGGAAGACGCTCACAGAGACTGCTTACGTCCAGACATTTGTAGCATGCCCCTGTATGAGTGTGAGTGAGTATGTTTTCAGGAAAAAAGACAAACCCCCCGAATTTCCAGCAAGAGCCGGGAGACTTGAGCCTTTCAATCATCAGAGAGCTGTCTCTCCTGCTCGCTCTGCTCGCGGCGGATCTGAGTGGGAGAAACAGCAGTGATCAGTCACATTCAGCATGCAGAAATGACACCACCATTTGAGTAATGAGTGGCATGCAGCCTCCAGCACCTCTACCTGTGACCACGCTGTGCTGCCATCAATACTGCACGTCTGCGCCTCAGTTACTGTCTAATGCGTGCCCACCGCTCTGTCTCACACACTGTTTACACTCGACAACACACAAATGCATCTCTGTGAGACAGATGGAAAATCGTATTTGCATCAGTGATGCTTTCGCAGATCCAAGAAATCCAAATTACTGTTTTTTGGAACCCAGAATCCACATAAATTAGCCTGTAATTACACTAAGAACACTGACCCATATTTATCAAGCTTCTTAGAGTAAAAACGCTGAACTGCTGTCAGGTAATGTCAGCAGAATATTGACACGTGCTAAAAAACACGACCATATCAAAACAAATTTTGCCTTCCCCTTCATTGGCTACCTGTTTTTTAATGAATAAAGTTTAAGATTTATTACTAGTCTATAAATCAATTAATGGTTTAGCACCTTAATACATGTCTGAAATGTTGATTGAATATGTTCCAAATTAAGTCTTAAGATCATCAACTGATAGACTCCTCCAGATTTCCCGTATGAAACTCAAAAATAGTGGAGAAGCGACTTTCTGTTTTTATGCGCCAAAAATCTGAACCACACTACCGATAAATATTCGTCAAGCAACCTCTGTTACTATTTTTAAGAAAAATCTAAAAACATATCTTTTTACATTAGCTCTTAACTATTAGACTTTTATTACTATTACTCTATTACTCTATTATTACCTTATTTTATTTTTCTAGCTTTTAATTGGATCTTATTTTTATTTGCCTGGTTTTGATCATATTTTTATTCTAGCATAATTTTCATTTATTTGTTTTTGAGTATTATATTTTTATATTTTATATTCATTTTAATTTACTTTTTGTTGTTGTTTCTTGCTTGTTGTGCTGAAGTTCTTATTCTCTTTATGTATTTTATTCTCTATATGTAAAGCACTTTGAGCTGCATTTTTATGTACGAAAGCTGATGAGAACTGATCTTTGATCAGTACTTTAACTCTGAGATGCTTGATAAATGAGGCCCAGTGTTAAGTACAGGTAAGATAAGGTAACATTTAGATCATGTTTCATAAGCATACTTTTTGGATAAAAGTATTGGGATGCCTACTTAATAATTGTTTCTTTTGAAATGGTAACAAAAAAGAATATTTATCCTGATTTTACTTTATCCTGATTTTAGATATTAGAGTCATCACTGTCCATCATGTTAGATTCTGTGAGGATTTGATTGCATTTAGCATTAGTGATCTCAAGATGTTGGATGATCACCACCTCACCTCACCCACATGTACAGTAATGTGCAAATGTTTTAGGTACCTGTAGGAATTTCAGTAAAGAATAAAATAAATCTGGAACTACACTTTGTTCTTCAGCTTGGCTCACAGGATATAACATATTTAGTTAAAATGAGATTTCCTTGTTGCGTTTTATTGTATGTATGTTTATTTGCATCTATTTAAATTATATGTAGTGCTTTTTTCAGGTAAAAACACTCATATTGCTAAAATAAATAAATTAGTGTAATTTGTTTCAGTGCCTGAAACTTTTGCACAGTACTGTATGCATTGTGAGGTGTTCTCTTGTGAGTGAGGCTAAACAATAGTCAGTGTACTTATGCAGGTTTACAGGACATGGAATCAGACAAAACACTGAACATATAAAACTAAACCCCCAGAGAGTGTGGAGGCAAGGAAAAACTCTGCAGAAAGTTGATTCATTCCCCTGTGCACTATGCTACTCAGCCTCTGCTGACTGTTATTTTATACTGACAGAGCGAGTTGCTGTCATTCCCAGTCTCTTTCACTGTGTTATAATATCACTGACAGTTGGCTGTGGACTATTTAGTAGTCAGGAAATTTCACAACTGGACTTTTTGCACAGGTAGCTTCTTATTACGGTACCACACTGGAATTCAGTGAGCTCCCGAAAGCGACCTATTCTTTTACTAATGTTTGTAGATTTAGTCTGCATGCCTAGGTGATTGATTTTGTCATGAATGAAAATGATGATCTCATGCTTCCTGAATCACTCTTTAACAATTCCAGCCCCATGAATCCTGGCATTGTCATATTGGAATATGCTTGTGTCATCAGGGAAGAAAAAATCCATTGAAGGAATAACCTGGTCTATATTCCGTATATTTAGGTAGTCAGCTGACCTCATTCTTTCAGCACATACTGTTGCTAAACCTAGACCTGCACACCAACTGCAGCAACAACCCCACATCATTTACTTGTGTAGATAAGAAGACACCAAGGTCAAAACTTAATATCTAGAGATCTTATAGCAACAATCTCTCTCTCTTTCTCTCTCTCTCTCTCTTTCTCAGTAGCTGAGGTAGCTTAATTGCATTAAGTTTAGACTGAATTCCATACATACAGTACGTGACAGTGTGTATATGGTATATAAACAGCACATTTAACTTAAAATCCCTCCGCGGACAGAGATTTCATTACATATCTGATTTAGCACACCGCTCTATAGGTTAAGTAATATCAGCATCATCTTAATGTCCTGACTGTAGATGGCCTGGTCTTTAGAAGTACATAATAGATCACAGTCATGATGCAGTTTAGTTTAAGAGAAAGCTTTCACTCAGGGTTCCATTAGGCTCGGTGGGAGGACTTTAAGGAAACATTAAGGATAAGCTTAAAACATGATATTCTGCACATGTCCAGATGTTTCTCTCAGCGGGACGTGTGTGACTCTCTTAATGATTATGTGAACTCTCCGTCACCGCAGTGTGGTAATGGAATAGATGACCCTGCTGAAGAAACAGTGTGGAATGGTGTGCCATGCTGGTATAAGCTGGTTTATACTGGTCTGGTGCTGGGTGACCAGCGTGCTGAATTTTAAAACACAAGAAATATTGGTTTAAGATGGACTGGTTTAAGCTGGTGTGGTGTTGGTTGGTAAATGATTTTTGGTTAATAAAATGTTTTTTGAAGGTTACAATTAACTTTCTTAGCATTTTCAATCTGTTCTGTCTTATTTATGTTCTTATGTACTGTTTTTTAAGCATACCTGTAACATTATTGCAATGTCTGTCAATGTTTGAAGTTTCTATAATGTTAGTATTAATCTATCTGGGAAGGTTATGTGAGAATTTTTTAGAAAATTCCTAGAACATTATTTCTGTTTTGTTACAGGTTAATTTCCTGGAACCTTTTTATAACGTTTTTTTTCTGTTAGCTGGGCTGATGATAGTGGTGCAAGCATCATACTCGTGCATACACAGAAGAAATGCTGTTTTGTGTTGGTTTGGTTCACCAGCATACCACTATTAAAAACAAAATAAATGCTTGTTTTAACTGGTCTTGAATTGGTTTGGTGCTGGTTTACCAATTGTTTATGAACCATAAATATGTTTATAATACATGAAATACACATAATATAAAGCAGATTTTGAATAGGATTGGCACTGTATATGTAATCTCGCCAGAAGTGACTATAGGCACCTTAGCAAGGCTAGCATTATCACTTTCTCTCTCACACACATATGCTTTCCTTCATACACTCAGTATAATATGTGTCCTAATTGAATGCATTGTACTTCTGCAGAACTGGGCGCACCAGTGCCTCCTACCAAGACCTCAATGTAGTGCAATTAGTCAGAAAGCAGGGCCTCAATAAGGCTTATTCTCATAAAGCAGAATAATGGTTTCTCAGGCCTACAACACTGATTGCGTTGTTCTTTTAATTCATGCTCAGTCATAAGTGCAAACTTGGCGTGATGGCTCAAAAACGGAGCAGTTTTGTGGACTCGGGTCTCTATGGAAACTGTGGCCGTGGGGAGCGTTTTCCACAAGCTTATTCTGTGGTCAGAATGGCAGTTCTCCTTGACACTGTCGCCATTTGCATAATGCAAGGGCAAAAATTCTGACACAATTAGAGCCTCCTCTCCAAAAACGAGCGTGGGCGAAGGAACTGAAAGGAGCCGGGGCCTCTCCAGCGTGTGTGGCGTCTCGGTGAGCCGAGCCTGTTGTATTTGGCACGGCGAGCGTGAGAGGGAGAGTAAGAGAAGCCTTGTGCTCACTTGCCCCGAGCCCACTCCCTGCTACTCCCGCCGCCATTAGCGGGAATAAAACGAGCTTTTCCTAATGACTTCACACTTTTAGATGCGACGGTTAATGCTCCTCTACTCTGCGCGCCGGAGAGCTTGCGACCAGCGCAATGAAGGGAATGAATACATCTCCTCTTATTGCCTTATAGCTGTCCAGGAGTTAGCATTACTTCATCTATCGTACAGTAGGAGCTCCATCGCCATATATCACCGGCCATTAGACTGCTTCATTAGTGACTGAAATACTTGTGGTACAATAGTGGCAGCGGCTGCAGTGAGCTCTCCACCGAGCTAGTCTGAGATTTAGCCAGCCTAATGATTTATTATCGCATCCAAGCATAGAGTTCCATCCCGCAACAGAAGTTTCCACATATACTGAAATGGCTACATAATACTCAATTTCCTCAAAGATCAGCGGCTGAAAAATGGTGCAAAATGACTGACACTCTTGGGGGCATGTTTTCTCAGGGAGTTTTCCCATACTCATGAGATTGTTACTGTTCTGTGTTAATGCTTCTCTGTGGACCACTCTCTCAGTATGGCTTCTTTGTATTAATGGGCCCTGCAATTAAGTCCACTTTTGCTCTGATTACCCTTAGAGTAGTTATGCATGAGCCATGAGCATGAGCATGACCACTCTCAAAACTAAAGGTTCCTGAGTGGTTCCTGGCTTGGATATGTAGTTATATGGAAAAGAATAATTGATAGAAAACAATTATTTCTAACAACATTATAAGCATGAAAAAAAAAACGTGTGCTTGGCCTATCTATTCAGTGGTGGGTCTGTGCTTAGAGAACTGGGATACTGTTTATAGCTTTGTGTGTTTGGTACCCCTATTGCACCCTTGAGCAAGGTTCTTAATCTTGAATAATAATCCTGAATTATACTACTATTATACTATTCTGACCGCAGCTTTACAAAGTACAATATGCGAAAAGAACAATTGTGTAGAAAAAAGTGTAGTTTTTGGCTTTGGTTTGGTTTGGTTTGTTAGAGTGTTGGGTTATTGATTACAGGGTTGTGGGTTCGAAACCTTTCCCCTCCAGGGGCACATTAGAATGGTTGACTTTGCAATCTGACCCTGGCCTTCTAAGCTGGGATACACAAAGAGGACAATTTAAAGTGATGATTTTGTTTTTTGTCCGGGGTTATTGATCACAGTGTTGTGTGTTTGATAGCTTTGTTTGCTAAGCTGCCACTCTATGGCTCTTGAGCATGGTGTTTAACCTTTGTACTTCAGTGGCACCATAGCATTTGACTATGGGCTCTAGATCTGGCTCTTTACGCTGGTAGAATATTATTATTACTATTGAATATCAATGCCACATTCTGTCTGACCTGTCCTTCTTTTTATCTACTTCCTGCTTCTGGTCAGGATAGTGGTGGTTCCAGAGTCTTCCTGGAAACATTGGGTTCAGAAACATTGGCTGCCATAGACTGGACAGGATGTCACACTTATTGACATTGATATTCACCCACTGTGTGTATTTTGGGAGACACAAGGACTACCTAGAGAAAACCCATGTAGACTCTAGGAGAACACACCAAACACTTTACAGACAGTGACCAGATCAGGAATTGAACCCAGAACCCCCAGGCATCTGGAGCTTGCAGTTCCACCGTGTCACCATTTAGACTAGTTCAGATTGAGGAAATATCATGTAGGCATACAATTATTGGGCTTAGTAAACAACCATTTTGAAGATGATTATGAGCACATGCTCAGATAATAGCCATGTCATTTGATTATTTAGAAAATAATCCTCAGATTTGTGCAGACTTTGCAAAAATGTAGACTAAATATAAAATTGAGCAAATAAAAAAAAAAACTAAACATATTTAATTGTTTAAGGAGACGAAAGGGGTTGTTCTACGCCAGCAGTTCATTAACCATTCCTCTGAAACTCATAGGAGGTCCAGATTTTTACTCCAACCCACTCACAACACTTACTAATCCAGCAAAAATGTGGACCATCTGGGGGTCCTTCCAGGCTGGTTTTGGAACCACTGTGGCACCACCCCAAAGAACCTCATTGTGGCACCTTCATTTTGAAGAGTACTTGTGGTTCTTATGCTAAATTTTGTTTGAAGATCACTCACTGCTACTGCTTAGCTAGAAGCTGGACTGATGAACTGGTTTCTGATTCTGCACAAAGAGATGTTTAGTGAAATTCATTGGATGTTGTGTTTGAGCCGACTGCGTGTCTTCTATATGCTTCTCCTGTTTTAACATCATGCCGGAGTGCCTGTAACAGCCTGTTCTCCAAACTCCAACGTAAATAAAGACAGAAGCGAACGTCAGAGCGAAACATTGGCTTCGAGAGATGTGGTTTTCTTCATGGATGTATAATAAGTTAAAGATGAAGTTTGGCCTGTAGCTCCCTTCAGATCTCAGTACAATCAGCATTGCTCTGGGACTGAAATCCGAGTCTTTTCTCCCCCTCCGTTTCTCTCCGTCCCTCGCTTTATGTGAAAGCCACACTGGCATTGTTGTCGGGACTGTTTGCGATGCTGGGCTGCAGTGCCCGGGCAAAGATGGATGAAGTTAATGACAGTTTGTGAACATTCGTGGAATTTCCTCTGAAGAGGCCCCAATCGCACTGAATCACCAGGCCATGTGCTCCTGTGAGTACTTGTTAATCCATCCATCAATGTCACTTCAGGAACGTCCATGAGCATCAGATGATGAGAAAAGTGGGCAAAAGTATGTTTGTTGGTAAATATAACAAACAGGGTTTACAATTCTTTACAAGTCTTGAGGGGAGAGTAGAGATTGGAGATGATCTCTGATCTCTGAAAACTCCATGTCTATAAAGTTAAAACCTGTAAAATCAGACTGTATCCTGTTCTAACAACATATTCAGAAGAATTCACAGTAACCAGGAAGTTCTGATGTTATTCTGATTTGAAATAGGTTTTCATGTTTTTGCAACTGAATATCAGTAAAGCCAAGTAGGTCTTTTGGTAGAAACCAAGCAAAACATCCATTTTAGTGTATTCAGTGTACAGCCCTTCACTGTATTTAGAATGTGAGGAAGTTGGAAATCTCTCATATCTACAAATAATCCCAAAAAATCACTTTTATTGTAAAACATCTTGTTCATTACAAATATAGACTATAAGATACATGCTCAAAACAACAATGCAGACAAACACACGCTAAGATAAAAGCAAGATCATCACAGCTAACTCACATTCTAATTACGTTTTAGGCTCTGTCCACATGCAGCCAGGTATTTTTGAATAATATATGTTTTTGTCTCCATCTCTAGCAATTTCTGAAAATCAAGGCCAATGCTGGCCTAGTAGGGAAAGCTAACTCCTGACAAAAAGCTTGATGTGAAGCATAACATGTAGTCCTTAATTTGTCATTTATTCTACAAAAATGCTTATCAATGCTGCAATATGGTCTAAATAATTCAGAAAAATATATAAATAAGACAAACTTGTAATTACCTACTAAACAGCATCACTTTCCAGGCTACAGGTTTCTTCACCATTCGAGATTCTCGCTTATGTTCATTTTGAATTATTTTATCTTTTATCTGATCTTTTTTTTTCATCAAAGCTTTTCTACATTGTTCATTCTTTCTTTTTTTGCTGCTTTTTTTTCTTTCTGCATTTCACTCTTTCAGTCATAAGCAGTGCGAGTAGTGTTGTGTTACTCTTTAACCCTTGTGTGGTGTTCGGGTCTGTGGGACCCTTTTTCATTTTTAATCAAATGATACTAAAAAAAATATTTTTTCTAACTCAAACTCATTGGCATTGGCTCATTTTTTTGTGAGAAACATATATCAAAACACATTTTTCGATAAACACACACTGTACACCCCCCCCCCCCCCCCCTACACATTTATATTACATACAGTATGTTTGGCCAAGGGCTAATAAACATTGCTTCATTTGTAAATTTGAAACTAAACAAATTTTCTACTCATATCTTGAGTTTAATTCATTTTCTTTTACATTTTATTAAAAAAAATAATAAAAAAAGAGTAGCACTTTTTGAAAGAAATGTAACATAAGAAAGGTAAAGGGCAAATATTAACCATGTAAGCTGTTTATATTGCTTGCAATTTAGGTGAAGCAAGCATGTGTAAAGCATTTTAATGTAGAATTGCTTAATTTTGCTGAATTAAATACAAGTAACAAAGTAAACGAGTAACAAAAATATGAATACCACACAAGGGTTAAGCTTGTACTCAAATCTGTAGTACACAGGCAGGTAGACAGGCAGAAATACCATCCAAATCTTTAATTCAGTCTCACAGTCATGTGGCCTTAAGGTTTACTGATCGCTATCAGGATGTAAATAGTATTTAAACTAACATTTTTGATATACATAAATGTTTTTTTCAGATAAATCTCTGATTCTGCCATTAAAACTTAAAATTATCTGCACTGTTGACAACTGAAGATTGATTCAATTCTGCAGTCGTACAGAAGATTACCAGCCAACCCTGTCCTCCCCCTCGCACAAGAGGGTCACCACCCAATACTTTCTTTGTAAGCTCTGATTGTATGTTGCTTTTGAGAATCTGAGAATGGCCTCTTAAGAGAGGCAGCATACCCACAGATAAAATCCAATCATGGTGTTAGTGGTTGGAAAGTTTTATGGATGAAAAAACGCTTTGGCTCCAGAGGGTAAAAAAAAAGCAACTGTTGTGTTTTGATCTTCAGGCATGGAGGGACGGAGGGGAGGAAGATGAAAAGGCTGCATAGTTTCTTCTGAAGGAGAACAATGCCAACAGTGCCAATTCCAATGCATTTGTCATGTCAGGATTTAGATGGCATTAGAATGTAGCAGAAGATTTGAGGCTAACGTTTAGCTTTTTTTGTCTTTTAGTAGAAGCAGAAACATGCTCACGATGAATAAACGTAGAAATGAGCAGTCTTTTATACATGTGTAATACATTCACGATGTATAATAACAATTCAATTATTGCCAGCAGCTTTAAAACATGTGTTTGATATATATACACAAAGCATTCATTGATTTATACTTCTGTTAAATGAAGGAATGAATGAATTATTATAATGTTTATACTCTTAGTTAATTACAGCTCAGTTTAAGCAAATTGTTAAAAACACAGACACTGTGCTGAAAGTCATGGGATAGCAGCATGTAAACTGATTATGAAGTGTTACCTCGCGGGATGGCTTGGAAATGCCCATACCTGCACAAGTTGTGAGGTGTTATCTTGTGAGTGAGATTGAATTGAGATGTGTTATTGGAAAGTCAATGTGAATTTTTATTGTTATTGGAGTTTGATCAGAACAAGCTCAGATAGTGGTTGCCAGATGCCGGATAAATCATTCCATTTCTGAAAACCCGTGGACAGTGTCATGGGTACCAGTAAAACATCATAGAAGACGTTATCATCATGACCGGCAGCATCTGGCTAGAATTGTCCATGCCAACAAACAAAGGGAACTTGGCAGAAATCATATCCACTTTCGATCCAAGAGACCCCACACATTTCACACAGGTCAGAACAGTGGTCCTTAGCTTTTATATTCCCATGTCCCATGACTTTTGCCATATCCTACAGAAGCTAATGTGCATGTCAGTTTATAGAGCCCTTTACATCATAATACCATTGTTCCATTGTTCCATAATGCCATTGTGTCTCTACTTAAATTATTTAAATATGGCATTTGTTCTTTATGTTGTATTAGGATTTCATGATGTATAGACCAATAGAAATGTTTCAAAAATATATATTTTTCCTCCATTGTAAAATTTAAAAGGCCAACTTTGAAGTTGACAATTTGGAGAATTTAGTTTTTTGTGTATGAACAATGTATAAAAAGTATAAAAGGCTTTTTTCCAGCAGGAGATTTATTAATCACAGCTTTAAATATGACATTTGCAAGAGCAAGAACAGAGCACTATTAACCTTAGTCTCGTGTAGCAGTTTGAGGTCCCAGCAGACCCTCTGAATCAGGTCTTTCTGCGAGTTTTCCATTGCTGCAGTCGTGAAGGTGGCGCAAGAATAAATTACTGCGTCGTGAACATAGAAATGTATTTTACAATTTTCAGTTCGTCTGCCAAGCTCATTTATACATAATGTAAAACGATGCAGGCTCAGTACTGGAGAGCAGCATATTTATAATACACACCACATGCGTACACACACTGGCTCCTTTCACACAGACTGTTTATGAGCTACGGACATGCATGCTATACACACTGATAGCAGACAATCTGCACAAAAACAAACACAGATCAAATATAGTGCATTCTTCCTTTAATCAGAAACAGAGTGAGACGGTCCTCATTCTTCATTCTAAAACAACACAGATTTAAGGAAGTGCTCTCCTTATGTAAAGGCGTTTAGCAAAATATATATACTAGTGCATCTCAAAAAATTAGAATATCATTAAAAAGTTACGTCGTTTCAGTAATTCAGTTCAAACTCATATATTATATAGATGTATTACACACAGAGTGATTTATTTAAGTGTTTATTTCTTTTATTGTTGATTATTATGGCCAAAATTCAGTGTCTCAGAAAATTTGAATATTATAAAAGACCAATTTGTACTTTTGGCAGTGTGACAAGTCCTGCTAGAAAATGAAATCCGCATCTCCATTAAAAAAGTGGTCAGCAGAAGGAAGCATGAAGTGCTGTAAGATTTTCCGGGAAAACACTGCACTGACTATGGATAAGATATAGCATAGTGGATCAACACCAGCAGACGACATGTCTCTCCAAACCATCACTGATCATCAGTAAATTTTGCATTAAATTTAGAAATTAAGGGATTAGAGTCTGGAGGAAGAGTGGAGAGACACACAGTCCAAACTGCTTGAGGTCTAGTGTGAAGTTTCTACAATCAATGATGGTTTGGAGAGACATGTCATCTGCTGGTGTTGATCCACTGTGTTATATTATCAAGTTTAAAGTCAGTGCAGTGGTTTCCCGCAAAATATTACAGCACTTTTTTCTTTTCTCTGCTTTATGGAGATGCAGATTTCATTTTCCAGCAGGACTTGGCACAATGCCCGCTCTGCCAAAAGTACCAATTGGTCTTATATAATATTCTAATTTTCTGAGAATTTAGGGTTTTCATTTTGAACTGAGTTACTGAAATAAAGTAACCTTTCAATAGTATGTATATTTTTAGATGCTCTAGTACACTAATGAACACATTAATCTACTTTAATTTGCTGTGCAGCACACATGGTGCACCTAAAGGAATGAACTCTGACGACTGACTGCTGTCCAGGTTTATTTCGGTCAGTGGCGCATCTGTGTTTTCCACCGCCAAAATATATAAGAACACACCTCACTTCCAGACCACCACGCAGATCAGAGTAGATTTATTCTTAAATTTCAACGCTATTTTAACGGTGTGGGCACTGAAAAAGCTGAAAATAGACAGTTGATGGGGTGTAAGGTAGCAATGTGCATCATGACACGCCTTGTGTAAGTTGTATGATAGAGCCCATTCATAGACAATGAAATCCTGGTCTTGAAATGTCATGATAAGGGAAGCTCTGAACTGCAAATCTTAGACAATAGATAATCAGTTTTAGTTGCAATTCATTCAAATCATTATTTGAGTTTTAATCAAACTGTGATTCAGAGCTACAAATGTGAGGTTGGGAGAACTTTTGACTAGTCTTAAGTAAGCCTGTCTTGACATTTTTTACAGAGCATCATATCAGCCACCCCACAGCACCGCAATACGTTTATTTCAGCAATAAACAGTGCCTCTGACTTTTTATTCCTCATAGACTTCCTAACCAAGCCCATAAAGTCCCATAAGCAGAAAGTGTATTCTGGCACTCTACCTTTCTTATTTAGAATGCTTCAGAATGCTGATTCAGGATGGCGTAGTCGACTGCGGTGCTGATTCATTTGTCAGTCGCTGCTCGGCTCCTCGGCAGTGTTGGGTAAGTCATATTCTGCTCAGTAAATCAGTGCCTTGTTTGGTGTTGATTCATTATGCAGTCGTTCATGTCCGCAGACATGGTTTAGGGAATATTCAGCCGGAGGCACGGTTCAGGAGACCTTGAGTAGCTAAAGGACTAAACAGAACTGGTGAGAGCTGCCATCATTAGAAATGTCATGTTTCAGCCTTCAGGCACTGATGAGTTTCTAGAGCTGAATATTTGAGTGCAAAGCATTCTGGGAGTCCATCATTGATCAGGGCTTTTCTTGTTTATGGATTATGTGGTTTACATCAGGCGAGCCGGCCTGCCAGCCACCGCTGGGTGGATTGCACTGTCTTTCACACCTGATTCAACTCATCATTTAATTAAGCAGGTTCAGGAGGTGCAGGGTCATTACTCGCTGCAAGTGCTACAAGCAGTTACTTACAGAGCCCCTGAGCAAACAACAGGCCCTGCCCTGTGATTAGATTTCTCCTTTAATAGCCTGTATTAGTCATGATGATACTGCCAGACAAATTTCTTATAAAATCATCTTTTAATGATTTTTATAATAATGTTATTTATTTAGATTTACTGCATTTGGCTGATGCTCTAATATGTACCATCTTACATATAAATCATGTTCCATATGTACACTGTAAAGGGTCTGTTGGATTTATATAAAAAAATATGTATATCAGGTTTGTTTAATAAAAATAAAATGTATGTATGGTGAACATCAAAAAGCTTTATTTTTTTGGTATTTAAACTAATATAGTGTTTTTATATTGATTAAAGCTATTAAGTCAAATTTAAAATTTGTTCAGTCAATATGACTTTTTAATATTTATTGAAAGTTGAATTGAATTGAAATAGTTTAACTCATTCAATATCATAGTTTTTACACACTTACATTCTAAGAATTATCACCTTCATAAGTAATAATAGAATAATTGTGAATTGGTGCAGGAACTGGTGCAGTCTGTAACATTTAGCCAACATAAAGCCACTCTAAACAGCAAAATAAGCCAAGCAAACATACGAGTATACACACAGAGGAAGGTAGCATGGGGAGAAAGACTACAAACTGATGGTAAGTAAAGTAAGGGGAAGACACTTTATACTGCATATATAAAATCACTGTTTAGGTGAATATTCACTTTTAAATAAAAAGGAGCAAAAATATAACCATTTATACCTCCTTTTTATTTACCAGTGAATATTTGAGCAATGCTATAGAAGAACATATTTAAAAATCATATTCTTCATTATAAGGTTAATAGTTTAAAATTGCAATAAAATTAAATAAAGAATCTTTAGATAAAGTGAATGTTCTTCACATTCACATCTTTTTTCTTTTTTTTTCTCAGTAGTTGTAACAGGAAAAGCAGCTTGTATAAATATGCTCATGCTCATGCATAACCACACCAGAGAGAATGTGGTGTACTACTCAGATACACTCATATAATAATATTAGTCAAACCTGATGCAACATACTATGAGCTTTCTGATCACTGGAAATCATTTTTAGATAAGGTTTAAATGTCTAACATTTGCACATTTAAGTTAATTTTAATGAAAAGTTAATGATAATGTGTGTCAGATACTTGATCTTCAAATAATTAGTTGCACTTAATTAGTCTAGGCCTGAGTTGTGGTCTATAAATTTATATAACTATCTATATATCAGTTTATATATCATGTATCCAGTAGTCTAATGTGCTGCCACTATGAACCGCAGGTCGCAGGTTCTAATCCCGTTCATGTAGCTCTGCTACAGCTGCTGGCGTCCAGAGGGATCAAAATTGGGCTTGCGTCCTCCAGGTGGGTAGATGGTGCTCTCTCCCCATCACGCTCAAAGGTGGCGCCGGGCAGCATGAGGCGTCTGTGGGTAGATGCATCAGAACCTCGTCGCTGTGCTGTCTTTTGAACGCGCTAGCCGCTCAGGCAATGATGCATCGGCAGCTGTTTAAAAAAAGGAGGAGGCGTGTGCCACTGGTAACAAAGGGGTGGGACAATTGAATAGTCAAATTGGGAGAAAAATGGGAAAAAAAAGTTAGCTCTTTGTTATTGTTATTAAAGTGTCCATATTTCTAAAATAATATTAGTAATTCTATTCATCATTATGTGTAAAACAGATCAAAAAAGTTAGATAGAAACATCACCTAACACCGGTTTCTCAGTGTTCAGAAACTTTAACAATGCTAACAGAGCTGAGGCTAATACTCTAGTACATGTACACAGATCCCAAACAGCCAGTGTTCAGTGTTTATGAGTGTTTAATTATATTATAAAATCCTGGAGCAGAAGCTGATCTGAAGTCTGCTTCTTTCGAGAGAATGTTGATAACTAAAATTAACTGAGACATAAGAATTACAGTAAACCATCCTACATGGATCAATTCTGTGGAAATGGTGTCATCTTTATGATCTATTTTACAGGACAGGGCTTCACTATGTAAACCATTTTTACCACTGTAAGTCAGTGTGATAGAATGAGACACTACAGCAAAATCTGTGAAATATTATTTTGCAAAACGCTCTTATAGTCGATTGAAAGAAAGCTATTGATACTGCCTGTCAGATATGCAATGTCCAAATAATTTGTAGCACATGCTTAGTCTAGTCCAGAGCCACTGCAGGTGATTTCTCATGGAGGAATGGAGGGTGTGGCAGAGAGAAGAAGGGGCACGGGACAGATAGTCGTACTTTTGATCGATGTTTACCGCATCTAAAATTTGCCGCTTCATCTTCTCCGGATTATTCTGCAATCAACAAAAGCATTCTCACAGCAAAACGCTGTCATCAGCTATTTCTGCAACCTCTAGCTGCGCGAGTAAACAGCCGTGGGGGGAGGCTCCTGCTCCTCTGCCATGCGTAGTCCATCACTAGCCTGTGACCGGAGTTGAAAACTCATTCTTTACATACATGAATGAAGAACAGAGTCATCCGTTACCCTGCGTGTCTCTGCAGTGTGCCACATTCTGGCCTTTAGCTTTAGAAACAAACACATAGCAAGTACTCTCATACTGGGAGATATATGTGCCATTGGTTTCCAGTTTCAAGGGTGGGAAACTTATAAAATGCTATACTGATAATAGTACCCTGGTGATAAAAAGAATATATACTTAATTCTACTTAAAACATATTGATTTAGGTACTTACAAAAAAAAACATTAAATGTACATTAATATTATGCTTTCATCAAATGTTTGAAAGTAAACTTTGATAATACTTTTTAAAAAGTACAATATAGTGCATTTACAAAAAAAAGACTACTATAAAGTACACTAAATAACAAGTAAATTAAATTACTACATTTATTAAATTTTAAGTAAATTTGTAACACGCTAAACATTGTAGTACAGTATATTAAAATATATATTTATACCCAAAGAATTACAAGTGTGCTACTTACAAAAGACTGGAACAAAAAGCATATTTGTACTCTAATGTAAATAGATCACATATATTTATCATCAATTACATTTATTAACATTCAGTGTTTGATAGTGATACAGTTGTAATACTTATTAAATGTATTATAATTTTACTGTAAACATATTTAAAATATGGGGTTACATACATGAAGTAGTATGTTTTTTAATGTTAACTTAAATATATTTAAAATAGTTCCATTTTAGTACACTTAGCACAATTAAAGTGGGACTTTTGTACTATTTTTATACAATTAAAGGATAATAAGTAAAAAAGTTGTTCCGTTTTAGCACTCTTAATATCTAAATATACTGATTAATAATGTGGCTGAAAAGTGCACTTTAGTGCACTATAGCATAATAATGCTTAGTATACTTTAATCTACTTTTTTTTTTACTAGTGTAGGTTGAGTTCGAACAGCATATTTCTGAAACTCAGCAGCCCTGTACACACAGTTCCACAGCAGGTACAGGATTAAACTCCCCACTCCAATATTTAAAATCAATTAGCTGTTCCAGATTGAGGCTTTATGAGCAGAGAAAAGTCACACTCAACCTAGAAGTCCTCAAAACTGCAAAATTTCGTCACTCTGGCAGCCATTGGGGGAGAGATTCAATGCGTCCAAGCTGTCCAAAGGTGAAGACACTGTCAGCCTGGGAAACACCACAACCACAGTGTATAGGAACTCCAGCAGCAGTCCTGTGAATCTTTATGTGCCATGATTTGAAGTAAACTTCCATTACATGTTATGTAAAGTCACTTGAGTAGCAATCCCAGACATTATAGCTGCAAAATTAAGAATTCTCAGGCAGCAGGTCTGTAGATTAAGAGTCACTCCGGCATTTGGCCTGGAAAAACCTCCTGCTCCATTGTGTGAATATATTAATTTGATCGAGGCCTGATAGTGGGTGGCAGATATATCACATTTCTTAGGTTTATGCAGGCATTTAAAATTCCTCAATCCAGAGGCTCAGTGTCTTGCTATAGTTGTCTATGCAAACTGACAAGCAACTCTGTCAAAATCATATTCAATGTCATTCAATGCAAGAGTCCCCACACATATCCCTTAGGTCAGGAGAGCATTCTATAGCTTCTATTGGAAATGGCATAAGTAATGGGACTCAGTACTAGCCCGATAGTCCCTTGTCTCTTGTCTGTTGCTAAGAAGAACAAGAACACATTCAGAGGGAATCTGGGGACACAAGAATCTGGTTGCCAGGGCAGAAGGTCAGTTTTGGTATCAACAACAAGATATCCTTCACTGTCTGTTTAGGTTTATAATATCAAAGTCTCAGCATTGGTCTGGTGCCTTCTCTGCAGTGTCTGTATTGTGGTGTGTCCTGTGGTGAATTGTTTTCCCGGGCCGCGCTGTCCCCTTCGTCTGGAAGTGGCCTCTCCTCATCGCGTGACAAGTTGACTGGGTTCAGTGCGTGCCGCAGAGCGAAGAGCAACAACAACAACAACAAAGGGATCAAAATTTCATATAGTAAATTTTATAACTTTATCATCTTCCTGCCATGAACAATCTGCCGGACTGTAATTATTACAACAGGGACGGTGCGTTGAGCAGGCCAGTCGCTAACCAAGCGGCTACCATCGCTGCTGCCGCGACTGACCAAATGATGTAGCGGTCAGCTCTGTCGCCTGGGGCTGGAAAGTTGTGGGTTCCCTCTGCATGCCAAGTTTGAGTCAGCCCAGTCCTAAATCTAAAAAAAGGGGACTTCTCGGGCAGACAGGCTGACCACAGAGACATCAGTCGGCCCAGGGTTTCCCTGCCTTCTCATGAAGGCCTGTGGCCTGCCAGTCCTTAACAATACAGGTTCAAACGGGCCAGCGATACTCGCACTGTAAAAGACATTAGCTGGGAATAGCCACGGCTGCCAACCAGCTGCTCTGGAAGGGACGTGCGAGGAAGGGTTGGCATTCAGGGGAACAAACATTTTCTCTCTCTCCTTCTCTCTCGCTGGTGTTATTTCCTGCTTCATATTTTCGTGCGAGGATGTCCATGCCTTTCTCTGCTTTCTGGCATTTTTACACATGCCTCGTGCCTTTGAACGCGCCTTATTTGTTGAGGTTTCCTTATTTGTTGAGGTTTCCTTATTTGTTGAGGTTTCTCCGTCGCCCCATTCTCTGGCCTGTTTAATTGGTCCCATTAAAGTTTTTTTTTCCAGAAGGAGGCTGAAGACACAGAGCAGGCAGAGAGCAGGGCCACTTCGCCCCTCTTAGATGCGGCTTGGGCGGTCAGGCTCTGCGTGCCTGGCTGTATCGCCTTACCCCTGACCACAAGGACTCCTAAAACAGAAAATCCAAAGGAGCAAGGGAGGGGAAGAGGCACGGCAGAGATAAAGTCGCGCCGCTTCCTCTGAGAGATCGAGGCCCGTCTGCCAAAATGCGGCGTCTGGTCCCAGGGAAAAGAGGGCCCCATACATCAGAACAGATGTCTCTGCACACGCTAAACATCTCGCAACACAGAAGACCAATCACGCAACCATTTGTCAAGATAACTCTCATTAAGAAACCTGTCAGCTTTTTACACCTTGCAGTGTTTCAATCATATTCCTTATTGCCAAAACTGCACCTCCTCTTCTGCTGAACGAGGGAAAAGCAGGAACGTATTACGCCGTGAAATGCAGCGTTTTTGATTCGTCGAATTACTTGCGGCTGAGTGTTTTTCAAAACATTCAGGTTTTTTTCCCCTCAAATCAATTACGACTTGACAAAGTAACTAACGGCACTAGCAAAGACAATCCCCCTGTTTGGTGGGCGTAATTCACTTTGGCAGGCCTGCATATTTCGCTTGGCTCCACGCCTGCCTGCTACAGCTGTGCAGGAGACATTTCCTAAAGATCTTTTATTCTCTCTCTTTCTTTCCTCCTCCTTCTCTTTCTGTGGGAGATTACATTGTCTTTTTGATGTCTGCCAGCAGATATATGGCACATACTCCATGCTCCTATCATGGTCCCAGCACTGCAGTACACCATGTCCAGAAAATGAATTGCCCCCATCACTTTGCAGGCCTGCCCTGGTGGTGCATTATATAACATCGATGATGGCAATCTCTCCCCCTTCGGACGTGGCCCGTGATTGATACTGGAAAGCATCCATTTCATGCTCAGTCACTGGCGCTTACAGCGTGAAGCTGATATTTCTCTCAGTCTGCATGGCTGGAAAATAGGGCTGTGTTTCTTTTCTTTCCAATTATCATCCAAACCACCAGCAGAATGGTGTAGAAAGTGAGGGGGGAAAGAGAAAGTTTATGCGGGTGAGTTAAAAAAAAAATCAGCAAGACAGATAGAAGGGGAGGCCGAAAAAGAGATATCAGATCCTTCTTTCCACCTCTCAACAGGAACGCAAAAAGTCTCCCAGCTAATTGTGTGGATCAAAGAACAAAGGAATCCACTCAGACATGATTGAATGGAAGCAGACCAAGAAAACCTGTTTCAATTACCACGAGCAGGGAGATTCCAGCAGCTGGACCGAGGCTGAGAAACAGGCCCGGGGGAAATGGCCAGCCATTGAGAGGAGAGCGAGTGCTGAGGGTGCTGGCTGGATAGGCTATCGCACAGATCAATCACCTGACCAATGGGGCTCAGCCAATAGCAGATGACATAAAAGCTTGATGGGGTGAGAAGCAAGCAGTTAATCATGTCAGACCATCAGCAGCTGAATGGCCAGTCACTGCTATTCATTTAAACCAGGAGGAAGGGCGATAGAGGACAGAATGGAAAAAGATAAAGAGGTATTTATTTAGAAACTCGCCAGAATAGAACTACAAAACAGCTCACTAGTTTCTGGCTGATTTCTGAAAAGGCTCACACCAAACTAGACCCTGGACCACACTACACAATAATCAAGCTGATTGTGATGCTGATTTGCTTTTCCCCACAAAATCGCAAAGCTGTCCAACTGTCCAAAACTGTTTTCCCTTATTCCCTGATTGTCCTATGATGGTATCATTATATCTAAGCCTGTCCAGCCTTATTAAATCCAGTCATAGATACCCAAATTTTACATTTTAAGATATTTACGACATCATATCATTTTGAGGTGTGGTGGAGAATGTCAGATGTAACTGCTAAGTGCTGACAACATGCATTAAACTGAATGAAAAAACAAAGAAAGCTAAGCTAAACAGTTAACTATATATGCCTTCTTTCCATAAAGTCTTAATACTTTTCTTTACATCGTAAATATAAAAATATAAGAAGTATATAAAGAAATATTTTTATATTTATGTATATATGTTAGTATTTCAATAACTTTTTCCCTGCAACAAATGGCACGCGTAATAAGCACAGCAATCGGTGCCTTGTTTCTGTCACTTTTGTTCATAAGCAATTCGAACAAGACTTTTAGCAAAAAACAAAATGCAGTTAAACAGAATACCAAGTGTGTGACTTGGTTGGGGTGAAAAGAAAACGTTTAATTGTGGTTTTACAAGCCTGTTTACCACCATGGAATTTTGTCTGTGATTAAACATGCTGTTTTTCCTTTTACAGAGGGCTTGTGGGAAACAAAAAAGAAAGATAAGCTCTTCTTTTATTTTCTAGTTTGCAATGCTCAACAGAAACATACCATATCATTACATAGACTGAATAAGTCTTAAATATAGATTCCTACCAAATAGCATTGATGTTTTATCTGGGGTTTATTTGGGGCTTCTCAGTCTAGTTGGCAAATAAAGCAGTTAGCTAAGTAAAGACATTTTGGTAGGACAATATTCTGGTAAGACAATATTTAATAATAGATTGGTTTTTAGACAGCATTTCCAGTTAGACAGTATGAACGATTCTGATGTGGCTTCCCCAATGCTAAAAATACATTGAATAAAATACAGGACAATAAAAAAACATGAATAAAACAGATAGATATGTAATCACACTGATCAATTATTTTATTAAATATGTCACATTTTTCAATAAGAACTAGAGCATTTATTTAAACAAATTATCTGGAGTTTCACTGATAATAAACTGTTAAAGGTCTTTTTCAGCTAAATCCATTTTTTCTTGTTCTTTGTAAAATATTATTGGTCTCTCAGAGTTGTATATGATGCTGCACATGAAACTGTTTTTCAGCCTCCCTTGTCTGCAGTAGCTAGTAAAAGAAAATACTCAGAAAAACAAGTAGATCGGGTAAAGCACCATGTCTACATCAACCAGTGAGTTGATGGCCTCGCTCAACTCGGCTCAGGACCGCCCACAGACAGGATTGAACCTAGGCTGTCTCGTTAGCTAAGGAAGAGATTACAGCTTTGTTTTCACAGCTAGTTAACATTAACTATCTTGTGTAAGTAACTGTAGGCTTAAATCGGATCTCCAGTTGATTCTGCGTTTTAACAAGACCTTACCTAGCACTTAGTGCTTTATCTTTATAACTAAGACTGTATCTCTAAAAACATTTTGTTATTTGAGTTTTAAAAAGCTGTAAAATTGACTGTGGGGGAAGGCAGGTATGCGTTCTCTGCTGCAGTCCTGTTAGCCAATCAGAGGTGATATATTTGTATGTATGAATATTCATGAGCAAGAGCCAAAACCTGTCTTTCTTCAGAGACTTCTAATCCAGTGATCTAAAGCAGGGCTAAATAGAAACACCTGAGCACTTTTTTGCTCACATGGCATTTATTAATACTACAGACCACAACTAGACTGTTTAAAATGAATGAAAAAACGAAGAAATGAGACCTTTAAAGTGATGAACTTTAAGAAACAAAATTAAAGGTAATGTTTTCAGTAAACCAAGGTAAATACAGTTGCTGTTATATGGAATCCTCTGGAGAAGACAACATTGGTTGGATGTGGACTGTGGATTGTATTGCTATATATATTTTTTTCTTTTAAAAAAGCAGAACATCAGTTATCTGTAGTGTGGGACTGTAGTGTACGGGGGTTTGTCTTGCACTGAAACACATTTATCCAGAAAAACAAATGTACAGCTTGCAGATGTCAAGCGTGTGACTTGTTCCTGGCAGACATGGTAAAATGGCTCTTGTCCCGAGCTGAGGGTGAGGTAAAGCTCTTCCTTCCTCCGGAATGGATGAGAGAAAGATGGGAAGTTCCTACAGGTGACAGGAAACGGCAGATGCTGTTTGCTATCAGTGAGGAAGAGGCCCAGGATGATGACATGTCCCTCAGAGCAGGTCCTGTCACTGAGTCACTGATATTGCACATAGAAACACACACACACATACTTACTTACTCATACTTACACTGTTCAGCCATAACATTAAAACCACCTGTGTAATGAGGTCTAGATCCCTCTTATCCCAACCTTCCCTCTATGCATCAGTGAGACTTGGGTGTCTATAATGCTGCCCAAAGTTCACTTGTTGTTCTTACTTGGATACTTTTGGTAGGCATTTACCATTACACACCAGGAACACCTCAAAAAAACAGTCCTCTAGCATTCACAATTTGGTTGTTGTCAGAGTGACTCAGATTCTTTTTCTATTATTTTTCAATGTATCATCTTCACTCACTGCCTAATATCTATATCCACCCTTTAACAAGTGCTTCTGCCACCAGATAATCAATATTACACACTTCTCCTGTGAGTGGTTTTAATGTTATGGCCGATCAGAGCACACTTAAAGCAGTGCTTGATGTTTAGTCTCACATGACCTTCCCACACAGATCTACAGACGCCCATAACACGAACATTTGATACTGTTTCATTGCCAGTTCAAAGCATTTTTTCCCTTTAAAAAGAGTCAGTCTATGTGGAGATAAATCATAAATCCTGTTGTTGCTTCCCAGATAAAGTTTCAGAACTTCAGATATTCAGACTGGAGAGAGATGTGTAAGTGAGATTATATCAGTAAGCAGTTCATAGTTTCATAGTCTCTACACACTAAAGTGTGAAAGTAGCCCTACTCTATAGTTATTCGACACTGTATGTTTAAATGTTTGTGGATAACATTTGTAATAAGTCATTTTTTAAGTTTAAGTTGCACTTGTTGCTGACACAGACATGCAAATGCACAAACACACACTTGTCTAGTCTCTGCATTGGAATAGGACTCTCTGCAGCAGATAAACATGAAGGAGTAGTAAAGTAGTAGAACCGAGTTCCCTGGAATTAAACAGCTGTGCTCCAAAATCTAGTAAAATGACATGTCTGGTCAGCAAAGCAGAGACAAAGCAAGATAAACTCTTTTTAATACCCTTGATTTTTATATTTAGACATTTTATTAATGTAATAATGTTAATAATGTTTGTAGTTTAAGTTATATTATTTGGAACTTAAATGTTTACATATATTTTATATTTTTATTTTGTAAATATTGTGTTCTTCACTACTAGGAAGCACCAAACCTCTGGTTTTTACTCTTGTTATATCTGTGCCAATAAACCTGATGGCTTTTGATTGGATAGTCTAATTGTTATTAACTACACATAGTGTTAAATGCCTGTGAAAAAGGGAAAAGTTAGGGCTGTTAAATTGTCGCATTAATTTTGATTATTCAATCACAGAATAAAATAATGCAGTTGAAAAATTAACGCTGATTTATCACTTTTCTTGGTGCACTACAGTTTCAGTCACTGTAACGTGATGAAGGTGACCAGAGTAAGTTGCAGTCATTATACACATATCATATAAAACAGCAAAACTTACCATATCTAGGCAGCACAATGCCATCATTCTGATATTAAACATCAGTCATTAATTTGTCTCTGGAAAAAAAATAGCACCCAAGCTAACACCATTAAATCCTTACTGCTGAGTTCATCTGGTAGCTGTTAGCATTGAGCCGCTAGCTGCATTCTGGTGTTCTGAGGGTAACAACTAAAGACAAGTTAAGTAAACTATAGTTATAATCCACATACAGTATCATATTAAACTATAGAACCTACTAATCTAATCAGCACAGTAACATCCGTTAGCTATCAAACATCAGCCATTAATTAAAAAAAAAAAAACAAAAAAAAAACGGTTAGAATCACCAGTTAGCTGTTAGCTAAATAATGGCTAGCCTAAAAAAAGCCATTTTGAGCTTAAGGACATATATGTATTTTTTTTAATCGCTTGACAGCACTAGTAAAAATAAACAGTGTAAAGCATGGAAAGGTATGTTAAAGACATTATGTCTTAAAGTTTCTGTCAAGATTGAACATTATTCAGTTTCTAAGCTTCCCCCAAGCTTGCAGTGCAGTGTATATATCATCAGTTCTCTATTCTAAAACTTTATATTTGACCAGTGAAGCCAGTAAAGTCCTCCGACTGTATCTAATCTGGATCACAGTTGTACGTCTCTATAGTTTGTTTAAGGTGGGATTTCGCTCTTTTGTCTGAGCTGCAGAACACTTGGAGTGAGAAGAGGCCCGTGATGCACAGAATTATCAGGGGGCGTATCAGTTATCCTGGAGCCCCTCCATAACTCAGTTACTGTCTGGAGGGCCTGGAGAGTTGGCCTGGCAGCTACTTAAGCCCCCCTCCCGGTCCCCGTCGTTCTGCAGGCAGCTAAGAGCATATTTTCTGCATTAGCACGGACGTGTGCCTCCGCCACCGGTCAGGATTCTACTGCCTGATGCTTCGGGATGACCTACACCCGAAAGTATTCGCTGCACATGAGCCGCTGATGTTAATGGCACTGGCCTTTTTTGAGCATGAGAGAGAGAGAGAGAGACTCTGCTGAATTTTCTCCCAGTGTGAAGATACTGGGAATCAGCCTCCGTCTGCATGGTGTCTGTCCGTCCCTAAGATTTATATGTCTGTGGCAGTCATAGACACACACACAGACACACACAGACACACACACGCTCACACACGCGCATACACACATATGCTCAGTCACTTATCACTAAACTTATCACTGTAAAAGAAATGCAATAAATTCACAGGTAAAATGGCGCTATATAACAGGCTGCTGTAAAGAATGCTGACATGAAGCTTCTTGTTAAAATGTTGTATTTTATAGTAAAGCGCTGTGATCTACAGGTTATATAGGGACACTGACCTTGACTCTATAGAGTTTTGAACAGTCTGTCTCTGAATATTGTAGTATTTCACAGCATTCCACAGTTGTGTGTGTGTAATTTTGTTAATTTCCTTTTATTTACAGTTCATTTTTATAAAGATTTTGTTTTTTTAATCAAATTTTTTTAATTGTGTGTTATAATAAGCTATAAAACACACATGGGTTACAGATCAGCATATCTTTTCTTATGTCTTTTCTACAATGTGTGTGTGTGTTGATTAGTGTACACTTTAGCAGTGTTGCCAGTGATAGTATTATCTGACTGTTTATCTTTCATTTGCAGCTGAAACTGAATTGAAATCAATTTTAAATTTAATTTAGTTTAAAGTTTAAAGTTTTAAAAACATTTGTCAGCAGGAAGACGTCTATAGTAGTCTATACCGTCATGTAATCCTACTATTGTTATTCTAAAAAATAGCAATTACAGTAAAGTGCACTGATCCTGTAGAATATCTTACTGGAACAGTACAGCTAACTTGTGTACTGTACATTAAAAATACAATAATTTACTATATGCATGGATTACAGGTTCAGTATTGTAAATGTAATTACTAGATAATTACTGTAATTGTACAGGTAATGTATAATGTCTGTGTAAGTTATATACTCACTTGATAAAGAATTTATGTAAAAACATATTAAGCAATACATGTTACAAACATTGAAAACTATTTAAAAAAAAACAAGTTAGTCACACCTTATTATAAAGCTAATTATAATGCAACAATGCACAGGTACAGAAAACTATTAATTATCCTTTAATAATTAACTTAAAATTATAATGTAACAAAATCGTTACAGAAACACAGATAAACCACTGGTAAAATTGTTACATTGTTTAAATTAGGATGTAACAATGGAGATACAACTATTGTTTTAACCAAATTATTAATTAAAATTAAAGTAAAGTAACAGAGAAGATACAAAGCAACCATTTCAAACAATGATATGTTTAAAATTATGATATAATAATGTGGATGGTAAAAAAAATAATCACTGAAATAAACATTAGCATTGCATAGTTACATAGTTAGGATAATGATGTTATATATGGGACACAAAAGCAGTGAAAACTGTTTTTAAATTTTAATTATCTCATTAAAATTGTGATAGGATATTTATACAGCTATTTATAAACACAATTGATGTAACATGATGTAACAATGCAGGGCTGGAAAAAAAAACATGAATAAATCATTCGTAAAAGTCTGCGTAGGTAATTTTGTAGTGTAACAATGGGAATGACAGATGTATGAGTTAGGTTAGGGTTACAGTGAGTGTGTGTGTGTGTGTGTGTGTGTGTGTGTGTGTGTTCAATCAGTGCTAATTCTCTCCCTCTCTCTCTCTCTAAATAAATAAATAAATAAATGCATGAATGGAACGTGATTGCGGGCAGAGATTAGCACCCAACTGCAAAGAAAACAATAATATCTTGAAGGATGTGAGTCAGACTCTCAATTGAGCGTTGAATTGTGGATTCTCATCCATTACACGAGCACACTGTTAAACCATTAGTGCGCTCTGGCGTTCTGCAGGGTCTTGTGATGCTCTCCTCTATACTATTTTTACCCAGACTAAATAAATCTGAGATGTGATTCCATTAATCCACCACTTGGTGTCTGTTTACCACTGATAATGCAGAATCCTGGTGACTGAGGCTGAATGGCGGGTATGTGTGTAATGTATGTGTATTCCACACGTCAGAAAGCTTAATTGGATGGTATTTATTGTGCTGCTTTTGCCCCATATGTTAGCCGCGCAGCCGAGCGGGGTGATTTAATAGTACAACAAATACAGCACTGTTGCTTTATTATTCTTGGGAACTGGCCAAATGCTGAGCAACCATCACTGTCCCAGACTGAACTGCTCCATACAGCACCTCACAGCCATCCCTCTCAGTCTGTCTCGCTCTGCTGGATTAGTCTTCACATACACTCTGATCTGTGTATGATCTGGATCTAGATTACATGGAAAGATAGAAGGAAAAAAGGCTGTGTGTGTCTTTGTGTGTGTGTGTGTGTGTGTGTGTGTGTGTGTGTCTATGATTAATTCAATCTGGAGAATCCTTCAGCTAATCTGTTTGCCTTAATCTATCGCCACTGTATTATCTCGTAATTTATGGCGCCCTTTCTGCATGAACATGATGAAGGGGACGTGAGTGGAAGAGCCATGAGTGTGTGTGACCATCTTTCATATCAGCACTGCTCTGTCATTAGCATGCTGAAATATGAAGAGTTACCTGCTGATCTCACAGTTGGCTTCCTTTAGTTCTGCTGGATCACACTCACACACACACACAAAGTCACTATCTTACACACACACACACACACAGTTGAAACAGCATATAATCATCTACCAACCAGCATCTACCAACTGTAAAATGGCCAGACAACAAAGGATGCATTGGAAAAGTTAGACCTGGAATTACAATTAGACAGAGTAGCAGAAACAGAATCAATATTATAATTAGAATCAGATATACAATATGTATTAAAGTATACTTATACTTCATTAGCAGAATTGCTTTTTAAATAAACTTTATTAATCAGTTTCAAAACACATTACATAATCGCATCATACATACACATCAAAAGCAAGAAAGCAGAGAATATATACAACAAAACATTTTATAAATTCATTTTTTAAAACATAGTATATAACAAGGTATTATAATATGACAATTTTAATATTGACCTGGGGTATTTTTGTGTATTTTTTTTTTAACCAAAATTCTCAGTCTTTTCAGTTCACATACAATTTGTTTAAAAACTAGTGTAGGAGTAATTGTATTTGTCTAATGATCATTGTGCATCTGGTTTTCCATATTTTGCTGTTTGCAATACAGAGAGTATACCAAAAAAGTTATTTCGTTTTGTGATCAAGTCTTTCGTCAAATAAAATAATATCTGATTGTTTAGTAGTTTGTAGTTTGAGTCCGATATCCTTTAGAAGTGTCCAGGTGTCTTGTGCGTGTTGGCAGTCGACGAGCAGGTGTTCGATGGTATTAGTAGAATTGCTAATCCCCATCCATTAACCCCAGAATGCTAACGCCGGGTGATTTTCACCCACACAACATTTCATGTGATTTTCATTGTGTTGCTGCTGTCTGAGTTGTATGGGATTCTGGCGAGCTTCAGGGCGATGATCATTAATGTCATTAATGTTATTGTTGATTTCCTCCTCCCATCTATGATTTTTCAAGAGGCATGCGTTCAGGTGATTTCCATCCGACGTTAGTGATGAAACATTAGAGAGTAACATATTTGATGGGTGTAATTTTCCTGATTTTAGTGTTTGTGTGTTTAAATCAGGCGCTCACATGTCCCAGGAATGGGGAAGCCCAAGTTCCCAGCAGCATTATTTTTTGTTTTTAAGGATGACCTGGTTTTTCAATAATTTTGGATTTTTATAGGGTCATTAATGGTACATTTATTTTTATTTTTGTGATGTTGTATGCTGTAAAATTAAAGAAGGGTTAACTAAGACATGTAGCAAACAATAGCGCTGTCACTAGCGCTGACAGATAAACATGCTCGGAGGAGAACACTAACTGCATGTTTTGTTATATCAGCATTGACTAACACTGTAACAGTTCAGTGAACCTCTCTGTAAATGAAAATACAATAATGTTCTGTCTGTGTGGATTACAGTATTGCACTCTTATGAACTGAACTGAAGTATCACTACTGTAAATAAATCATTAAATTAATCATTGAAAAACACAAAGTTGAAAACTAAGTGGAAATCATTTAACTTAACTTAACTTCCATAGTAACAAATATATCCGTTACTATACTAAATAATCCGACAATGGGGATGCAAAAATACATTTAAAAAGTCTTATCATTAGTTACATAGTTACAAATATAATGGAACAATTATATTTATAGTTATATGGTAATGTAATAACTGGGACACAAAAACATCAAAACAATTTAAATTAGTTATGAAATTACAGTTATGATGTACCCATAGGATGCACCAATTATACATTGTAACAATATGGTTATCATTTACTTTTATTACATATTTACAGTTATGATGAAACAAGAGAAATACAATGAATTGCATAGAAAATATACACTTTATTTGCATAGATAATAATTTAATTTAACAATATGAAAACAAAACAATTAAAACTATTAACATTAGATACATAGTTGAAGTTATGATGTAACAATGGGAATATAAAAAAAAACTTAATTGCAAGTTAGATACTTACTTAAACGTTTGATGTAACAAAGGGAATATAGTGGAGCAACACCAGCAGATGACATGTCTCCCCAAACCATCACTGATTGTAGAAACTTCACACTAGACCTCAAGCAGTTTGGACTGTGTGCCTCTCTACTCTTCCTCCAGACTCTGCTCCCTTGATTTCCAAATTAAATGTAAAATTTACTGATGATCAGTAAGTGATGGTTATACCAAGTCGGTGCAGTGTTTTGCCGGAAAATCTTACAGCACTTCATGCTTCCCTTGGCTGACAACTTTAATGGAGATGCAGATTTTATTTTCCAGCAGGATTTGGCACACTGCCCACACTGCCAAAAGTACTAATTGGTCTCATATAATATATAATAAAAGCTTAAAATAGTGTGGAACGCTCTGTGTGTAATACATGTATATAATATATGAGTTTCACATTTTTAACTGAATTACTGAAATAAAGTGACTTTTCCATGATATTCTATTTTTTTTTTTTCACCAAAACATGCTTAAATGCTGGGATGTAGTTCTGTGTATGTGCTGCCTCCGCTTCTCTGCCTCATGTGTGAAAGTCCCATACAGCAGATAAAGATGAAGATGGTATGAAATTGCTCAGTATGCTTCTTCCCTTCATTTGGGTGCTTGTGGCTATCTGAGTATTCAGGGTTTGATGGGAGAAAAGAGCGAGAGATACTGAGAGGGAATATGTCGGAGACTCCAGACGATGCCAGCGCTGTAAAAGGCAGCGTCTGTGTGCTCTGGGAAACGTTTATATTTGGGCAATCATATTGCAGAATCCAGATGGTAGTGATGTTATCTAAGCGGAGAGGGAGAGTGATCACTGTGCTCTGTTTACTGTGTTGCTCTTATGTTAGATGGTATGGGTATGCTGCAAGCCTTATTGCTCCAGCTCAATTTTCTGCTCAGAAATCTTTTCCACTACATAAGAAGTAAAGATCTAGCAGGACAAACTACAAAGAGTAAAAAATATTTAATCTGAACAGCTTGTAACTGCATAGTAATAATAATAATTATTAGAAACAAAAAACTTCTTAAACTTAATTAAGAAAAAAGCTTAAGTGTCTGTTTAATGCAATGTATACACTTACATATTAACTCATGACTGATGAGTTCTGCTAGTGAGTTAATACTACTTTACTGAACAACCTACTACTTTGTGTTAATGATAATAAAATAACCCTGTTTTTCATGCATGTTGGCATGTTCTACTCCACCAGTTTTACACACTGCTTTTGGACAGCTTTATGCCTGCACTCCTGGTGCAAGAATTCCAGCAGTTCAGTTTGGTTTGATGGCTTGTGATCATCCATCTTCCTCTTGATTATATTCCAGAGGTTTTGAATTTGATAAAATCACAGAAACTCATCATTTTTGAACGGTCTCTTAATTATTCCAAAGCTGTATGTATTTATTTTAAATTAATATGCACATCTTATCCTCCCAGAGCAGTGTACAACTGACCATCACTACTATCATTGTTATTAGTATTACTATTATTGGTATCTGATAGCAGTGAATAACTTCTGTTAAGAACCATGATCTGAGATTTTCTGAGTTAACAATATACAGCTGAGAATAGTACATGCTTAAATTATAATTTAAACTTAATATTTGATCCTTTTATAATCAAAAACTTGTACATGTTTGAATGACTTGAGACTGTGTCACATTAAGGACAATCTCTCTCTCTCTCTCTCTCTTTCTTTCTCTTACCCACTCCTCTCCTCTGCTCTTATGAACACGTCTGGATATTAACTCCAAAGTACATGGAATTTCTTGACCTCTTGAATGGTGTGTGTATGTTTGGGAGAGAGAGAGAGAGAGAGAGAGAGAGAGAGAGAGAGAGAGAGAGAGAAGGAAGAGACAGAGCAACAAGTCCAAGAGTTAGTCTGCACTATGATTAAGCTCTGTGAGAGCACTTTAAGTACCCATCCCTCAGTTCCAGTCACTTGGGTTTATATGCGGACAACTTTTCAGAGAAGAAGCTCTGGCAGAAAGACGAGACACAAAGAGCAGCTTGTTATATTCCGTACGGCAGGATGAGACCCCACTTCTATTCTTCCTCTCATTAAGACGAGAGAGATGACCTTGGGGGGCATTTTGTCAAGTGACAGAGGGAGAATACAGAGGAGATATTGGTTTTGTGCCTATTTTAATACTTTCCTTCAGTCACAAGGTGAGGAGTATTGTGTGGGGGGGATGGCGAGGGGTCTCACTGAGCGGTTCAGAAAGCAGTTTATCATCACTTCCTTACAGTGTAAATTGCTCCAGGATCAATTTGAATAATTCAGAGTCTTTAAATGTTTCTGACCTTTTTTTCATCCGTGAGGTCTGGAAAAATCATCTTAGAATATTCCGGCTTTCTATCCTGGGGTGGAAAAGGCATTATTTGACATGGTTACAATTCCGTGCATACTTATAATTTTGACAGTTCTCTTTCTCTCTTTGGCTTTTGACACTAGCTGCTCTGCTCCCATTGAGGGGGGAGATTTAGGGATAATAATTTGATCTCTCCCCCCATTTCTCTGTGTGTGTGTCTCTCTCTCTCTTTGTCTCCCTCTGTCTCTCACTCTAGCTCCTAGGCTTGCTGTCTATTCTGTCTCATAAGCCAGTACATTATTAAAGCAGTATTGTAATTAAGGAACCTACTGAATCACATTTGTGTCAGGATGAAATTTCGAAGGCAGGAATACATCATGACATTTCCAAGATGCAGAAACCTACTTTCAACTAAATGGAAAGACAATTTTTTTTTACACTGAAATTAAAATATTACAACAAAAAGCAAAACGACGCTCGATTCACAGTAAATTTAGTGACTGGGCAGGCCAAGAATGTGGCCACAGGATGTCCTGCACCTATCACTGAGCCATCAGTATTTCCCATATCAGTACGAGTGATGATTGACTCCCCAGATCATCACACCAGCAGTGGGGACCATGCTGTTCCACTCTGTAGCAGTCCAGGTTTCTCATTTACAAAACTAAAACCACCACAAATGAAGGCCACATTAGCTGGGTGACAAAATGCCTGGAGGGCAGGCGATTCTTTAAAATGACCATCCTGCAAAGTCAGTCAACTGGGCAAATTGTCTGTCGAGCATTCAATGATCTCTCACCAAGAGGTACACTTATTAAAAGCAGCTTCTGAGAACTTATTTATAGGGCAGTGGGGCAAGCATTTTTTTTCAGAGCACATCTGTAATCATATACAGGTATATATCTGCCTGAGACATAACTGCATGCCACGTTTTACAGCAATCTTGGTGAATCGCCTTTTTACTTGCAGTGTTTTAAACAAACATTCTATTCAGATAGGTTTTTGTACCCTTCTGCCTTTTAATACTGCCCCAGCAGGCAGCATTTATTAGGTTTGCAGACACCACCCTAGTGTCTGCTCTCTGTGCTCTGTTCTTTACTTCAACACTCAACACTTACTTTGTGTCTGCTCCAGCATGGAGGCGCTACCAGGGAGTTATGAAAAGAAACGGCAAAGCTGCTGAATCGACGACTCCACACAAGAGCTCCGGCTCCTACCAATAACTCATATTACATATAAACTCATTTGTTTTGCGGATGAAAGCACATTAGTATCTTGTCTTGCAGAACTTTGTCTGTGATATAAAATAAATTCAGGCCTCCTCTCTAAAATCACTCACCTTGCTCCGTCGAGTGAGGCCGCGCTGAGCAATTCTTCCATTCCGAACTTTTCCTTTTATTCCGGCGCTACAGTCTGTGAGTTCCATTTACACTGCATGGATGGAGGCAAACATTAAAATGGAAAACTGCTCATTTATGAATCGGATTTGTTCTGCATATACGCTTCTATAGGATATGCGCTCGGAATGAGATGCTCTTTTCACACAGAGAGAATATGCCTGCCTTTTTTTCTCCACATCTCTCTCTCTTTCTTTTTCTTTCCCTCTCTTTCTCCTATGTGCTATTTTGCTGTGCATGGCGCTTGTTGGAATTAGGTTCGCATTTGTCTGGACATATTCTCACCAAGATCCCAGATTTCCCCATTTTGATCATGGGTTAACCTCCCCGCTGGGAGCCTTTTATCAAGTGGCTCAGAATTCCGAAGTGAATTACAGATTCTTCACGGACTCCGATTCAATTTGCACTGTGCTTTAATCAAACCTTTTGTAAAGGTCATCATTATCCCTGATTTTCACTTTGTCACACCCTACGCTAATTTCAGCAAGTCATTTTCATCTCAACCTCAATGTGTTTCATTATTTTCAATATTCGAGTCTACAGTGAGTTTATAAATGTCACAACGACCCGCACCATACCTGTCTCCACCCAAGTAGTCAAAAATAGCATTTTGTTCCTTTAGCTCTCCACGAAAATGCTTTATATGCAGGAAACCCAGGTCTGCGTTTGGGTTGTGGCCCATTGAGATTTGCCAGTGCATCATTTTGTTGGAGAAAATAGAAATTCACATTTAACACTGTACGCTTTTTAAAAAAATCAAAAGGCTCTTTGATTGATAACATACAAGAACAACATTTGGTCAAACCAAATTCATACCAAGAGACCTTCAAACTACCAGTTCAGATCAGCTTGATCCTCCATCCACCATTCAGTATCCATACTCTTCTCTGTCCTGAATCCTAAGTCATGCTGCTTGCCATCAGCAGCCAGAGTCTGAGAGTGCACAGGCTTCTGTTGGCTGATGTTTTAGAGCTGGGGTGTTGCACGTTCCTCTGAAAGTGCTGGCAGGAATTTGTTTATGTGATCAGGCAAGCAACATTACATTTTTATGGGATATGATATTAATTTCTCACCCATTACTTTTTTAAGATTTTTTTTTCTCACAATTAGTGATGTTTCAGCATACAATAAGACGATAACACACGTCAGTCTATGGTTCTAAGCAGCTAAACAAACAAACAAAAAAAAACTTTATTTGTGTCCTGCTGTGCATCATTTTCCATTCTAGACAGATTTATTAGATAGATAGATAATCTTTTTGATTTTTTTCTTTTACATTTACTCTAACGTTTGGTTACATATGATTTATCATTATATAGTGAAAAACAAGAGTAAACTTAAAGATATATTTGAGGTTTGTATCTGGCTTTATAGTAAAGTTTGGACACACCTCTTTTTTCTGTTTTATTTTCTTTTTAATCTTATATTTTAGATTATTCTAAGTAGCACATTTATCTTTGAGCACAGATCTGCACACGCTTGGTATTTTAATCTCAGTGTCTGCATGAGGGAGAGTCACCTGGAATAGTTTTCTCAGCATCTTAAAGGAGTTCCTGGAGGTGCTGAACAATAGTTGCTGCTTTCCCTTCATGCTGTGAAGCTCCAACTCATCCCAAATCACCATCTCAGTTAATCAGGATTAGATCAGGGGATTGTGGAGGACAAACACTTTTGTTTACTGTTTACTACATAATTCCATCTGTGTCCCTTAATTGTTTTGGTATCTTTAATATTAATGTATAATTTAAAAAATCAAAATTAAATAAAGAAATATATATATATATAAACATTGTATGAGAAGTTGTTTCCAAACTTGAGGTTGGTACTGCATTTGTTGTACTGTTTGATACTGCTTTATATGTTTTAAATTTCAATAATTTGTCTGTCCTGTAAAGAGGTACTGAAGTGGAACTAAAGGCCCCTTTTTCATAGAGCTTTAACAGTGATGTTTGTAAAATGCAGTAATCACAGAGAACGGTCCACAAGACTCTGATTTAAATGACTAAAGTCAGCAATTTAATCATGGTTCTGCTCAGATTCACAACAGTATGGAACCACCCTTTAAAAGTGTTCAATTAGTGCTTGAGCTGATAGAGTGTGTGAGACGTTTGATCAGAATGAAGGCTTCAGAGCACGGGGGCAGTGAAAAAGCTGAATTGAGGGCAGTCACCTACCCATGGGGAGATCTAAATATGACCACATGATGTGTCTGGCTGTTAACATGTACAGACGAAAGGCAATACTGAAACAGTACCGAGCTGAGATAGGTGACAGTGCCGAGCCAGCTATCACAGTGTGTAACGCTACCCGCCCTAAAAATATTATAGTGACGGCCTCCTCGTGGCATGATATCTCGAAGTGAGATAAACAGCTTTGATTGCACTCCTCGGTTTCCTCTGGCCAGAGCTGCGGGTCGTACAGCTCACAGTGTTGGGAGGTTATCAAGGGAAAAGGCAAAGCCTAGAAAAAATAACATTTGGGACTTTGGGTTTGGATCAACTTTCTTTGCTTGGGAATATATATCCTCAGAACCATATAATCACATTTCTGGAATACATATCGACTTCACAGAGGCATCGTTTTTTCCTTAGGTTTCCTCAAGCCATTTTTTGCACTATAATCAGTTGGCAGAAGCAGCTGGGCTGAGAGTTTTTCTCCTCACGTCTTCAGTCCAGTGCCACCACCACCACCACTACCACCACCAGCCTGGACCGAGGAGAACAGAGGCATATTATATGAACTGCTGGAAAAGATGAGCGCAGTTCCCTTTTCTCGCTCTGCACAGTGTAACTTTCCCATCATTTAAAGTCCCAGGAAACAAATTGTGCTCTTGAATGTCATCAATCAAAGCCAGCCAACGTGAAGAAATTTAACGCAATTCATTCTCTATATAAAGAGTCAGCTGGACTGAACACAGACAAAGAGCTCGAGAGAATGAAAGAGAAAAAAGGGCCTTAAAACTTTTATGTGCAAGTACAATAAAAAATATACACACGTGTAACTAATGTTCTGCCTCCACTATTCCACTGCCATTTATTCAGAAAGGAGAAAGCGTCTATATTCTCACCGGAGAGGCTGGAAAAAGAAAAACCCGGTGCCCCACGCTCCATTTACTTTTCCTCTCACTCAGAAATTATTTTGAATTTCCTTAATACAAAAAAACGACTCATTTAAGGAGGCAGAAAAAGCATCAATATTTGCAGAATTTTACCCCAGGCTTACATTAATCTTTGGCCTGAATAAAATGATTCGATTTTTAGTCATTTAATATTAATGGAGAGTTTTAAGAATAAACTCCATCAATGTATGTGGGATTAATTATAAAATATTTAATTTGAGTAATTCTCTCCTATTGGTAAATGCTCACTCCTGACAGCTTTTTGTCCCAAAGAACAATTAATAAGTAGAGACTATTTAAAAGCAGGCAAAAAAGAATGGTGATGTATGTCTAACCTCTTTATACAGTTAAGATACAAAACTAGTGTGTTCTTAGTTGTTTTATTCTACTACAGTATGTCAGCCCTCAACTGCCAAATATTGAAATCACTTTAACTGGTCAATTAACTCAGTGGAAACTGCTGTTCATTCTTTTATTTTATTTTCTCCATATAACATGTAGCATGTAGCAACACAACTAGAATGGGGTTGTTAATATAAAATAATACAATACTGGTTTTCTGTACATTCTATTTCTGTTTCTAAGTTTTTTTTATCATAGCCACTGATATATTATAGTAACTGGACCTCTGTTGGTATAAATCATGATTTAAATTGATCTTTAGTCTGCTGCATATCATCATATTACCTACACAAAAAATATTTTATTGCCTAACAAAAAGCTTAAATCTCCTAAACAGCAACTTTCAATGAACAGAGAAAAAAATCTTTTAAAGGAAGTACTACTATATTTAACATGAAATGTGACAAAACATAGACAGTCAGAAAAACTAAATTGATTGAATGTGTTTTGACATATTCTTAAATATTATTTATGCATACGCTTGTTCTACTAATATTAAACTACCTAATGTAACATCCAAAGAAATAATTTACCAAAAAAATAAACACCTTTTCATTTTGAAAAGACCTCCTCCACCAGCTGGTTTTCAGCTCATGCACACGTTCAGCATGAAGACCTGATTCAGGACTGCTGGAAAAAAACATACAAGAAAAAATCACATAAAGCTGCCTCAGAGAATACCAAAAGCACAAAAAGTATCACAGGAAACACACAGGACAAATACACAGGACAATGCAAATTATTCAAAATACAGGATTTTACACTTTTTAAAACCTTTTTGCAAAGTTTCCTACATATGACACTGTTGCATTAATGTCTTTACTGTTGTTGGAAAATGTGCAAAGTGCTTTAGAGTACAAACAAACAAGAGTTTTATCTATCTATCTAGCTAATGGCAATGGCAAATAAAAACATAAGCAAGTTCAAAGCACATTATCAGCTTTATTGATATCTGCATTTAATCAAACAAAAGCAGATAATACAAAATACAAAAAAAAATAAAAACAAACCATGAAAACACTTAAAAGCTAAAATATTTAGTTGACTATTCTGTTGTACTACTACCACTATTATATTATTGTTATATTATTTTTTTAAATATTTGTTTAATAATAACATTTAATAATACCTTTTATTTTAGCATGCATTATTATTTTAAGCAAATAAATGCTATTTTTGCACTTAAATCAAATTTAAATAAATACATCCAATCTGTTTAAGCAGTTAATCCCCATTGGCTATATAGTGTACACACATACTCATTTTTTTATTACTTTGCTATATCTTTATTTATATCTCTGTCTCTAACAAAGTGTAATAAAAGTGTAAAACGAGCAAACAGAAGATTTAACTGCATATGTCATATGTATGTCAAATTAACTATAATCAAGTATTCATGCATTCTAACTCTATTAAATATATGCTTCATTTATAGAGCACGTTTCGTTTTTATACATCATGGGTTCAGCTCAAAGTGTTGTATTTTGTTAAGTTCAGAATCATTTAAAAAGTATAAAAATGAATTATTGTATATCAAAACAATCGATACTAGATTATTAGATTACTATTCCACATCACATTAAGATGCAATACTTTGGTTTCATTTTAAGGTTGCATTACAATTATAATACAACAATAATGTATTTATAATAATAATAATAATAATAATAATAATAATAATAATAAGAAGAAGAAGAAGAAGAAGAAGAAGAAGAAGAAGAAGAAGAATACAACAATCATTTATTTATTATTCGTGTATTGTTATTATTCATATTCATATTATATATATACATATATATATATATATATATATATATATATATATATATATATATATATATATATATATATATATTTTTTTATTTTTTTATTTTATTTTTTTTAAAGCAATTTCCACTTTAACAACAGTAAATTCCTGCAGCTATCCTGTGTGTTTAAGCAGTTGGTTAAGCAGTAATGTCTGCAGCAGTGTAGTTAAGATAGTGGTCTGTGAGTGTCTGAGTGAGGATGAGCTGTGGAGAGGATCTGAAGGCGCCTGTCTCTTTAAGAGCGCGCGCTCTGGGGTGGCGCTTCCCTCCGCAAGGGCTTCTTGATATTAATAGTGTTGGTGTCTTGAAACTGACGTAATGCCTGGAGTCTGAGGTCCTGACAAGCGATAAGATATCTGATCAAAACAGAGCTGAGATCTCTCACACCTCAGCCCTTTTCTCCTCCTTTATTTATTCTTCACCTGTTTTCTTCTGTACAGCAGCAGCGGAGTATCAGCCGCTTTACAACTTACCAAACACTACAATCAGTGTTTCTGCTGCACTTATGCCCACTCTCTATCAGAAACAGCTCAACTATCACAACAACAACAACACAACAGCAGAGACGGGCTCAGGGGGCATGTGGCATCTGCCCGCGCGCACAGTCAGACGCAGTTTAATTAATCAACAGGTAAGGAGAAAGCGAGATGAATGAGGAGAGGAGGAGAGCGTGGCGTGGAGAGGAGCAGTGAGGAGGAGGAGGAGGAGGACGCACAGCAGGAGCAGGAGAAGGAGGAGGAGGAGGAGGAGGAGGAGGAGAAGCAGGACAGGACGAGATGATCTGTGTTTTTGCAGTAATTATGTTCTCTATTTGTGCTCGCGTATTGTTTAGCTAGCCTGGTTATGTAGCTGTAGCTAGCTGTGTAGTTAGCTGATCGCTTCAGCGCGTTATGTAATGCAGTTAACGCTGCTGCTGCTGCTGCTGGTGGTCGGGGGTGAGGGGGTTCTTCTGAGCGAGCTACTTTCTCGAGAAAAAAAAAAAAAAGAAAAAGACACTGGGGGCTCGGATTCCCCATGGCATTTACTCAGCTACCCAGATAGCAAAACTCCATTAAATCAACGCTGATTCGTTGATTTCCGACGTCAGAAGTTATTTATTCATACACATAAATTTTACCTTGATTCAACACTGATTAAACATTATTACACTTTACTTAAATTAATAATTCATATCCTCCTTGTTTTCTGTTCTTATAGCTTGTACTGTGTTCTAGCAGTATAGAAAAGAGACACCAAAATACTACTACTATTACTACTACTACTGCTACTACTACTACTAATAATAATAATAATAAAATAATAAAATAATAATTAATAATATCAATACGGATATCATATTGTGTTTAGCAATACTGTAACTTTTTTAAACCCCTATATTGAATTTTAATCACATGTAAAGATTGATATCAAAAGTATTTCATTTTATGTTGTATTTACGCCCCGCCCACTAAACCACATTTTCAACACTTACCAATGCCTATAAGAGAATGTTAAATAAAAGTTGTTTAAAAATTGTAAAAAATGCAAAAAAAAAAAGGTTATTCAGTGTTGAAAAATGCACTCTTTCACAATTTCAGCCCCATATACCCTAGCATTGTTATCTTGGTTGATGGAATAACCTGGTCTATATTCAGTATATTCAGGTAGTCTCA